>NC_083435.1:36935241-37292978 GCF_020745735.1 Hemiscyllium ocellatum
CCCATGGCAACAGCCTCTCATTATTTGTCAAATGCTCCCCTCAAGCTCAGCATCTTCTCTCAGTGTTTCCTAGTGCTCGGAGAGAAGTCCCAGTTCATAATTCCCAACTCCGCACAGCCCTCCTTCTACCTTCTTCCCAAAACCCACAACAGGACTGCCTGAGCAGACCCATTTGTTTCGCCTGTTCCTGCCCAACTGAACTTATTTCTTTCGACCTCACTCAATTTTTTTCTTTTGTCGTCAAGTTCAGTCCCTAAACACTTACATCCACAATCTTCTCACACTTTATGTCAGTTCCAAACTTTCCAGTTCACAGGCTCCAGCCTCCTCCTCTTCACCATGGATGTGCAATCCCTTTGCAGATCCATGCCCCACCAGGATGGTCTTAGGGCTCTCTGCTTCTTCCTGTAAAAACCAAAGCTGTCCACATTCACCACCCACTCTCCTCCGCCTGGCCAATCTCATCCACAGTTTGAGCAACTCCTCCTTGAACTCCTCTCACTTTTATCAGATTAAAGATATGCACAAGAGCTCCATTTATGCTCGTCTCTTTGTGGGATACACAGGTCTCTCCTCATAACCCTTTCTTCAGTACATCAATGACATCATTAGTGCAGCATCACTCTCTTGTTCAGAGCTGGAAATATTATCAATTTCATTCCCATTTTCCACCCTGCTGTCACCTAGTCCATCTCTCACTCCTCCCTTCCCTTCCTTGACATTTCTGCTCCCATTTCTGGGGATAGGCTGGCCACTGATATCTATTACACCCCACTGACTCCCCACAGTTCCCTGGACTATACATCCTCACAACCATGCATCCTGTAGGGACTCCATCTCATTCTCCTTGCTTCTCTATTTCCATTGCATCTGTTCTGATAATGTCATTTTCTGCAGGGGCCCTCAGAAATGTCCACATCAACCAAGGTTTCCCTCGGATCGTAGTTGACAGGACTCTCAACGTATTTAATCCATCTTTTGCATTTTTGCCCTCAGCCCTTCCTTTCCCTCCTATAGCAGTGATAAGGTCCCCTTTGTCCTCACTTGCCTCCCCACCAGCCTCCACTAGCATCATTAGACACCATTTCTGCTACCTCCAAACAGATTCCATGACCAGAGACATATTCCTCTCATTTCTCTATCAACATTCCACAGGGAACATTTCCTCTGGCAAACACTGACATACTCTTCCTCCACTCCTAACATCTCCTCATGTTCCCATGGCACCTTCCCATGAAATCACTGAAGGTGCGATAGCTCCCCATTCACCTCCTCCCTCCTCACTATCCAAGGCCTCAGACATACCTTCCAGCTGAGACAGCATTTTACCTGCACTTCGCTCAACCTAGTCTACAGCATTTGCTGCTCATAATGTGGTCTCCTCTATACTGGAAAGATGAGATGACAACTTTGCAGAATATCTCTGTTCTGCCTGTAAACAAAACCCCTGAGCTTCCAGTTGCCTGCCACTTTAACACACCACCCTGTTCCCTGGCCAGTATCTCTGTCTTAGGCTTGCTGCAACTTTCCAGTGAAGCTCAGTGCAACCTGGAAGAACAACATCTCATTTTCTGCTTAGGGACCTTGCAGCCCTCTGGATTCAATAGAGTTCAATAATTTTAGGGTCTGAATTCCCTTACACCATACACTAGGCCTCATTATCCCACAGTCTGCTCTTACACACTGCAAATTGTTAGCCACTAACAGTCTCCATTAACAGCTATTCACCCATCCAGTCAGATTGTTATCAACTCCTTGGTCTGCCTAACTGTGCTTCTCTTTTTTGGGCTTTATCCCCACCTATTGTTTGCTTCTTATTCCCTCCCCCACCCTACCTTCTGCATATAAACCAATATCTTCCGAGCTACCAACAGTCCTGAGGAAGGGTCACCAGAATTGAAATGTTACTTTGATTTCTCTTCACAGTTGCTGCCAGATCTGTTGAGTTTTTCCAGCAATTCCTGTTTTTTGTGTCAATAACTTTCAAGTTTGATTCCATCCTTCCATATTCTTTATCCTCCAGGCCTTGTTGTGATATGGATTGCTTTTAACACAGTCACCCATTCTCATATATTCCTAGGCTTATATCACATCACGTGGTCGACATGTAGCACAACTCGTTCATTTTCTCCTATTCTTAACTCTACGATCACTTATTCAGCTTCTCTTCTGTTCTGGCCTACAATACATTATCCCTTTGTTTACCTAATTCTTTTATGTCTCTCTCACTCTCTCTCTCCCTCTCTCTCCGGGTTCCATTTCCACCTATCCACTCATCCCTCCCTTCCACCATTCCCCTTCGTAACCTCATCTTCAACACAAATACCATGTGTTTTTAGCTGCTTACAGTTCTAATGAAGAGTCATTGGACTCTGTTTTCACTGGACTCTGTTTTCTTCCCACGAGTGCCAGACCTGTTGAGTTTCTCCAGCAATTTCTGTTTTTATTTAGTCATATCCAATCACTCCTTTCTAGAGAGAGTCAAACAGGGCTGGCCTACTGGAGATTTGCTGGGAAGATGTGCGTTGTCAATCATACCCTGAACCTTTAGGAAGCCTGATATTGATATAAAATCCCTGTTCTTTCTTGACTGAATGCTGTAGTTCATGTAAAAACTACATATAGCCCAGCTCATATCACATTGCACCTGTAAATATCTGTGTGCAATGATGATCAGCAGAGTAATTGCACATACAGGTTGAAATCAATAAAGGAAAGCATACCAAACGCCTTCTTCCACTATCCTATTTACCCACGACTCCACTTTCAAGGAGCTATGAGCCTTCACTTCAAGGTGTCTTTGTTCAGCAACATTCCCTAGGACCTTACCATTAAGTATATAAGTCCTGCTAAGATTTGCTTTCCCAAAATGCAGCACCTCACATTTATCTGAATTAAACTCCATCTGCCACTTCTCAGCCCACTGGCCCATCTGGTAAAGATCCTGTTGTAATCTGAGGTAACCCTCTTCGCTGTCCAGTAGATTTACAATTTTGGTGTCATCTGCAAGCTTACTAACTGTACATCTTATGCTCGCATCCAAATTATTTATGTAAATGACATAAAGTAGAAGACCCAGCACCGATCCTTGTGGCACTCCACTGGTCACAGGCCTCCAGTCTGAAAAACAACCCTCCACCATCAGACTCTGTCTTCTACCTTTGAACCAGTTCTGTATTCAAATGTCTATGATCGGGCTATAAAGAAATTCAGAGCAACAGTTACTTTCAGGGGAACTGTCATTGGTCAGCCATTCCCCCACCACTGCTGTGAGTGTGCAGGGAGCTCCCCCAGCCCAGCAGGTCATGCAGAAAGGTCACTGTTGATTTTGAGAACTTCAGTCTCCTCTGGTATGACAGCTCTGATATTGCTCAGTCCTCCATTCTAACTCTGTGCCCACAGTTAAGTGCATAAGGCCTTCTGGATATGTCCTGTAGCATCAGCAGCCCCCTCACCCCGTGCAGGTCAGGCACCATCAATGATACCATGTTGATCCTGACCCGGGATGTTTGGCTTTACCCCTCTCCTACTCCTTGTTCTCATTCCTCCTTCTTTAAACAGCCTCCGGTGATGGAGTAATCAGGAAAACAATGTGAAATTCCGCCTGGCATTTCCATACACTCAGGACAGAGCACTGTATTCAGGTCATAGTTGGAGGTAAGGTCAGGGTCAAGAACTGTAGCTCGCAATTTCTTTATAAAAGCAAATTACTGCGGATGCTGGAATCTGAAACCAAAAGAGAAAATGCTGGAAAATCTCAGCAGGTCTGGCAGCATCTGTAAGGAGAGAAAAGAGCTGACGTTTCGAGTCTAACTGACTCCTTGTCAAAGCTTTGACAAAGTGTTGGTTAGACTCGAAACGTCAGCTCTTTTCTCTCCTTACAGATGCTGCCAAACCTGCTGAGATTTTCCAGCATTTTCTCTTTTGGTTCCTGTTTCATCCTGTCTGGCTTCGGATCTCCTCTCTTTAACTGGTTCTATTTTTCGGACATGACCAATTGGTATTTCTGCTGTTTGACTTCATGAAATTAAACTTTGTTAAACACGACAAATATTGTCAACCATTTTTCAATCTTGGCAGAATTCATTTTTTGTGGGTCTTTTTCCATTTAGTAGACTGTTGTTAGAAAGAGATTGTTTTGCTAACCCATCAGAGTGTTTTATTCCCATTCCCTGATTGGAATTGGGTCAGCAGATTCCCAGAATGTTGCTGATCCTTTTTATTCCATCTTCCTGTGTTTTTCCTGGGTCTCTGCCTGGGAGTAGACAATGAAGGTAAGGGATAGAACAGGTGAATGTCTTTATGCACCAAGGAATTATAAAAAATTGGGAAATTTACCAGTAGAACAAATTGAAAGGCTTTGTATTGAAATGCATGAAGCATTCAAAACAAAATGAATGAAATACTGGCACAAATAGAAACAAACAATACAATTTGGTAATGATTACTGAGACATGGTTACAAGGAGGCTAGGTCTGGGAATTGAATATCCAAGGGTACTCAGCATTTTGGAAAGATAGACTGAAAGAAAAGGAGGCGGCATGGCCTTGCTAGTGAAGGAAGAGATCAGTGCTGTAATGAGAATTTACATCAGCAAGGGAGATCAAGATGTGGAGTCAGTCCGGGTAGAACTAACAAATAATAAAGGGAAGAAATACTTGGTAGGAGTAATCTATAGGGGCCTTCAGGTTAAGGCCTCCCTGTACATGGATGACGTCACCGTTTTCTGCTCGGATCCGCTGTTCATGTGCAGACTCATGTGCATACGTGATCAGTTTGAAAGGGCCTCAGGGGCCAAGGTAAACCAAGGCAAGATCGAGGCCATGCTCTTCGGGAACTGGGCCGACCAATCCTCGATCCCCTTCACCGTCAGGACCGACCACCTGAAGGTGCTGAGTATTTGGTTTGGGCCAGCGTATCAGAAACTGGGCAGATGGAAGCTATGGTCGCTCTCCATCGTGGGAAAAAACCTGGTGATCAGGTGTGAGGCACTGCCATTGCTATTGTACGTGGCACAGGTCTGGCCTATTCCCAGAAACTGTGCCACTGCAGTCACCCGGGCCATCTTCCAGTTTATATGGAGATCAAAGATGGACCGGGTCCGAAGGGACTCACTGTACAAAGATCTGGGCAATGGGGGAAAAAATACACCCAATGCCACTCTCACCCTGATGGCCACCTTTGTGTCTGGCTGCATCAAGGTGTGCGTGGATCCCCAGTACGCAAACACCAAGTGTCACTGCGTACTGAGGTTCTACCTGTCCCCGTTGTTGCGAAGGATGGGCCTGGCCTCGCTGCCGCGGAACGCTCCGAGTAGTTGGAATGTTCCGTATGACCTGTCCTTTGTGGAGAAGTTTATGAAGAAAAACACGTTTGACCACAAGTCCATCAGGAAGTGGTCAGCACGTAGTGTCCTCGAGACTCTTCAGGAAAAGGTGAGGGCGGATCCTATCGAGCGGTTTCCTGAGCAGACTGTCAAAGCCATTTGGCAGAATGCCTCATTGCCAGAACTTTCCAACAAGCACCAAGACATGGCTTGGCTGGTGGTGAGAAGGGCTCTGCCTGTGAGATCCTTTAAGCACGCCTGGACTCTCAGCCGCACCGCACGCTGCCCTCGAAGCGGATGCGGGGGGACGAGACTGTCACACACCTCCTTTCGGAATGTGCCTATGCAGAGGAAGTCTGGAGAGGAATGCAGTGGTATTTGTCGAGGTTCGTCCCAAGCAGCGCCGTGACGCGGGACTCCATGCTCTACGGTCTGTTCCCCGGGACACACACTGAGACGAACATCAACTGTGCCTGGAGGATCATCAACTCGGTGAACGGCGCTCTCTGGGCGGTCCGAAACCTGTTGATCTTCCAGCTGAAGGAGTTGACCGCAACTGAGTGTTGCAGACTGGCACATTCCAAGGTCCAGGACGTGTTGAGGGACGCGCTGAAGCTTGGGGCAGCTGCCACCAAGGTGCGGTAGGGAAAGACCACCGTGTAACATCTGCCTGTCTAAAGAAGATCAGGGGGCCCATGCAGTCATTTGGGCTCTGCTGACATTATGGGCATATGATTGAAAATGTACAGACCTGTATATAACAATGATAAATTCTGAGCTCTGTATGTAAATGGTTACATAAGTACGGCATGACCAACTGTACAGACCATCAAATTATTTTATGGAAAAGTATATTTTTGAAATTTTAAAAAAGGCGGTATGCCCTTGCTCGTGAAGGAAGAGATCAGTGCTGTAATGAGAATTTACATCAGCAAGGGAGATCAAGCTGTGGAGTCAGTCTGGGTAGAACTAACAAGTAATAAAGGGAAGAAGTACTTGGTAGGAGTAATCTATAGGTCCCCAAACAACAGCTTTGCAGTAGGGCACCATATAAAGCAGGAAATATGAAAGGCTTGCAAGAAAGGTACACCAATAATCATGCATGATTTTAACATGCAAATAGACTGGAAGAATCAAATTGGCAAGGGTAGCCTGGAGGCAGAGTTCATTGAATGTATGAGAGATTGTTTCTTGGAGCAGTATGTTGTGGAACCAACCAGGGAACAGGCTACTCTGGATTTGATATTGTGCAATGAGGAAACATTAATTGATGACATCACAGCGAAGGATCTCAAGGGAGTAAGGTAAGGTATACCACCTTGCAAAGGCCAATGGTAGGATGGAAGATTGGGAAACTTTCAAACATAAGCAAAGGGACACTGAAAAAATAATAAAAAGAGTGAAGGTAAATTACACAAGAAATCTTGCACAAAAAATCAAAAAGGATAGCAAAAGCTTCTATAGGTATATAAAAGGAAAGAGAATCGCTAATGTGATTGTTGATCCCATGGAAGATGAAACCGGAGAGTTAATAATGGGGAACACTGAAATGGCAGAGATGCTAAATGAATAATTTACCTCAGTTTTCACATTGGAGGACAATAGTACTATTCCTGTTGAAATGGGCAGGTCAGAGGCAATAGAAAGGGTAGAGCTTAGAATAAGCAACATCAATAGGGTATTGGGATTGAGGACAGAGAAGGCCCCTGTGCCTGATGGCCTATGTCCTAGGGGATTAAAGGAACTGGCAGTGGAGATCATAAATGCATTAGTTGCAACATTCTGAAATTCTCTGGACACAGGAAATGTTCCAGTGGAAGAAAAATGGTGACTATCGTGTCCTTATTCAAAAAGGGAAGGAGGCAAAATGAGGGAAATTACAGACCAGTTAGTTTAACATCTGTTGTTGGGAAAGCGTTAGAATCAGTTATCAAGGAAGCAATATCGGGACATTTGGAAAGTCAAAACCTCCGAGTCAGCATGGTTTTATGAAGTGCAAATCACGTTTGACTCATTTGTTGGAGTTTTTTGAAGAGGTAACAAACAAGGTGGAGAATGGAGATGCTGTAGATGTAATTTATCTGGACATCTGGAAGGAATTTGGTCAGGTGCTGCACAAAAGGTTCATTCACAAGGTTGGATCATATGGGATGAGGGATAATTTATTAGCTTGGATAGATGACTGGCTAATGGACACACACCAGCGAGTCAGGATAAATCGTTTTTTCCCTGAATGGCAAGATGCAACTAGTGGGGAGTCACAGGGTTCGGTCATTGGACCCAGTGATTTGCAATCTATATTAATGACTTGGAAAGAGGGATAGAAGCTTCTATAGCCAAAAATAAGCAGGACGATAAATTACAATGAGGAAAGAAGAACCTTACAAATCGATATAGATAGGTTAGAAGAGAGGGCCAAAATAGGGCTGGAAGTGTTTAGCGTAGATAAGTGCGAGGTGATACCTTTGGGTCGAAAAAATGAGAAGGTGACCAATTATCTTAATAGGGAGAGACTTTAGGGTGCTCCGGGGCAGAGGGGGATCTTGGTATACTCATCCATGAGTCACAGAAAACCAGCATGTAAACACAGCAGATACTAAAGAAAGTGAATGGAATGTTAGCTTTATAGCTGAAGGAATAGAATATAAAGGGAAGGCCGTATTGTTGGAGCTATCCAAGGCATTGGTGAGACTGCACCTGGAGTATTGTGCACAGTTCTGGTCCCCTTATTTGAGGAAAGATGTAATGGCATGAGAGCTATTCAGAGAAGGGTCACTCGATTGATCTCGGAGATGAGGGGTTTGTTGTATGAAGCAAGATTGAACAGTTTCAGTCTATACTCTCCGGAATTTAGATGAATGAGGGGAGATCAAATTAACGTATTCGAGATGATGAAGATGTGGATAAAATAGACATGGAGTGGATGCTTCCACTTGTGTGACATTCGAAGACAAGAGGTCATCGTCTTAGGATGAGGGGGAGCAAATTTAAAACAGAGTTGAGGAGAAAATACTTCTCCCAAAGGGTTGTGAATCAGTGGAATTCACTTCACCAAAGTGCAGTGGATGCTGGAACAGTGAGTAAATTTAAGGAGGAGTTAGATAGATTTTTAATTGTTAATGGGGAGAAGGGTTATGGGGGGAAAGCAGGGAATTGGGAGTGAGGAGTATATCAGCCATGTTCAAATGACAGAACAGACTCAATGGGCCAAATGGCCTAATTCTGCTCCTATATCTTATGGATGACTTTCTGCTGTGCCTCCCAATTTACTCCCTGAAATCCCTGCCATTGCTGTTCCTACATCTTCCCTGCGGGGCTCACCTTCCAATCAATCAATTTTACTCCTCTCCTGACCCTGTCTCACTCTCTCAGACACTGTTATAACCTCTCTCTCAGGTCTCACTCTCTCAGACACTGTTATAACCTCTCAGGCTCAATTACTCCTCTCCTGACCTTGTCTTACCCTCCCAGACATTGCTATAACCTCTCAGACTCAATTCACACACACCCCCCCGACCCTGTTTTACCCTCCCAGACATTGTTATAACCTCTCAGACTCAATTCACCCCCCTTCCTGACCCTGTCTTACCTCCCAGACACTGTTACAACCTCTCAGACTCAATTCACTCCCCTCCTGACCCTGTCACACTCTCTCAGACACTGTTATAACCTCTCAGACTCAATTCACACCCCTCCTGACCCTGTCGCACTCTCTCAGACACTGTTATAACCTCTCAGACTCAATTCACTCCCCTCCTGTCCCTGTCTTACCCTCCCAGACATGGCTATAACCTCTCAGACTCAATTCACTCCTCTCCTGACCCTGTCTCACTCTCTCAGACACTGTTAAAATCTTTCAGACTAATTTGACTCCTCTCCTGATCCTGTCTCACTCTCCCAGACATTGTTAAAACCTCTCAGACCATTTTATCTCCTCAGCCTCTGATGCTCCAAATTAAACAGCCCCAAGTTATTCAGCCTCTCCCTGCACTCAAACCATCCAAACCTGGCAACATCCTTGTCAATCTACTCTGAACTCTTTCAAGTTTAACAACATTTTCTCCATAACATTGAGACGAGAACTGAATGCAGTGTTCCATAACTGGTCTAACTAATATCCTATACAACCGCAACATGACATTCCAACTCCAACACACAATGCACTGACCCATGAAGGCAAGTATACCAAATGCCTTTTTCACTACCACATTAACCTGCATCTCCATTTTCAAGGAACTATAAATCTGCATTCCAAGTTCTGTTTGTTTATCAACATTCCCATGAGCCTACCATAAAAAGCATAGATCTTGCAACATCTCAGATTTAACTAAAATAAACTCCATCTGCCACTTCTCATCCCATTGGTCTATCTAATCAAGGTGCTGTTGTGCTCCGAGATAACCTTCATCATTGTCCACTACACCACCAATTTTGGTCATTTACAAATGTACTATCCATACCTCCCATCCTCACATTCAACTCATTGAGATAAATGATTTTAAAAAAAGTGGACCTAGCACTGATCCATGCAGCATACTGCTGATCACAGGGCTCCAGTGCAAAAGACAACCTTCCACCACTACCCTCTATCTCCTACCTTCATGTCAATTGTGTATCAAATGCCTAGCTCTCCCTGGATTCCATGTGATCTAACCTTGCTCACCAGTCTACCATGCGGAACCTTGTTGAACACCTTGCTGAAGTCCATATTGACAGCATTGACTGTTTTACCTTCATCAATCTTCTTTGTCACTTCTTCAAAAACCTCAAGTTAGTGAGACACTATTTCCATGCACAAAGCCATGTTGACTACCCTTAACCAGTCCTTGCCTTTCCAAATACATGTAGATCCTATCCCTCAGAATCCCCTCCAACAACATATCTAGCACTGATGTCAGGGTCACTGGTCTATAGTTTCTGCCATTTCCTCACCACCATTCTTAAATTGTAGCACGATGTTAGCCATTCTCCATTCTTCCGGAGCCTCACCCCTGGCCATTGATGATACAAATATCTCAGCAAGGGCTGTTGAGGTCTTTTATTGATCTGAAACAAGACTCAGACAAATAATTCATTGGTCCAAACCTATCCTTATTTTTCTTGGATGTGTGCAAGGGGAGAGTACCTATTCCAACAAGCAATTCAAATACACTCTTGTTATAACATATACATGGAAAAATCTCTACATAGCTATTCAGAAAAGCAGTAATTGCAAAGACGTGATAATGGGCCTCACTGATAAGAAATAAATGCGAGTGCAATTCATTGGGGCTGTTTGTTCTTTTCCAGACAATCTGCCTTTCTCAGAGATTCTGGCCAAAATGATGTCTGCTTTTGACAAAAAACACATTAGTTATTATCAGTACTAAATTTAATTATCCATCTATTCTATCTTTCACATTGACTTGGGAATCAGTTCAGCTCAGTTGGCTGCATTGTCAGTTTACAGAGTAGTATGACAGCAACAGCATGGGTTCCATTCCCATCACAGGTTTAAGGTTACCATGAAGGGATCTTCCCTTGCGTGAGGTTTGGTGGCCCTTAGGTTAGACCACCACCAGTCACTTCTCTCCCTAATGAGAGAGCAGCCTCTATGGTCTGATAAGACAGTGGTGACACAACAACATACTGGCTTCTACATCACTGTGATCTCCCACATTCTCCCCCTTTTGTCCTGAAAGGATAAGGAAATGTTAAATCTGGATGGGACCCAGTTCCCTCAGGGCTAACTGTTGGTTTTCTGAGGCAAGGACCAAACCTACAGCCTGTTGGACCATCATTGCGGCAGTCATCGCGTCTTTGAAAAGGGAGGTGCAAAAGGTTCTACTGCAGGAGGTCAGAACCAAGGTGACAATAATAAAGAATAGGATCCCAAGCACCCATTGTACAAAGGAGCTCCCCCAGCCCCTTATCAAGGAATGGAGGCAGCTGAATGGCCCCCAGGTGCCTCTGTGTAATTCCTCCCCTAAATTCCTGACCTTATCTGCTTCTGTCTGGATATGGACAGCAAGATCGGTGAGGTTTTCAGAGGAGTCCAGGTTGGAGGTGCAACATGCTGATCCGAAGAGAACACAAGTGCCACTTTTTAAAAACCACATCAAAATAGATACTGATCTAACCACCATATAATTCAACCATCTTAGTATTGCCCTCTTTTTAACATTTTCTGGTAGTTTTGATTAATTTTCCTGTTAACACTGGCTGGAAGTCCAACATATGCAGGCGCCATTGTAAACAGACACAATTAACTATTTCAGAGCCCAAACCATCTCACTTTTTGAATTATAACACAACATCAATTCAAAAGAAAACTTAAAATCATCAAAATGAAAAGCAAATGACAAACTTAAATTCAACAAAACACGTATATGTCAGATGTAAGGGTCAGTATGCTCAGAGAGGTCAAAATGGTACAGTAAGGGAGGGGTAAGGGAGTGAGCAGACCGCACTTTAGAAACTGGAATGGTACATTATGGGAGGGGTAAAGGGTGAGCAGACAGTACTTTAGAAGATGGAATGGTACAGTAAGGGAGGGGTAAGGAAGTGAGCAGACAGCACTTTAGAAGATGGAATGGCACAGTAAGGGAGGGGAAGTGAGCAGACAGCACAGCAGTAAGGGAGGGGTAAGGGAGTGAGCAGACAGCACTTTAGAAGCTGGAAGTGGTACAGTAAAAGAGGGGTAAGGGAGTGAGCAGACAGCACTTTAGAAGCTGGAATGGTACAGTAAAGGAGGGGTAAGGGAGTGAGCAGACAGCACTTTAGAAGCTGGAATGGTACAGTAAGGGAGGGGTACGAGCTAAATCTCCCAAGACTGGGCCCGTGGGACTTGCCAACATAAAGGCAGTTCGGAAGTGATCCCTGTTGGTCACAGTGCCTTGTTAGAGGCAACAGGCAGCAGCAGCTGCAGCAGTGCACTGTCCAAGGACGGAACCCACTTGGTGATCAAGGGTAGCTACTTGCCGGCTCAGGATTCCATCTCGGAGTGCTGCAGAATTCCCCGCTGTTGTTTCTCCACAAACAGCAAGCGGTTTCCATGGAGCCTCCAATTAAAACTGGAGGTCTTTTATTGATCCAAAACAAGACTCAGGTCAATGATTCATTGGACAAAAGTGAGGACTGCAGATGCTGGAGATCAGAATCAAGATTTGAGTGGTGCTGGAAAAGCCCAGCAGGTCAGGGAGCATCCGAGGAGCAGGAAAATCGACAGTTTGGGCAGGATGAAGTGCTTCTGCCCAAAACATTGATTTTCCTGCTCCTCGGATGCTGCCTGACCTGCTGTGCTTTTCCAGCACCACTTTAATCTTGTCAATGATTCATTGGTCCAAACTGATCTTTAATTTTTTTTTGTATGCAGGCAAGGGGAGAAACCAATTTACATAACAAGTCACAACTAAAACAAGCAATTCAAGATACATTCTCTCATAACATAAACTTGGGAAAATCTCTACGTGACTGGTCAGAAAAGCAGTCAGGACAGAGTTGTGATAATGGGCCGAACTGACAGGATGTAAATGCTGGTGCAGTTCTGTGGGACTCTTTCCCTGACAATCTGCCTTTCTCTGAGATTCTGGCCAAAAAGGTCTCTCCTTGTTTACACTGTAACTTTCTGCTTCTGGCAAAAAGCAATTGGTTATTGTCAACACTAAATTTAATCCTCAATCTATTCTATCCTTCATTCTGGCTTCTAAACACTCTAATCTTCCACAATTCCTGGCTATCCATGACACATGTTTCTCAACAAAGGCCCTGCATTCACTTCTCTATATTCCCACAAAGTTCTGGGATACACGTGATCAGGTCCCAGGGATTTGTCCATGTTTGTGCATTTTAGAAATCCAGCACCTCCTCCTCTGTAATAAGGTTAGAAATCACACACCACCAGGTTATAGTCCAACAGATTTATTTGGAGACACTAACTTTCGGAGCACTGTTTCTTCATCAGGTGGTTGTGGAGATAATCGTAAGGCACAGAATTTATCACAACAGGATTGCAGTGTCATGGAATATAATAATAAACAAGTTTAGCTTGAGTCTTTCATCTTTTAGAATGATCATGTTAATTTTGGTTCCTTCATATATAAATTCCAGAACTTTATCAAAGTTACATTCTCAAGATAGCTTTAACAATCGGTGCCATCTCAGCTCAGTTAATGCATTGAAGGTGTGAGGTGAAAATCTGTCTGTGTCCTAGGGTTAGGTCAGATTGATTCTATTTCTAAAGTGGGTTTTACAGAAGTTCTCATATATTTATGCAATTCTTGAGCAAAATAAAATGCAATTCTACAAATACAAATTCACCCCACATATTTATATGTGTGTATGTGCAGGGGAAACTGAATGAGTGCGTGCATGTGGGTATGTGTGTGGGAGTCTGTGAAAGAGTGTGTGAATGTGTGTTAGAGTAATGGGATATGAGTCTGTGAGAGGATGAGTTTGTGTGATTGTGTGTGGGGTGTATGTGTGAGTGTATGAGAGGGAGATTGCGTATGAGAGAGGGTCTGCTTGAGTGTATGGGTCTGTAGGAGTGTGTGTGTGTATGTGTGTGTGTGTGTGTGTCTGTGTGTGTGTGTGTATGAATAATGCAAAGCCGTCACCTGTCCACTTGTCATGTGACATGAACCAAGGTCCAGGTTGAGACCATCTCCATGGGGACTGAACTGGCTATCGGCCTCTGCTCGGCCACTTTGCATTGTTGCCCGTCCTGAGGTCCATCTTGGAGGATGGTCATCCGAAGGTCTAAAGCTAAATGTCCCGGACCACTGATGTCTTCCCCAACTGCGAGGGCACACTCCTGCCTGGTGATTGTTGTGCAGTGACCATTCATCTGTTATCGTAGCCCCTGCTCACTCCACTGCTCCACAACCACCTGTTGAAGAATCAGCGCTCTGAAAGCTAGTGCTTCCGAATAAACCTGTTGGCCTATAACCTGGTGTTGTGTGATTTATAACTTTGTCCACCCGAGTCCAACACCGGCATCTCCAAACCCACTGTAATATGGAAACTTTTCAAGGTATCAGTATTGATTTCTCCAAGCTCTGTAGCTTCCATATCCTTCTCCACAGTAAATACTGATGTGAAATCCTCATTTAGTGTCTCCCCAATCTCCAGTGGTTCCACAGATAGATGGCCTTGTAGATCTTTAAGGTGCCCTATCTCTCCCTAATTACTCTTTTGTCCCAAAGGACAAAACAGCAGCAAGCGAGAGGTGTATTGGCTGATGTGAAAAGATTTAATCCAGCCCTGACAGACCGGGATGAGAGCAAATATTTCCTGCAGTGAATGAAATTCGGGTTGGATTCCAGATTGAGAGACAACCTCTCTGTTTTACATACAAAGCTCTGTATGAGAAATCTCAGACACGGTCAACAGAGCAGAAAGACTCTCTAACCAACACAGTTACAGGAATTAGACCAACAGATATCTGCCAGCTCCCGAGGACTTGATGAAAGAGCGCCACTCTGAAAGTTAGTGCTTCCAATTAAACCTGTTGGACTGTAACCTGGTGTTGTGTGATTTTTAACCTTGTACACCCCAGTCCAACACCGGCATCTCCAAAACATGACTACCATCGACACCACGAACTGCCGACTTAAAGTGGAGAGGATCTCCAAGAAGATCGCACCTATCGACACAGACATCAAGTTTCTACAGAAATGCAGGCAAGCAGGAAAGATCCCAAAAGGATTACAGATCATAAACCCACTCAAGTCGACCTACAACACAGACTATGCAGAGACACTTTGCCACCGCACCTCTCACAAGCTCCTCAATCATCTCGTGCACCAACTCTACAGCAGGTGCCACAACCTTGAAATTCAGATGGTGTTCACACTCTCAGCCTGCATTCAGGATACAGCAGTACAGTTACGTGACATTGCCAAACAGGCAAGGCAACAAAACTACACCAATTACATGCACACTAAGAACAAAAAAACTGGAGAAACTTGGCATTCTCACCAGGAGTATCGAAGCCCATCCTGGCACCACAGTGGATAACATTATCAATGCAGGGAAGTCTATTATCAACTTATGGGACCACACCCTTCGACCGGAAGAGATTGAAGTCCTGAGCAGGGGTCTCAATTCTGCCCCACCACCAAAATGGACCCCTTGGTTCTTGCAGCAGACACGGAGGAGTTCATCAGACAAATGAGACTCCAGGAATTCTTTCGAGGTGCTGGCAGTGATCCCAATGAGCCCACTGATGAACCGGAACAGTCATCACAAGGATCTGTTGAGGAGCGACCAAGGAAGGTTTCAACATGGACCCCACCGGAGGGCCACTGCCCTGGGCTTGACATGTATGCTCAAACCGTCAGGCGTACCCACAAGGTAGAGCAAAACATCACCCGTTCACAACGCAATGCCATCCAGGCTCTCAAAACCAATCACAACATTGTCATCAAACAAACAGATAAAGGAGGAGCCATTGTCATTCAGAATAGAGCAGACTACTGTAAGGAAGTGTACCGACAACTGAACAACCAGGAACACTAAAGACAACTACCAGCTGATCTGATCAAACCATGAACTAAACACATCTATCAGAACTTTGGATCCAGTCCTTTGGAGTTCCCTTCGTGCTCTCATCCCACCTACTTCTCATGTAGGTGACTCCTACTGCCTTCCAAAGGTACACAAAGCCAACACACCAGGACATCCCACCGCATCAGGCAATGGGACCCTATGTGAGAATCTCTCCAGCTATGTTGAAGGCATCTTGAAATCTATTGTACAGGGGATCCCCAGCTTCGGTCGTGACACTATGGATTTCTTACAGAAACTCAGCACCCAATGACCAGTCAAACCGGGAACATTCCTCATCACAGTGGAACATTTCCGCACTCAACACCAGCACCCCCCACAATGATGGCATCGCAGCAACAGCCTCAGTACTCAACACCAACAACTGCCAATCTCCGAACACCATCCTACAA
This sequence comes from Hemiscyllium ocellatum, assembly GCF_020745735.1. Lineage (NCBI taxonomy): Eukaryota > Metazoa > Chordata > Chondrichthyes > Orectolobiformes > Hemiscylliidae > Hemiscyllium > Hemiscyllium ocellatum. Next base: position 36,951,505 of record NC_083435.1, read on the forward strand.
CTCATCCACTTTATCCTTGATCACAGCGTCTTCATCTTTGACAACCAATTCTTCATCCAGACACATGGAACAGCCATGGGGACCAAATTTGCACCCCAATCTGCCAATATTTTTATGTACACTTTCAAACAAGTCTTATTTTCTACGCAGAACTTCCAACAGCATTGTATACCAGGTACATTGACGACAGTTTCTTCCTCTGGATCCATGGCGAGGAGTCACTGATAAAACTACACAGTGACATCAACACGTTTCATCCCAACATCCAACTCACCATGGATTACTCTCGGCTATCTGTCTCATTCTTGGACAAATGCATCTTCATCAAGGATGTAGACCTCAGCACCACACTCTACCACAAACCCACAGACAACCTCACAATGCTAAACTTCTCTAGTTTCCACCCAAAACATATTAAAACAGCCATCCCCTATGGACAAGCCCTACGCATACACCGGATCTGCTCAGATGCGGAGAAACGTGACAGACACCTGGGAGTACTCAGGGATTCCCCCCAGAACAGTGTACGATGCCCAACTCATCGACTGCCAGTTCCAACATGCCACAGCAAGAAACCGTAATGACCTCCTCAGGAGACAGACACTTGCTGCAACTGACAGGGTGCCCTTCATTGTCCAGTACTTCCCAGGAGCTGAAAAACTATGCCATGTTCTTCGTGACCTGCAACACGTTATCAATGAGGATGAGCGCCACACCAAGGCCTTCCCCACACCTCCACTGCTCACCTTTAAACAACCGCCAAACCTCAAGTAGATCAATGTTCGTAGCAAGTTGCCCGGCTCTCAGGACAACACCAAACAACCCTGTTATGGTAGGTACTGCAAGACATGTCAGGTAGTGGACATAGATACCACCAATACGCGTGGGGACACCTCCCACCTTGTACATGGCAGGTACTCATGTGACTCAGCCAACGATGTCTATCCTATACATTGCAGGCAAGGAGCCCTGAGACATGGGACATTGGGGAATATGATCAAAAGCTATGGCAACGGGTGAATGGGCACCGCACAACAATCAAGAGACAGGAGGGCTCCCTCCCAGTTGGGGAGCACCTCAGTGCTCCAGGACATTCAGCCTCGGACCTTCGGGTGACCATCCTCCAAGGTGGACTTCAGGACAGGCAGCAGAGAAAAGTGGCCGAGCAGAGGCTGATAGCTAAGTTCGGTACCCAGAGGGAGGGCCTCAACTGGGACCTTGGGTTCATGTCACACGACAGGTGACCACCATTGCACTGTATACACACACAGACACTCCTACACACACACACACACACACGTTTGTGGGGTGAACTTGTACTTGCAGAGTTACATTGTACTTTGCTCAAAAACTGCATAAATTCATGCAAGACTCTGTTATCTCACCTTTTAGATTAGAATCAGTTTAAACATTATGGCACAGACAGAGAACACAGGGTGCTAACACCCTCAACATCTTGTCTGACTAACGCCAATTGTTACAATTAACCTGAGAACTTAACTTCAAAAAAAGTTTTGTGATTTACACATGAAGGAACTGAAACTATTATGGTATTCAAACAGATAAAAGACTCAACAAACAATCAAAGTATTTTTCAATGTATAATTTCAGTTACATCACATGGTAAATTTTTGCTATAAATTCTGTGCCTTACAATTGAGCCCTCCACAACCACCTGACAAAGGAGCATCGCTCCAAACGCTAGTGTTTCCAATTAAACCTGTTGGACTATAACCTGGTGTTGTGTGATTTTTAACTTCAAACAGAGAGCAGGACTGTCCTGTGAAAATTGCCTGAATCCCAGCCATAATCCAAGCTGCTGATAACAAACTGGGATTGGAAATTGTTTACCACATGAGGTACCACTGCAAAGGAGGGAAATTCTTGTACAGAAAAATTTCAACGTGGTTCTGATGCTGCATTTGAAGGAGAGAGCCAGTTTTGATGAATATTACCACGATATAAAACACACCGTGCCATTCAAGAAAGATTGGCTGAAAGAACAACTTGTCCAACACTTTGAAGCCACAAATGATGAACAACTTCTTCTGCTGTGCTCTCTCACACTCACTATTCTGAACGGGGTTACCACCCGGGTGAGGGGAACTCTGACAGATATAACACATCCATATAATGGGCAATCAGTTACTGGGATCATTCAGGCATTTAATGCAAAAATGGAGGATGAGATACAGATTCCACAAGAGACAACAGTCCTGTTCCTTATCAGTCTGTAACGTAAAGAACTTTAAGTAAAAATTAAACAAGAAATTGAAGTTTCATCAGAACAAATGAGCAAGGTGAAAAGGCAAGAAAATTGGGAAAAGGATATTGCTGGGAAAATCACTGCTCCCCCACAGATCCATCCAGTGAACTGTGCACAGTGTTATATGGCTGTGGGGAGCGGTGTCCCTTCTGTGGAGTCCTGTGTGATTGTCCCAGCAGGGAGCACAGACAGCACAGCGCTGAATATCACCGGATCAAAGGGCTGAATATCTGCATCACTACGATTCAGAGAATTGTACAACAAGTGTCATGGGTGATAGCAATTTCCGGAACAAAGGTACTGGCTGGAAACAGTTTCCTGACAAGAACTACAGGGATCTCAATGACCAGGACAAATGTTGGAAAATTCTGCCCGATATCTGCATTGAAACATCAGCCTTTTGGAAATGTGTTTTCTCCAAATACAACACAGAATTTGCTGATAAATACTCAGCAAAAGCAGCAGACAGCATTTTCAGTTAGGATTTACCCTGGGAACAAGCTGAAAGAGACAATGAAGATAAGTACTATGAAAATATTGGTGAGTTCAATTTACTTATTAACATTAAACAGACCGTCAGAGGTCCATTTTCCCATTCTTCATGATTCACAAATTCGGATTTCCTCTTGGAGCTGTCTGCCCATCCCCTTTCACTTCCTCCTGCTTTAAGGCCTAACCTTCAGGAATCTGACAGCCTGACCTCCCACTGTCTGTCCAAAGCGATTTGTCGCTGTGTCGTCAGCTCAACATCTATGGGATGGCAGTGGGAGCAGCGCAGAGAAATTTCCAGCATATTTGTGAGGGTTAGAAGAATTTCTGAACTGTCCAATCATAAAGTCACAGCGTTATAGGCACAGAGTAATACAGTATGGAAACAGGCCCTTCAGCCCAAACTGGACCATGCTGATCATGTTGTGCACGCAGCTAGTTCTAATTGCACCCTCTTTTGCTCTTCTGATTTCCCTCTTAAGTACGCTCCTACACTTTTAATAGTCATCTGAGGATTCAGTGGAGACTGATAGCTTCAACTTTGTATGCTTTCTTCTTTTTCCTGACCAGAGCCTCAATATCCCTTGTCAGCCAGCGATCCCTAATCCTGCCAGCTTTTTGCTTCACCTTAACCAGGACACACTCTCCCCAGGCTCTTGATATCACCCTTTTACAGGCCTTCAATTTGCCAGTCATTCCTGTTCCTTCAAACAGACTCACCCAATCACCCTCTACTAGATTCTGCCTAATGGCTCCAACATTTGCTCTGCTCCAGTTTAACACCTTAACCTGTGGACCTGTCCTATCCTTTTCCATAATGAGGTTAAAACGAAGAGAGTTATGGTCACTGGACCCAAAGTGCTGTCCAACTGACACTTCAATCACTTGCCCCACCTCGTTTCCTAAGAGGAAGTCCAGAGTTCCATCGTGTCAAGTAGGTCCCTCCACACATTGAGTTGAACATTTTTGACAAATTCATTCAGTTGCAGCATTGAGTATAAAAGTTGGCAAGTTATGTTGCAACTGTAGAAGACATTGATCAAGTCAGTATTTTGTGTACGATTGGTTGGCTTATGATAAGGAAGGATATGGAGGATTTGGAGATGGTGCAAAAGATGTTTCCCAGGATGTTGCCTGGATCGGAGTGTATTATCTGTGAGGAGAAGTTGAACAAATTTGGATTGTTTTCTCTTGAGCATTTGAGGCTGAGAGGCAACCAAATGGAAGTATGTAAAATTATGGATGGTGGTCTGGATAGGGTAGATAGCCTGTTTCTCCTTTAACCTTTGCTCCTCTCATCTGAGAGCTACAATCACTAATATGATAACTTGTTTGACCTAATGAACATGATGATTGCAGTCGCCCACAATCATAGCTCTATTCTGTTTGTATGTACCTACTACTGTTGATTTATAACTTTTCCCCCTGTATGGCTACTGGTAGAAGATATATGCACGATTCCTGTCAGTATTTTCTTTCCCTTGATGTAATTAATCCACCAAATGGACACTCCAAGCCTAAATCATCTCTCAATAATGCCCTTGTTTCATCTCTTATTAACAGTACTGCCCAATCACTCTCTGTCTCCCTCCCATCTTTCTGAATGATTAAATACCACTTAATGTGAAGTTCCCAGTTCCAATCTCCCTGTCCCCCAGAAAGCCATATCTATTTACCTCAATTTCTGCCATCAGCACATCCACTTTACCCTGAATGCTTCATGCATTTAGAAGCAGAGCCTTTGCTGTTTTTCATCATTCTACCTTCCCTTTGTACTGCAGCCCAATTTGATTATCCTGTCTACTGTTTTAAAAATTTCCTAATCTTCCTTTTATTACCATCCTTGGTTTTGTTTCATTTGCCCCAATCCTTTGATTGACAAAAATTTTCATTCTACTCAAAATTCATCAAAACCACACGAGCAAATATTTGCCCTCGGAGCATTAATATCATTGAAACAGCATTTCACACTGTACTCTGTAAAACGGAGTTGTACATTCACAGGCTCATTCTAACTCTGCAAGGATCCAGTCTGGTGACCTCACTGCCCCACTTCAATAGCACTATGACACTTCCTATGGGAAACAGATCAAAACTGCTCACCATATCTCAGGTGTGGTCTACTACAAACCTACAGATTCCCATAACTATCTGGACTATTTCTCCTCCCATCCAGTATCCTGTAAGACCTCCATCCCACTTTCCTAATTCTTCCACCTCTGCCACATCTGCTCACCTGAGGAGACATTCCACCCGTGAGCATCCCAGATGTTCACCTATTTTAAACAAGGTGTTTTTCCTCCCTCCATCATCCAGACAGCCCTCCGCTGCACCACCATCATTCCCCATTCCCTGCTCTAAACCTCTCCCCCTCCCAACGCAATAAAGACCCCTTGTCCCCACTGCTCTCCGCATCCAACGCATCAATCTCAAACACTTCTGCTAACTCCAAATAGACACCACCACCAAGAACATCTATCCCTCCCCAACCGTCTCTGCCTTCAGTAAGACTGTTCCCTCCAACAGTCCTTGTTTCACACCACTCCGACCACCGAACCCCCAGGTACCTTCCCCTGCAACCCCTGAAAAGATGTAAAACGTGCTGATACAACACGCCCCCCACCTCACCTCCATCCAGGGCCATTATCCGTCCTTTCAGGTGAGACAGAGATTCACCTGCCTCTCTTCGAACCTAGCTTACTGCATCAGGTGCTCCCGGTGGGGTCTTCCCTACATCGGGGAAACCGAACGTAAACTTAGGGAATGATACATCAAACGTCCCAGCCAGGTTCGCAGGGGCCGATAGGACCTCCGAGTCACCGCCCATTTCAATACCCCCAGCCACTCCCTTTCCTACATCACCATCCTCCAAGCCACCGCCCATTTCAATTCCCCCAACCATTCCCTTTCCAACATGACCATCCTCCCAGTCACCGCCCATTTCAATTCCCCCTGCCACTCCCTTTCTGACATGATCATCCTTGGCCTCCTTCATTGCCAAAACAAACCACAGCTCCTATTGGGGGAACATCACTTCATCTTCCACCTGATACCCTATAGCTCAGAGGACTCAACATTGTGTTCTCCAATTTCAAATACCCTCCCTCCCATCCCCTGACCCCCTTCCCAACCCCCCCCCTCCCTTCCACTGCTCCCTGCCACCAACCAGATACATTCCTCCCATTGGCCAACCAGGGTCTTTACCTATACCCACTTCATCACCCTGCCCCCGCCACCCCCTTTATCTGCAGGTCCCCCTACACCCACCCCGAGTCCTGAAGAAGGGTTATACCTGAAATATCAACTTCTGCACTTCCTGAAGCTGCCTGGCTTGCTGTGTTCTTCCAGCCTCCTGCCTGTCTACTTTGGATTCCAGCATCTGCAGTCTTTCTTTTTGTCTCCAACCAATGTTTTAGCCAGACATGGCTCATCCTCTACTCAGCTGCAGTTGCAATAAAGGTTGATGTGCCAAAAGTCTTTCTAAGTAACTACTGCACCTGCATGTTATCCTTCAGGAATTTATTTGTGAGATTCCCAAAATATCTTTGCACATTAGCACTTCCAAAATTCTAATCATTAAAGAAATATGTTGTTCCCCTGGTCTTCTTACCAAAGTGCAATATTTCTCATTGTTCAGTTTCTAGTTTTGTTCAATCTGTAGAAAACTTACCACAATGACATGGGAGCAAACTAAACCTAACCTGAACCCAATCTGTAACCCTCACCATAACACTGACCTTAGCCTTAACCCTAACCCGAACTAATTCTCAGCCGTTTACAATTTCAGTATTGATGTCATCTGCCTTGTTGTGAACGTTTCGTGCAGTCAGGCAGGGTGCCCTTAACTTTGCCATTTTGATGTCATTCTGCTATTTAGATTCGTGAATGACTGGGTTACGGTCCCTGCCTTCTAATTTGCCTTCCAAACTTTCTCCTTCCCTTTCACATCTTCAATCCTTCCAGTGTGAGCTACTTTTCAGTTCACAATCTATTGATAAATTACTATAAAACCAACCCAACACCGGTAGAAAATCCCCCGTGAGGATGTCAGTCAGGGTTTTGGAAGGTGTAATCTGGCCAACCTTTGGAACTGTTATCCATCCCATGATATGTCGCAATGCTTTAGAAATCTGATGTCATATCACATGCACCTTTCCTTCAGCTATGTTCAGTCAATCACCTCCTTCTCCTATGTTTATAAACATAGAGAATTGGGATTAATCCTGATTTTGCTTCTCTTGAGGTCCTATCTTTTAATGTCCTCCCTTCCGATGTTCCATGAAATCCTGAGAGAATCTGTACACAGTACACCATTTGCAGACTTAGCTAAGTGCTTATCGGCCATTGTTATGCGCCACACCTTGCAAGGACAGGACTGCATTTGATGCTCCTTCCAAAGTAGTTGCTATAACAGGAGTTAACATTTTTGTTTCATCTTCAGGGAGACCAAAATAAAAGCTGCTTTACATAGTTTAACCTTGAAAATGGCCAAGTGTATTCAAAGAATGATTATGGATAAAAAGAATACTCATGAAAAAATATGAGTTTAATTAAATACAACTGGCTTGTAATTATTAAATCAAAATTATATTTCACAAATTTCATAAATTTCTTGAAGAGCTGATGCATTTAAAGCTACTCAGTTTAACCATGGAGCGGAATTGAAGAACGACTATCCTTGGCTGAGGGAACTGCACAGGCTAACACTTCATTCTCAATGAATCACAGTTGGTTTTTATGGGTTCATGTATCTTTTTAGCCTGATTTTGTTTCATGTTAGAATGAACTGAATAAAAAGGTGAGGTATGAGATTCTGGACAAAGAGATCAGGATACTCCAAGGATACTCCAAACACTGAGAGTACACAGTATATTTTTACAGAGTGTTTTGTGTGTGGAATGAGCTTCCTGAGGAAGTGGTGGGTTGTGCGTACTATTACAGCATTTAAAAGATGCTTGAATAAGGCCATGAATAGGAAAGGTAGGGATATGGGCCAGGGCCAGGCAGGTGGGACTAGTTTAGATTTCGATTATGGTCAAATGGACTGGTTGAACCGAAGAGTCTATTTCGGTGCTGCATGACTCAATGACTCTGTGACTCCCAGAGGTTTTTCTCATCCCAGTACAAAGTTTGAAGTGGAATTCCCAAGAATTCAATGTTCTCAATGTTTTTTTCTTCTGATGACCGAACCTTTGGGTAAATGGATCAATTTAAATATTTGAAGATGTTATAAAAATCTAAAACACAAGGAACTGTGAGGAGAAATCTGTATGAATCTTTAACATGATTAAAATAATTTTGAGGACCGGCGAGAAGACTTATTGGTCGAGAGGACATAAAAAGGACAGTTTAACATAAAGGATAGATCAATAAGCAATGCTAGGCAGCATTCCCATGATGCTCATGGGAGGGTATGTTGAAATTAAAGCCCCATTGTTCTGTAAGTGATGAGAAATATGCACATAACCACATAATCTCTCATAGTTTAATGTGCTAGCATTTGGTTATCATCTCAGTATGAGAAACTCACAAACATTTCGCCAACAAAAATAATCAATATTATTTATATTCACAAATTTATCAAATAACAAGTGGCAAAATGGTGATTACTGATTAATATGTAAATTCACACTGTATTAGGAATCCAAACCCCAAGTATAAAACAAGGTGCATTTCTCTTAGTTCTCAGGGGAAGAAATCTCCTTATTTTTGATGATAGCAGTTCTTCAATTCTCTGTTTGGTCAAACAGGTGTAGATCTTTGTTTGACTTTGAAGAACTTTCCCCCTTCCCTTCAACGTCTTTTAGTGCTGGTTTAGAGGGAGGGAGAAAAACAGAGACCGATCTTGGTTTGGGGTTTCTTGTGATGCAGAGGGAATGTCCCGAACTGAATTGAAGTTCAAACTGCTCTGGTAGGTCTGTAGTAATACCTTTGAACAAATTGATGAAAGATAGCTATTGTTTTTTTCTAAAAAAGTAAAATAAAAAATTTGCATTGTCAGAGACAATATTCGAGTTTGTTTCAATTGAAGCATTCAAATGAGGATGACATCAGGTACTTGATAAAATGGAAAAATGCAACATCATGGGGAGTAGGCCCAGGAATGTCACTAAGAGAAATGGCAATTTGCACAGATGGTGCAGTAATGAGGGGACAAATCTCCTGTTTCTACATTGCAACAGCCTTGTGGTTCTATAGGAATGAGCAGAGATGCGCTGAATGATAGTTCGTGCAGGGAGGATGAAGCTTTTTTTGTGGAATAACACAGACAGATGTAACTTTACACACCAACAGAGCGGGGGATGGGGGGGGACAATGAAGAGATCTGGCTGACTACTCTGTATAAATAGTGAAAGATGCCAATGTGGGCTGAGAAAGCAATCAATACCAAATGCGAAATCCTATGAGTTTGAAGAAGACAGGTAACCAAGTTGTTTAAACATTGGATACAACTCTGACTCAGACTTAATTGCATATTTTATGTAGTTCTGCCGCTCCAGTCCAAGCAGAATTTCAAGGCTGGTGTTCAGAATCATTTCAGGGACGAGGAGGTTCAGGAACAGTTCGGCTTGTTTCTGCTGGAGAAGGGAACGTTCACAAAATATTAGTGAGTCACATTTGACATCATGAGCAAATATGAACAGAGTCAAAAGGGAGCAAATCTTCCCATTGCTGGAGGGATGAAGAACTGGTGGCACTCTGATGGAATGGGATTGGCAAAACTAGCTGTGGGGAAATTAGAGAAATAAACAATTTATGCAGCAATCGGGAATATTGAATCAAGCATGCAAGATAAATTTAGATTAATATTTGCAAGCTTATAACATGTAGAATTAATTAGAGAAGGTGGGGGAATCTCCCTAGTGAGACCCAGCCCAAACATGACTGAGAGAATGGGCACTTCCTGTGCCATAGCCACTCTGTAGTTATTTGATTTCACAGATCTGAAGCAAGTTAGTTCAGTGGGAACAGTTTGGTTTCATTTCTGAGTTGATGGGAGGTGAACAAGTTGAGCGATAGGAGTTGAAGGAGTGAGCAAGTCTCTTCATTCAATGTGGTGAGGGCTGAGATATAGGAGAAGGTGAGGACTGCAGATTCTGGAGATCAGAATCCAGAGTGTGCTGCTGGAAAAGCACAGCAGGTCAGGCAGCATCTGAGGAGCAGGAGAATTGACATTTTGGACATAAGCCCTTCATTAGGATTCCGCCAATTCCTGATGAAGGACATTTGCCTGAAACGTCGATTCTCCTGCTCGTCGAATGCTGCCCGACCTACTGTGCTTTTCCAGCACCAGACTCTCGGGCTGAGATATAGGTCCTGCAGCTGTTGTTTCTGGATTTACAAGTGTTGCCTTTTGCCCTAAAGCACAGAAGTTTGGTTTCTTGGACTCTTCTTGCTTGTGTAACTCGTGCTCCAGATACATTTGTGTCATCCACAGCTCTTTTGGGTTTTGTACACATGTACACAATTTCCTTCTTCTTCCTCAGCGGCCACCTCTTGTCTCATAGGCAAAAGTGTGGACTGCAGATGCTGGAGATCAGAGTCTAGATTAGAGTGGTGCTGGAAAAGCACAGCCGGGCAGGCAATATCCGAGGAGCAGAAAACTTGACTTTTCAGGCAAAAGCTGTTCATCAGGAATGAATCTTGCCTCTTAGTTATCATATTCTCCAATCTCAGCTCACCAATTCTTTCTGGTCTTTAATTTGTCAGATCTTGCTCCTCATGCATTGGATCATAGGATGCTCTAAGATTTCTGATATTTAATTAAATGAATGATAGATTTAATTGGATATTTCATTGCAGTCTTGAATTGATGTCTGAACTTGGACTGAGTCACCACATAAATAAACGTGTTCGTGCAGCAGTTCAGGTTCCGCAGCATATATCCACATTGTTCAAAGATATAAAAAGAATTGTAATCAAAGTGATGTGTAATATTAAAGAAATACAAAACATTTGCAAACCACAGAAATATGAAGCTGCCAGATATGGTGAAGAGCAACACAATTGATTTCCTTCTACTTTCTATCTCTGGATCACCGTGATTCTGTCCATTAGTCTGACTCCTCAGTGCCACACGGGCTTGATTGGCCAGTAAAATATACCTGACTGTCAAAACGTTGAGCAACAAAATTAAAGTGAATGGGATCAATGGGGTTAAAATTTTATCGATCATCTTAAAACCAATCCATCCAGGGTCACTAAAATAGTTTGACTTATCCAAACAGAACCATGGCACGTTGTTGATGAACATTTTAGCTTCAAATCTAAAGTAAAAGGGAACATTTTTTGAACAAAGCAGAATGCAGGTTGTCGCTAGTACTGTAAATGAAGTTTTCTGGTGGCAATACTTGATTGTAAACTTTCTACAACAAATAGCTACAAATCGGTCAAAGGAGAATGTGACAGTGAACCAGACAGAACAATCAATGGCTGCACGATGCAGGACATAGAGAACACTGCACAGAGGAGTAATGTCCAGGAAATGCAGGATTAAACCACTGTTCCTGTAATAATAATAACGAAAACGCCTCAGTATAATCTCGGTCAGAATGACCATGAGATCCGCTGTTGCCATGGCCACCAGATAGCAAGTCGTACATTTCGAAAGGCCACACTTTCTTCGGGACAGAATGCCTATCGCCATTAAATTAACTGTAAGACACAAATGACAGCATAAGCTTAAAAATACTGATCACATATTCTCAGTGTCCATACACAGCTGTTGTGGCTGTTTATTTACTACTCAAAAATTATTGATTGGAATGATCTCTGAGTTTGCATAATCACAACCACAATATTCAGCCATGTCTATTCTGTTCCTTTCCAATGTTAACAAATGTGAGGGCAGGGAAGTTAGGTTATTAATGTTGTGGCTCTGTTCGCCGAGCTGGAAGTTTTTGTTGCAAACGTTTCGTCCCCTGGCTAGGAGACATCATCAGTGCTGTGGCGCCTCCTGTGAAGCGCTTCTTTGATGTTTCTTTCGGTATTTATAGTGGTCTGTCCTTGCCACTTCTGGGTGTCAGTTTCAGCTGTCCGCTGTAGTGGTTGGTATATTGGGTCCAGGTCGAAGTGTCTGTTGATGGAGTTTGTGGATGAATGCCATGCTTCTAGGAATTCCCTGGCTGTTCTCTGTCTGGCTTGCCCTATGATAGTAGTGTTTTCCCAGTCGAATTCATGTTGCTTGTTGTCTGAGTGTATGGCTACTAGGGATAGCTGGTCGTGTCGTTTTGTGGCTAGCTGATGTTCATGGATGCGGATTGTTAGCTGTCTTCCTGTTTGTCCTATATGTGTTTTGTGCAGTCCTTGCATGGTATTTTGTAAATTAATATTGAATTATTAATTATTAATATTGAAACAATGCTGAGAGATTTGGATGAAATACTGAATGCTAGTGAAGACCAATTGGATTCCTAGACATGGTGCAATAATATGCAAGAATAATGACAAAATCTGCAACAGGATAATGGATTGTCTAGTCATAAAATTGTAATATTATACAGTCTAGAAATGGCTGTTCAACCTATTGATTCTGGACCTTAAAAAAATTCTAAACCTGTGTTGCCTGTGAACGGCCAAGTTTGAACTACCTGCACCATGCTAAATCTCAGCCATAGCACTGTCCAGGATTGAACACCCCCACACCACCTAGATTCTGCACCATGTCCACGGGAAGCAATGGCCTAGTGGTGTAATCACTGAACTGTTAATTCAGAGACACAGGTAGTTCAAATCCCACCATGACAGATGGTGGAATTGGAATTCAACAAAAATCTGGAATTCAGATGATCATGAATCCATTATCGATGGTTGGAAAATCCAATCTGGTTCACTAACATCCTTCAAGGAATGGAACTGCCATCCTTGTCTGGCCTGCATCTGACTTTAGACCCACTGCAATGTGGTTGACACTTAACTACCCAGTGGGCAATAAATGCTGCCCTAGCCAGTGAGGTCCTCATACCCTGAATAAAAAAAAGTCACTTTCCTTTTACAATCTTCTTGACCCTCACATTGCTTTTAAACCTTTCCCTCTCGCCTTAAACCACTGCCTTTGTGTTTTGGACTCCCCAACCACGGGGAAAAGACCTTGGCTGTTCACCTTATCTATGCCTCTCACGATTTTATAAACTATCATAAGATCACCTGTCAGCCTCCTATGCTCCAGAGATTAAAACAAAAACTTCCCTGCGTATCCAGCCTTCCCTATAACACATACCTTCCAGTCCCGGTAACATCTTTGTAATTGTTTTTTGCACCCTTTCCAATTTAATAACATCCTTCCCAGAAAAGGGTGCCCAGATTTGTAAGCAGTACCCCAAACGTGGTCTCACCAATGCCTTGTACAGCTGTCTTGTACAGATTTAAAGTTGGACTGTACTGTCTGAAAATACAACTGTGGATGGTAAAAATAAAACCCCGTACTGAACCGCAAGGGAATCCAATTTTTTTTAAAATAAATGAACATACAGAGAATTAACAAATCACTCAACAGCTTGGGCAACCTTTTACAACAGAAAAAGGTATCTGACAATAATGACAGGAAATGTTCGTAAAGGCAGTTTCAAGTTAATCATACAATTAGAGAAACAAACAGAGGGGAAGGAAAGAACGGCAGTGATTGAAAAGTCCAGCCCTAACACTAACCCAATAACAAAACAAGGAGAAGGAGAACTATAATGGGAAAGTCGACATTGTCCTACCAGGCTGTACTCTCACTCGAGACAGGACCGATGGTGGTTTAACCTGAGGGTCACCACACCTCAGACATGGATAGAGGTTCCGAAGGAGAGTCCTTCATGGTAACTCAGCTGGTGTGAGAATAGAATTCAGGTTGTTGGAAATACTCTGCTTTTCAAAAAAAACGAATATGACTGTGAAATAAATAAAAAAAGAAGTTATAAATGCTGACCCAAGAGCAGGTTGGGGAATTCTGGGAAGCCATGGATGCCCTGGCCAAAAGGAGAATGCTGCTGTATGATAGAGAACGTTGGGTAGACCCCAAATGGTCTTGGTCGGCCTGTCAGTTGTGCTGCAACTGGGGCTTCACCCTTCCAAATCCAGCCTGTACCAACCCCACTGGCAATCATCCTGTCTTACCTCACCCAGATTCACTGAAACACACCATCGAATGAATTCGGAGAAATGGTTGTAAACTGAAGCTTTTATTCTCGTGCTGTGTCTAGCAAATATCTTATGACAAATGGATAGTTATTCTTTATTGGGTTTAACGGTTCCATAGTTTCAGAGGCTGAGGAGATGGAGGATGTATTTAAACTTACAAGGAAAATGCAACTAAGGTAAAGACTGATAATTGCAATTAAAGAAAGGGTTCAGCAAAGAAAAAATCATACTATCTTCAAAATACAACAAAGTGAATTGTGGGTATTCAATATGTTAACGATATATGAAGAAATGAACCAAATTACTGTTTATCTGAAAGGACGGTTTCAGCCTCTGACAGTGGACAGAAATATGGGATCAGGGTTGTCTCGTATTTCCTTTCATGTATTGGAATCCTGAAGTTGGAGAGTGAGAGAATAAACCAGGATGTTGTATATTGATGTGGACAGAAGGCAAGGTGTGGGCTGGTGCCTTTCGCTGAAGGTGGTGTATTGCATGAGGAAGCGGCTGGAGTGAGTTCAATAGAATCAATGACATCAATTTGGGAATGGAGGAGATTGATTGAGAGGACAGGCATCTGGAAACTGGCATGCTGGGCAACCAAGCAACTATACTCCCTGGGAATAACCGGTGACAGTTAAAAAAAACACTCAGCTATATGTCAGAAAGTAACAAAATATGTGAATGGCAATGTGCTTCTTGATCGGAAACGTAAAACTTAAATTGAATTAGGAACACGATTAGAATACTGTTTAAAATTAATGAAAACACAGCAAGCTATGATTGACTTACCTACAGCCACCTGACATATATGAGAAAGGATATCAAGATCATGGAGAAGGCTGTCATTTGATTTTTTTTTACAGTAATTAAACCAGAATTGCGAGATTATAACGATCAGTTATAAAATGGAATATTGTTGCCCATGAAGAACCCAGATATCTAATGAAATGTTCAATCGACTTTCCAAGAAAGTGAGAATGAAAACAAAATTTCCCATTGGGTGGAAATGAGAATATTTATCGAAAGTGCCTGACTCTTGTTACTTGACAGCTACGTAACTGATTAACATAGAAATCTCCACAGAAAAGTCGTGTAAACTGTCTTGTGAGAGGCAAAACTCGTTCAGAAATGCAATGATCCTCTCACAGTTGCAAAGGGATGACTCTGCCACACTGCTGGGTAGCTGCTGATGCCTTAAGGGAGAGAAAGGGTTTCAAAATCTCCCATGCTGCCCTGGGTCTCGTTATGTCATGGAGTCATACAGCACGGAATCAAACCCTTCAGTTCAACCAGTCTGTCTGCTCCTGGTCCAAACTCACGTCGTTATCCAAGTGCCTTTTAAATGATGTAATTGTACCCACATCCATCAATTTCTCAGGAAGTTTATTCTACAATAGAACCAACCACTGTGTGAAACATTGGTCCCTCATGTGTTTACTAAATCTCTCTCCTCTCACCTTAACATTTCAATTAGCTCCAAAAACTGAGGACAGCAGTTCCTGCCAATCCTGCTTCTGTACCATTGAAAACACCCGACAGCAAACATTTGCAATAAGATGCATTCAATAGATAATTTTGAATCATACAGTCCGTAGATGTTACTACACATCTCTGGCACATGTGAGTTCTGAATTCGGCTCTCCTGTCTCAGAGGGAGGGACATTAGCACCAAGGCTGTTATGTTTTTAGAATTGATTCACTAGTTCAGAGTTGATCATCCATGAGTCACTAATGTAATAGATCTGCCTGCCATGCAGTGTGCCATTATCATAACGCCATCGTTATGGTTTAATCAGCTGTTCGGAAGAATGTACCTGCATAAGTAACAAATGTGTCTAAAAATAAAGTTGAAAGCTAATGCTGTTTGAGAATTGACAGTGCACTAAAACAGCCCATGCTCACAATCTGTGCATTAGATTTGAGTGAATGCTTAACTGGACCAATTTTTGAACACAAGAATCAGTCAAGACTGGGAATTCAGCAGATATTCATTCATCTCTGACTCCACAACACTTCCCACCATTACTCCAGCACAAGTCACGATTGTAATGACTGGACACCATTTGCCTCAATAGGTTTGTTCCAAATAACACAATGTTTCCTCAGGACAAAGTAACCACTTGAGGGCACTGCATTAAATTCATTCGTTCACGTTGTCAGTAGTTGCCACTATCTATAGCATAAAATGAAACAGCACACCAAGTATCCTTCAAAAAAATATCCTTCCCCACCCACAACCTGTACAATAGCAGCAGAAATATGGGACATTGGATGTTACAGGCCAAACCAACGAAACTGTTGGTCTTAATTTACATGTTGGTCATTTTACTTTCCCACTTTGGATCCAGAAAGCTCGAACTGCAGCCCAAAAAATGACCTATCTTTGGTGACCGTGGACTGCAACGTTCCAAAAATGTCCTTCAGATTGAACTTTGAAATTACAAGTCGCGATTGAGAGATGTTAATGTTTCATTAATGCCTGACAAACAGTGAGTAGATGCAAACAGTAAAATTGGGTCAGTTGTGTTGGGTGGCTCACTTCAGTTCATAAGCTCCACTCAGTAGAACTTATAATGACAGGTACAATCAGTAACAGTTGGGCACAGGGTAAATGTTTCAATGCTGGATTTTTAGCGTTAGAAATGCTCAACGTACTCCAATACCTGTTTGAAGTTTTCTTAACATTATACGACGATCCATCAAAGATGATTGGTTCTAATCCAGGGAATTATTAAACTGAGATATGATAAAGCATCAACGATAACTCTAGACAGTTTCTTACAGAAAATGATATCAACATCTGTAAAACTGTTTCATTGTGATATATCATCAGCCACAGATCCAATCCAGATGTAGATAAAACGACACAATCCTTTGGTGAAAGGCACTTACCAGGGACACCAATGGCAGCAAGAGCCATATAGTATGTCTTCCTGATGCTGTTAAATGGTTCAAGCATTTTCGCTGTGAAGTGATTTGCTTATTCGTGCTGAAGAGATCTCTCGAGTACAACTCCGAGACAGTTTATTATCAGAACCTTTTCATTTATTCTCGACAGGATCTCCACTGGGACACTGATGTTACCACATTGTTCACACTTATTTTTAAAGGAGAGCATGCAAATGACGACACCAAATTCTGAGAGAATATATTTTAGCTTTTTGAGACTGAATTGCAATACTTTAATCGCTGATACTTTGGACAATACTGAAGATATATATAGATGTTAAAAATACATTTTATTCCCTAAAGAAAAGATCGTTAAATACACACAATAACCAGGTAACATAAGGCCCAATTTTGTTTTGTTTATGTTCTTATCACAATTACAACCATTGAAAACATCGAATGCCACAATGTCTCTCTGATGTTTTCGGAATCAGGCTGCACATGACAGCAGTAAAATGTTTCTCTTTCCCTCTTATGTCTCTCTCTCTTTCTCTATCACTCACATTTCCCTTGCTCCATGGGGATCCATTCTCTCACCGTGTTCCCCAAAGGTTTGCATCGCCCCCAAATTGTGCTTCAGGCAGTTTTACATCCCAGGTTTTTACCCCCTAATTTTGTCCCACCCCCATCACAGTTGCCTGTCTGATGCTCCCTGAATGGCCTCCATTAATACACAATCCATGGGGACACCCAGTCCACAATGCGCTGCCCTATCATATACTTTGGATTTTCATGCTGTCATAGTGACCTTGACAAACTCTCCCTTGTCTCCCTCTGGCCCTGAGGTACACTTCCTGTTCAAACCCTCTTTCCCCTCTCTCTCTCTTCCTGTCCTACTTACACTCACACTCTGACCAACTCTCCACCCTTTCTCTGTCCCTTCCTAAATGAACCCAATCTCATCACATTCAGATAAAATATGATTCCAGTCTCATTAGATTCTCACTCAGTATCATACTCCACTCCTCATTAACAAAGATCCCAGTCTCGACAGAAACTGAGTGATTACTATCTAGTCAGATCCACACTCGGCGATTCCCTTCTAGTCAGATTGAGACAAAGAATGATTTCAGTCGAGCCGGGCTCACAGTCAGAATCATCCTGTGCTCATCAGATTGACTTTCAGAATATTTTTGGCCGAGTCAGATTTCCACTCAGAATGATGCTGGTCTAATCAGATTCAAATGCAGAATGCTCAGCGTGTATTCAGATTCACACTCACGAGGATTCACACTGTCTCGTGTATTCACATTCGGAATAATTTCTGAACTAGACAGATTCAGACACAGATTGATTCTGGCCCACTCAGATTCACATTTAGGATGACTGCAGTTTTCCAATCAGAGTCAAATTCAGAATGATTCCAGTGGAGTCAGATTCATACTCGGAATAATCCCGGTCAAGTTGTATTCTCCCTCACAAGGATGTTGGTCTCATCAGATTCCCACTCAGGATGGTTCTCTTCCAGCTGGAGTTACACTCAGCCTGATTCTGATCTGGTGATATTTACACTCACAATTAATGTGGTTGTTTTTAATTTCAAAAATAGACTTTATTCATAAAATATTTTGATGATCTGTACAATTGGTCATGCCATATACATGTAGACATTCCATTTCTTTGCATACAGAGTAATCATTCATATATACGGTCTGTACATTTACTGTGCATATATTTAGCTGGGGGTGTCAGTGGAGCCCAAATGACTGCATGGGCCCCCTGTTTTTACGCAGGCAGATGTTAAACGGTGGTCTTTCCCCACCGCGCCTTGGCGGCAGCTGCCCCAAGCTTCAGCGCGTCCCTCAACACGTAGTCCTGGACCTTGGAATGTGTCAGTCTGCAACATTCAGTCGGGGTCAACTCCTTCAGCTGGAAGATCAACAGGTTTCGGACCACCCAGAGAGCGTCCTTCACCGAGTTGATGATCCTCCAGGCACAGTTGATGCTCGTCTCGGTGTGCGTCCCGGGGAACAGGCCGTAGAGCACGGAGTCCCGCGTCACGACGCTGCTCGGACGAACCTCGACAAACACCACTGCATTCCTCTCCAGACTTCCTCTGCTTAGGCACATTCCAGAAGGAGGTGTGTGACAGTCTCGTACCCCCCGCAACTGCTTCGAGGGCAGCGTGCGGTGCGGCTGAGAGTCCGGGCGCGCATAAAGGATCTCACAGGCAGAGCCCTTCTCACCACCAGCCAAGCCATGTCTTGGTGCTTGTTGGAACGTTCTGGCGATGGGGCATTCTGCCAAATGGCTTTGACAGTCTGCTCAGGGAACCGCTCGACAGGATCCGCCCTCTCCTTTTCCCGAAGGGTCTCAAGGACACTAGGTGCTGACCACTTCCTGATGGACTTGTGGTCAAAGGTGTTTTTCTTCATAAACTTCTCCACGAAGGACAGGTGATACGGAACGGTCCAACAACTTGCAGCGTTCCGCGGCAGCGAGGCCAGGCCCATCCTTCACAACACCGGGGACAGGTAGAACCTCAGTACGTAGTGACACTTGGTGTTTGCGTACCGGGGATCCACGCACAGCTTGATGCAGCCACACACAAAGGTGGCCATCAGGGTGAGGGTGGTATTGGGTGTATTTTTTCCCCCCGTTGCCCAGATCTTTGTATAGCGAGTCCCTTTGGACCTGGTCCATCTTTGACCTCCATATGAACTGGAAGATGGCCCAGGTGACTGCAGCGGCACAGGTTCTGGGAATAGGTCAGACCTATGCCACGTTTAATAGCAATGACAGTGCCTCACACTTGATGACCAGGTTTTTTCCTGCGATGGAGAGTGACCGTAGCTTCCATCTGCCCAGTTTCTGCCTCACTTTGCTGATACACTCCTCCAAAGACTTGGCACACAACCCAGCACCCCCCCCACCCCCTGAACCAAATACCCAGCACCTTCAGGTGGTCGGTCCTGACGGTGAAGGGGATCGAGGATTGGTCGGCCCAGTTCAGGAAGAGCATGGCCTCGCACTTGCCTCGGTTTACCTTGGCCCCCGAGGCCCATTCGTACTGGTCACAAATGCACATGAGTCTGTGCACGGACAGTGGATTCGAGCAGAAAACGGCGACGTCATCCATGTACAGGGAGGCCTAAACCTGCAGGCCCCCACTGCCAGGAATAGTCACCCCTCTCAGGCTCGCATCCTTCCTGATGGACTCAGTAAATAGCTCTATGCAGCACACAAACAAGGCAGGAGAGAGAGGGCAGCCCTGCCTGACTCCAGATATGACTGGGAAGCTATCTGATTCCCACCCATTGATTGAGACTGCACTGACAATGTTGGTGTAGAGCAGTCTGATCCAATTGCAGATTCCCTCCCCAAAGCCCATTTTGGAGAGAACATCTCTCATATACCTGTGTGATAGCCTGTCAAAGGCTTGCTCCTGGTCCAGGCTGATCAGGCAGGCGTCCAACCCTCTGTCCTGCACGTAGGCGATCGTATCCCTGAGGAGTGTGAGACTCTCAGCGATCTTCCTGCCCGGCACAGCACAGGTTTGGTCAGGGTGAATCACCGACCCCAGAGCAGACCTGACCCGGTTGGCGATTACCTTTGACAGGATTTTGTAATCCGCATTCAACAGTGAGATTGGTCTCCAATTTTTGAGTTCCTCCCTCACCCCCTTCCGCTTGTAGATGAGGGTGATGATGCCTTTCCTCATGGATTCACTCATGGTAACTGCCCGATCTGGTCTGATTCACACTCAATCATTCGGCACTAGTCAGACTCACTATCAGAGTGATTCTAGAGGAGTCACATTCACACTCAGAATGGGAACCATCTCATCAGATCCACACTCAAAATGCACCCAGTTTTATCAGACTGAGCCGAAGAATGATTCCGATCTGTCAGAGTGCCATTCAGCATCATTCTGTGATCCTCAGAGACACTCTCAGGATGCTGCAGGCCTGTCAGATTGACACACAGATTGTTTTTCTACTCAGGTCGTAGTTAATCCAGTGAATCAGATTCACATTGGGAATGATTCCAGTCCACTCCGATTCACACTCAGATTGATTCTGATCAAGTCAGACTCACACTCTGAATAATTTGGCCCAAGTTATATTCTCACTGAGAATGTTTCTGGTGGAATCATGGTCTCACTGAGCATGATTCTGGATGAGTCCGAGTGAAACTGCCAATGTTTCCGATCCAAACAAAACCAAGTTGGAAACCTGAAACAAAACCAGAAATTGCTGGAAGATCTCAGCAAGTGCTTCAGCATCTGTGGAGAGAAATCAGAGTTAATATTTTGGGCCCAGTTACTCTTCTTCAGAACTGACTGTATTTGGGAAACAGACCCTTCCATTCAACTCATCAGGCCAACCAGATACCCTGAACTGATCTCATCCCATTTGCCAGCATTTGACCTGTATGCCTCTAAACCCTTCCTGCCCATGTGCTGGTCCAGATACCTTGTAAATGTTCTATTTTCACACAACTCCATCACTTCCTCTGGCAGTTCATTCCATCCACCCAACACCCACAGAGTGAAAATGTTGCTGTTCAGGTCCCTTTCCAAGCTTCCCCCTCCTCCCTTAAACCTGTGCACCTCTAGTTATGAACTGCAACAGCTTGGGGAAAAAATTACTTTGATTATTCATCCTGTCCAAGTCTCTCATGATTATATGAGCCTCCATAAAGTCAATCCTCAGCCTCTGACTCTCCAGTGGAAAAAGCCTCAGCATATTCAGCCTCTCTCTGTATCTCAAACCTGCCTCATTCCTGGCAGCATCCTTGTAAATCTTTTGTGAACCCTTTGATGTTTGATAACATCCTTCCTGCAGCAGGGAGACCAGAATTGAATGTAATGTTGTAAAAGTGGCCAAGCCAATGTCCTGTACTGCCACAACATGACCTCCCAATTCTTATACTCAATGCTCTGACCAATAAAGGAAAGCATACCAAATACCTTCTTCACTATCCTATCTACCTGCGTCTCCACTTCCAAGAAGATATGAAACTGCACTGACAGCATCCTTCCTATAGCAGGGAGAATTGAATGTAATATTTCAAAAGTGGCATAACCAATGTCCTGTACAGCCAGAAAATGAGATCCTAACTCCGAAACTCAATGCACTGATCAATGACGGCAGGGTCTCCCAATGCCTTTTTCACCACCCTGTCTCCCCGTGACTCCACTTTTAAGGAACTGAACTTCCAGCCCTCAGTCTCTTTGTTCAGCAACACACCCCAGGGCCCTAACGTTATCTAGATAAGTCCTCTGCTGATTTGCCGAAGAAAAATGCAACATCTCACATTTACCTCAAAACGACCTTGTCACTTGTGAGGACAGTGTGGAACAGGCGGATACACTTGAACAGGTCGGAGTAAAGACTGAGGATATGCTGGAAAGTTTGAAAAACATGGGGCTAGGTAAGTCCTCTGGGCCAGACGGGATATACCCAAGGTTACTAGGAGAAGCAAGGCAAGAGATTGCTGTTCCTTTGGTGATGACCTTTGCACCCTCACGATCCACTGGAGTAGTAGCAGATGATTGAAGGATGGCAAAAACTATTCCCTTGTTCAAGAAAGGGAATAGGGATAACCCTGGGAATTAAAGAGCAGTCGGTGTTATGTTGGCGGTGTAGAAAGTATTGGAGAGCATCCTGAGAAACAGGATTTATCATTATTTGGAAAAGCACAGCTTGGTTAAAGATGGTTTTGTGAGGGGCAGGTCATGCCTCACAAGCCTTATTGAACTCTTTTGAGGATGTGAGAAGAATGAACCAGGCCAGGTGTTAGATTTGGAAGTAGGTGAGCACTTTGGTGATAGTGATCACAATTTATTTTCATTTACGTTAGCAATGGAAAGGGATAGATATATAGCGCAAGGCAAGCGTTATAGTTGGGGGAAAACAATTATGAGGAGATTAGGCAAGATTTAGGATGGATAGGATGGGGAAGGAAACTGCAGGGGATGGGCCCAATTGAAATGTGGAGCTTATTCAAGGAACAGCTACTGCATGTCCTTAATAAGTATGTATCTGTCAGGCAGGGAGGAAATGGTCGAGCGAGGGAACTGTGGTTTACAAAAGAAGTTGAATCTCTTGTCAAGTGGGGAAGGAGGCTTCTGCTAAAATGAGGTGTGAAGGCTCAGCTAGTGTGCTTGGGAGATACAAGTTAGCCAGGAAGGAGCTAAAGAGGGAGCTAAGAGGATCAGGAGGGGACAGGAGAAGTCATTGGCAGGAAAACCCTCAAGCTTTTTATAGGTATGTCAGGAAGAAAGTAATGACTAGAGTTAGATTAGGGCCAGGTGAAAATGAGGACAGCAGATCCTGGAGAATAGAGTCGAGGGTATGGTGCTGGAAAAGCACAGCAGGTCAGGCAACATCCAAGGATCAGGAAAAACAGCAGAAGCAATTAATCAGGAATGAGGCTGGGAGCCTCGGGGCTGGAGAAATAAATGGGAAGGAGGGTGGGGCTCAGGGAATGGGAGCTGACAGTGCAATAGGTGGATGGAGGTGGGGGTAATGGTGACAGGTCAGAGCAGAGGGTGGAGCAGATAGGTGCGAAAGAAGATGGACTGGTGGGACAGATCATAGGGTGGTGCTGAGCTGGAAGGTTGGAACTGGAGTAATGTGGAAAGAGGGAAATTGGTGAAATCCACCAAGGCAGAAGGTGAAGCGTTCCTCCTCCAGGCATCAGGTGGGAAGGGAGTGGCGATGGAGGAGGCCCAGGACCTGCATGTCCTTGGTGGAGTGGGAGGAAGAATTGAAGTGTTTGGCCGCGGGGCAGTGGGGTTGGTTGGTGTGGGTGTCCTGGAGATGCTTTCTGAAGCGTTCTGTGACTAGGTGTCCTGTCTCCCTAATGTAGAGGGAAGCACATCAGGAGCAACAGGTACAGTGAATGACATGTGTGGAGGTGCAGGTAAAACTCTGATGGATCTGGGGCCTTGGACAAGGGTGAGGGGGGAGGTGTGGGTGCAGGTTTTGTAATTCCTGTGGTGGCAGGGGAAGGTGCCAGGAAGGGAAGGGTGGGTAGTTGGCGGGCGTGGACCTGGCCAAGTGGTCGCCAGGGTTTTTAAAAATCCATTAAGGACAAAAGGGTAACTGGGGAGAGAATAGGACCCCTCAAAGATCAGCAAGGTGGCCTTTATGTGGAGGTACAGGAGACAGGGGAGATACTAAATGAGTATTTTGCATCAGTGTTTATTGTGGAAAACGACATGGAAGACATAGAACGTAGGGAAATAATTGGTGACATCTTGAAAAATGTCCATATTACAGAGGAGGAAGTTCTGGATGTTTTACAACACATAATAATGACCTGATCAGGTGTGTCCTAGAACTTTGTGGGAAGCTAGGGAAGTGATTGCTGGGCCTCTTGCTGAGATTTTTGTATCATCGGTAGTCATGGGTGGGGTGCCGGAAGACTGAAGGTTGGCTAACGTGGTGCCACTGTTTAAGCAGGATGGTAAGGACAAGCCAGGGAACTATAGACCAGTGAACTTGCCGTTGGTGGTGAGCAAGTTGTTGGAGGGAATCTTGAGGGACAGGATGTATATGTATTTGGAAAGGAAAGGACTGGTTGGGGATAGTCACATGTCTTTGTGCATGGGAAATCATGTCTCACAAACTTGATTGAGTTTTTGTGAAGAAGGAACAAAGAGGATTGGTGAGGTCAGAGCGGTGAGCATGATCTATATGGACTTCAGTAAGGCATTCAACAAGGTTCCCCATGGGAGACTGATTAGCAAGGATAGAGTTCATGGAATACATGGAGAACCAGCCATTTGGATACAGAACTGGGTCAAAGGTAGACAGCAGAGGGTGGTGGTGGAGGGTTGTTTTTCAGACTGGAAACCTGTGACCAGTGGAGTGCCACAAGGATCAGTGCTGGGTCCTCTACTTTTCATCATTTACATAGATCAGTTGCAGATAGGGGTGGAAGAGTGGAAGATGGAGGTCAATCGAGGTAAGTGTGAGGTGATGCGTTTTGGGAGATGAGATGTTAAGCAAAAGAATACCTTTAATGGCAGGACTCTGAACAGCATTGATATACAGAAGGATCTTGGGGTTCAAGTCCATAGCTCCCTGAAAGTGACCACCCAAGTAGAGAGGGTGGTAAAGAAGGCATATGGCACGCTTGCCTTTACAGTCGGGGAATTGATTAAAAGAGTCAGGATGTCATATTGCAGCTTTGTAAGATTGTTCCACTTAGGCCACACTTCGAGTATTGCATTCAATTCTGGTCGTCACATTACCAGGCCCCTCTCCCTGTTCAGACTTTTCCTGCACCATTACATCAAACAGGGTGTCCATTCACTGAACTTCAACTCCTTCATCTTTCTCTTTAGTTTTTCCTTTGTGCTATGAATTATGACGGTGGGATCTTGTTACTACACAGTCTGGGAAAATTCCAGGGTATTTTTCTTTTAACTCCTCAGTTCCCTGGTCTTCCTTTGGTTTCTCCACAACAAGGGGTGTCACTCCCACCTTGGATCCTGCTAGATCGTTCCCAAGAATAACTATATTCCTGGAACTGACCCTCTGTCCATCACTCCCACTGTTACTTCCCCAGCCTTGATTTGACTCTCCAACCTGATCTTACACTGGAGAACACAAAATGTCCATCTATTCCACAAACTACCACTGTCTCAGGTCACATGTCAGATACAGTGCAAATACAGTCATCTCTTTCTATTAGCGTCTGATTGAATTCCTTATCTTTCAAAATTTTAACATCTTTGCCTTCTCTCCCCTTCTTTCTGAATAAACTTTCCCCATGGAGGTGATGTCTTTATAGAGACCAGGCACTAACTCAGTCCCCAGCCCGTGCCGAGGCTGTGCACTCTCCTGCAGATCCTCGACTTCCCTTGGGGTTTCCTTCCCCAATGTCACTAATGCCACTGGCTTCGCCTCCTTTACCACATTTTGTCCCATAGTGCCTTTCTTCAACAACCAGCACTGTGACTTTCCATGTCCCACCTTCCATATCCTGCCTTTCACCTCCTTTCCATCCTTTTCGGCTTCTTCTTTCACCTGTGGTAAACGATTCCCTGTGTGCTCTCCTCTTTGTTGTGTAGTGTAGGATCTCCCCTTCTCCCAGTTTCTATCCCTCACAGGATGAAATGCTTGCTGGAAGCTGAAATTTGCCGTATGTACCAACGCACATTCTTCTGCCAGCTCTGCTGCTCCTCTCACTTTTTGCACTCTCTGTTCATCCAGATAAATTCTTATCATCTCTGGACATGAGTTTTTAAACTCCTCCAGCAAAATAATCTCTCTGAGAGCCTCATCGGTCTTATCTAGTTTTAAGGCCTGCACCCATCTATCACAATTACCGTGTGTAATGCTTTTGAACGCAGTGTAAGTCTGACCTGGTTCCTGCTTTCTGTTTGAATCACTGTCGATATGCTTCTGGTACCAATTCATGAGCTCCCAAAGTAGCCTGTTTGCCATCTGCATGATCTCTTGACCCATCATCTGACAGTGTTGCCTATATCTCACTCAAACTGCCTCCCAGCTCAGTCTGACCTAGCATTACCCACAAGTTCTCTGACCACTCCATCCACCACACCAATTTTTTTAACTGACATAAAGACAGCTTCGACATCTTTCTCATCAACATGTGGCAATGTTTAAACACTTTTCAAAAATTCATTTGCAGGATTTGGGTGTCGCTGGCTGGGTCAGCATTGATAGCCCATCCCTATTTACCCTGGAGAAGGTAGTGGGGAGCTTCTTGAATCACTGCAGTCCACGTGCTGTGGGTTAACACACAGTGCCGGTAGGGAGGGAAGTCCTGGATTTTGACCCAGTGACTGTGAAGGAACGGCGGTATATTTCCAAGTCAGGATGGTGAGTGGCTTGGAGGGGAACTTGCAGGGGGTGGTGTTCCCAAGTACCTGCTGCCCTTGTCCTTCTCGATGGAAGTAGTCGTGGGTTTGGAAGGTGCTGTCTAAGGATCTTTGGTGAATTTCTGCAGTTTGTCTTGTAGATAGTGCACACGCTGCTACTGAGCACTGGTGGTGGAGGGATTGAAGGTTTGTGGATGTGGTGCTAATCAAGTGGGGGCTGCTTTGTCCTGGATGGTGTCAAGTTCCTTGAGTGTTGTTGGAGCTGGACCCATCCAGTGCAAGTGGGGGGGATCCCATCACACCCCCGCCTTGTGCCTGTAGATGGTGGATCGACTTTGGGGGGTCAGGAGGCGGGTTACCTGCTGCTGTATCCCATGTCTCTGACCTGCTCTTGCAGCCACTGTGTTTATGTGGTGAGTCCAATTGTGTTTCTGGTCAGTAGTGATCCCAAGGATGTTGACAGTCGGGGATTCAGTGATGGTAATACCATTGAATGCCAAGGGGCAGTGGTTAGAGTGTCTCTTATTGGTGATGGTCATTGTCTGGTATATTTATATGATTTTGGTTACTTGTGGTTGGTTAAATTAAAAGTGAGGGAAATGGCTCTTAAGAATTGCAGAAGAGGTATGTCCTTCCACTATCTTTCTAAATGGTGCGAATGTTACTTGCCACTTGTCAGCCCAGCCTGAATATTGTCCAGGTCGTGTTGCATTTGAGCACGGACTCCTTCAGTACTTGAGGAGTCGCGAATGGTGCTGAACGCTGTGTAACCATCAGCGAACATCCCCACTTCTGACCTTATGGCAGAGGGAAGGTCATTGATGAAGCAGCTGAAGATGGTTGGGCCTAGGACACTACCCTGAGGGACTCCTGCAGAGATGTCCTGGAGCTGAGATGACTGACTCTCCACAACAACAACAACTCCATTTGTATATCTCACTACCTTTTCTCTGCATCTCCATCCTTTTCATTTGATACCTGACTAATTCACAACTTCCGAAAACCAAATTCTCTCTCCTTTCTCTTCCTCTTTGCTCAGCTCTTTCTTTCATTTTCCTCTCTCTCACTCTCTCTCTCTCGCTCTTCTCTCATGGCTCTTCTTCTCTTCCTTTATCATCTAACTCCATTTGTCTCAATTGCAATTTAAGTTTTTCGAACTCTACTGCATTGGTCTGTTTCTCTGATACACCAAAGTGCTTGACCAACTCCATGACAATTTCAGCTTTACTTTTGTCCCTGGTTAAACCCAACTCTAACCTACTTGCTAATTTTTAAAATATGTCCTTCCACTATCTTTCAAAATGTTTTTGGCAAATTTGGGAAACAAATTTTCTTCAAACTCCAGAACCTCCTCAGCAATTCTTAAGAGCCATTTCCCTCACTTTTAACTTAACCAACCACAAGTAACCAAAATCATATAAATTGCCTCACCTACCATTTACTTAAAAATCCAGGAGACTAATTAGCAAGTGGTTAAATCTGCTGGGATCTTTCAAACCCCAAATCTGTTCAAATCTCTCCTAATCTCAGACTGGATCTGTCTAAACCTGTCCAACTCACAGACCCAAGCCCCCAGACTGTTAGGACATGGGGTAAACTCTTCTGCTAATTAAACCAAACACACAGAAAAGCTCATCTCACCTTGTAATCTGTTAAAATATGAGTGACAGAGAACTCACAAATTTCACTCTTTAATGAAAATAACGTCAGTTTATTTTTGTAATTCTAAAAGTGAACATTAACCAACAACTGTTCACAACTCTGAGACCCCATTTCTCATATCTGATTATTACCTGCCTCCAACTGTATAACAATATACTGTTCCAGTAAGACACTTATTAAAATTACATCAACTTAATTTCAAACCCACACAACAGCTGTCGTCATCGGTGTCTTTCTTCTTCTGGCTGTAGATCTCCCTGGGTCGTCACCTTTCTTTATCATTTGATCATGCTTCATATGAACAGGTACCTTTGATAGATCGTGTTTCCTAATTTCTTGGATCTGTGTTGATGGCAGTTGCTCTGTCTGATTTTCAAACTGCCTGCCTTTTTAAAATTCCCAACATTGGATCGTCTCATTGGGTCAACATTCGCAAGACAATAAATTGAAACTTGATTATGTTTTAGTATCCTGGGGCATAATTTAAACTGATTGATTAAATTCAAATTGCTGTCAAAACAGCAATTGCACAGCTAATTGATGCATGTTTCAATTTCAGAACTGCCTGTAATATGCATTTGCTTATTAACTCGGTCTCTGTGTTAAATGTTAAGCTTAGATAAGCACTTTATCTCTTAAAGAGACCACGCACTCTTTCCTCCTATCATTTTAACAAACAAATTCCATTCCACTTCAGGAGTACTCTACACAACTTCATAACAATATATTTGTAATTATTTCTGACACCGGAAATTTGGAATTCAGACGATCTGACTAATTTTGTCCAAAGACCTGAAGGCATAGGACCAGAACTCGATCATCCAGCTCATTAGTTCCTGCTTCATGATGTGATTAAATCATGGCTGATCTGATAATCTTACAACTGCATTTTCCTCCCTGACCCTGACTGATTAATAATCTGTCTGTCTCAGCCTCGAAAATACTTAATAAACAAGCCTTGAAAGCCCAATGTGATACAGAATTCCAGAGATTCATCACCCCAAAAATCACTCCTTAAATAGCTAACCCCTTACTCTGGGTTGAAGCCCTCTTGTCTTCAACTCTTCTACAAAGAGAAATAATCTTTTCACATCTCCCCGTCTAATTTCTAAAAACATTCTGGTGATCTGAATATTGACTGATGCCTGTGCCATTCTTGAAGGACATTCGTCATTTGGACAAGCACTGTCAGTCTGGAGATTTCCTGACTGCTTTCTGAGATCTTCCCCGGGCATGGCATACAGGGGACATTTTGTGTCCCACTTTGTGGACAGGTACCTGGAGGCCCTACTGAGCAGGGTGATGCAGAGGAGGGGTGTCCTCTTTCCCCAGGACCACAGAGAATGCTATGGGTATAGATCCTGCCAGTCTGCCCTGACATTGCCAGTCAGGTCAGTGCAGTGTCGGCTGATTGGAGGAATGTCCAGCAGTGTAGGAAGGGGATCAGTGACAATGTCCACTCAGACAGTGTGGGAGGTCACTATTTCACTCCAACACCTCACGTTCACTCTATCTCTGCAACTGGACCCAGCTCCCACCAAGGTTAAATTCCACCTACTCTCAAGTTTGCATGCAACATCTTCCCCCAGTCGTTCTCACCGACCCCAACATCAGAAACCCTGAATGCTCCCTCTGCGCTGCCTGCTCAGTGCTTGGGACAACTCCCCACTTGCCCCCACCTGCACCCAGCACCAACAGCTGTACAACCCCCTTCTATCTCCTTTAATAGCTCCCTTTGTCTCATCCCCAGGGTAAAATGCCCACTGTCAGGCAGGAAGAACCAAGACAGGCAGTGGGCTGTCTGACATTCAGTTCCTCACCCTTCATGAGGAAAGTATCTGACAGACTGAGTATACTTCACAGGGAAATCAGGAAGGCAGAAAGGGGACATGAGGTAGCTTTGGCAAACAGGGTTAATGACAATCTGAAGGGGTTCTGGAAATACATTAAGGACAAAAGGAGAGAACAGAGTCCCTCAAAGATCAGCCAGGACACCTATGTGTGGAACCACATGAGATGGGGGAGATACTAAATGAGTTGTATCAGTGTTTATTGTGAGGAAAGATATGGAAGATAGGGACATGAGGAAATAAGTAGTGACAACTTGAATAATGTTCATATTACATCATTCCGACAGCAGGGAGACCAGAATTGCACACAGAATTTCATAAGTAGGCTAACCAATGTCCTGTACAGCCACAATAGGACCTCCCAGCTCATGTACTCAATACTCTGACCAAACCGGCGAACATACCAAATACCTTCCTCACTGTCCTAGATCCTTACAGCCCCACATTTGAGGAACTATGACCCAGTACTCCAAGGTCTCTTTGTTCAGAATCACTCCTCAGATCTTACCATGAAGTGTATAAGTCCTGCCCTTTCCAAAATCAGCCCCTCGCATTTCTGTAAATCAAGCTCCATCTGCCACTCCTCACCCCACTGGCCCATCGGATCAACACCCCATTGTACTCTGAGGTCACCTTCTTCACTGGCCACTCCACCAAAACTGTTGGGGTCATCTGCAAACTTACTAACCACACCCTGCGATGTTCTCTTACCATTTTGGGAATACTCAACACACCCCTTTTCCTGCCAAAGGAGGTAACCTCCCATTTTCCACATCCCAGTCCTTTTCCTCCTGATTTTCCTCAGATATTGCATTCCCATTCCTGGTTGCCATGTCATCCTTGTTTCTGTCATTTAGGTCATTCCAAAGCCTTCAGTTGAGCCTTCAGTTGTTTACCTCATTGTGAGTGTTACATCCATCCAAGTGGGGACACCTGAACCTGCTCTTTTTGACATCATTCCATTTCCCAAGCACACTGGATGCTCCACTTTCTTTCCTCTGCCTTCTAGACTTCCTCAGGGCTTTTTAACTCACTGTCACCAACTTTACTCCCTTCAGTTTGGTTCCCATCCGTCTGAACTCATCTCATCAGCATCAGCAAATCTCCACATAGGCATTTCAGTCCAGTCCCAATAGGGTGTAACCAAGTGGTAGTGTCCCTACACTAGACCGCGAGGCCTGGTTGCAGTCCTACCTGCTCCAGAGGTGTGGAACAATATTCATTAGGAAAATGGGTAAAATAAAACAAAAGTTTCCCTTGACAAGTCTCACCTGCCCCAGGATTAGATTGAATTCCTCGGAAGTCCCATGCCATCCCTCAGCACTGCCTCTCTCGCCATGGATTGAAACAACTGATCCTCCTGTTCTTATCCTCACTTCTTACTTTGGATTGTTTAATGTCCTATTCTTTAATCAGCCGAAACCTCATGCTACAACGATCACTGTCCTTTAAAAGTTCCCTGCTCACTTGTTGCCTCCCTCATTCCTGAGAACAAAGTCTTACAGTGTCTCCTCTCTGACTGAACTGGAGACATGTCAGAGAGTCATAGAGTCACAGAGATGTACAGCATGGAAACAGACCCTTCGGTCCATCCCGTCCATGCTGACCAGATATCCCAATCCAATCTAGGCCCACCTACCAGCACCCGGCCCATATCCCTCCAAACTCTTCCTAAACATATATCCATCCAAATGCCTTTTAAATGTTGTAATTGTAGCAGCCTCCACCACTTCCTCTGGCAGCTCATTCCATAGACATACCTCCCTCTGTGTGAAAAAGTTGCCCCTTAGGTCTCTTTTATATCTTTCCCCTTTCGCACTAAACCTATACCCTCGAGTTCTGGACTCCCCGATACCAGGGAAAAGACCTTGGGTATTTACCCTATCCATGCCCCTAATGATATTGTAAACCTCTATAAGGTCACCTCTCAGCCTCCAACACTCCCTGGAAACATCCTTGTAATTCTTTTCTGAACCCTTTCAAGTTTCACAACATCCTTCCGATAGGAAGGAAACCAGAATTACACGCAATATTCCAACAGTGGCATAACCAATGTACTGTACAGCCACAACATGACCTCTCAACTCCTGTACTCAATACTCTGACCAATAAAGGCAAGCATAATAAACACCTTCTTCACTATCCTATCTACCTGTGACTGTACTTTCAAGGAGCTATGAACCTGCACCCCAAGGTCTCTTTGTTCAGCAACACTCCCTGGGACCTTACCATTAAGTGTATAAGTCCTGCTCAGATTTGTTTTCCCAAAATGCAGCACTTCACATTTATCTGAATTAAACTCCATCTGCCACTCCTCAGCCCATTGGCCCATCTGGTCAAGATCCCATTGTAATCTGCGGTAACCTTCTTTGCTGTCCATTACACCACCAATTTTGGTGTCATCTGCAAACTTACTAACTATACTTCTTAAACTCACATCCAAGTCATTTATATAAATCATTTATATGAAACGTAGTGGACCCAATCCTTGTAGCACTCCACTGGTCACAGGCCTCCAGTCTGAAAAACTATCCTGCACCACCAGCCTCTGTCTTCTACCTTTGAGTCAGTTCTGTATCCAAATGGCTAGTTCACCCTGTATTCCATGAGATCTAACCTTGCTAATCAACTTCCCATTGGAACCTTGTCTTACTGAAGTCCATATAGATCACATGTACATCTCTGCCCTCATCAATCCTCTTTGTTGCTTATTCAAAAAACTCAATCAAGTTTGTGAGACATGATTTCCCATGCACAAAGTCATGTTGACGATCCCGAATCAGTCCTTGCCTTTCCAAATACATGCACATCCTGTCCCTCAGGATTCCCTCCAACAACTTGCCCACCACCGAGGTCAGGCTCACCGGGCTATAGTTCTCTGGCTTGTCTTTCCTGCCCTTCTTAAACAGTGGCACCATGTTTGCCAACCTCCAGTCTTCTGACACCTCACCTGTGACTATCGATGATACAAATATCTCAGCAAGAGGCCCAGCAATCACTTCCCTAACCTCCCACAGAGTTCTAGGGTACACCTGATCAGGTCCTGGGGAGTTATCCACTTTTATGCATTTCAACACATCCAGCACTTCCTCCTCTGTAATAAGGACACTTTTCAAGATGTCACCATCTATTTCCCTACATTCTATATCTTCCATGTCCTTTTCCACAGTAAATACTGATGCAAAATACTTATTTAGTCTCTTCCCCATCTCCTGCAGCTCCACACATGGGAGAAAATCTTCTTCAGCGCACTCTCACACTCTTGGACTTTACTATTCTGTATCCTCCTGATATTCCCGTTTGGCTTAGTTCCTAATTTTGTTGTTTAAATACCTTTCCCCAATCCCACACTTCATATCATAGAAAACGAGAGAAGCTTTATGGCTGATTTCTTTACCCAGCAGTCTATGCGGTGGGGACTATCCCCTCCCAAGGTCACAGGGGAGTGGTGCACGGACACACTGACAGCCAATGTTTGGAGCATGCCCAGTGTGATCAGTATACACACATAAACACATCTTGTTCCCTGTCTGATCTTCCTTTGTGTGATCGGCCCAGATCAGGTCTAATATTGATCATTAAACCCATCACACACACTCTCATCCTCACTGACTGAATATTGATGGGATGGGAGAGATCTCCAGAATCTCCATAAAGTGTAAGGATGGAGGGGAGTGTGGGAATGAGGATTTCTGACACAATCTCCATCCCCTCACAGTTGTTGTGTTTTCACTCTCTGAGAATGGATTATTCCCCATTCTAATGGACATTTATTTTGTTCCTGCAGGTTCCCCAAGTGGGACCTACACAACAGCTCCCAGTAAGTGACTGAGGGGACAGAGTGTTGAGAATGATGGGAGAGGGATTGGAAGGTGGAGAGTTAAATTTCCTGGGAATTACTCAGGAGTGGAATCCTCAACATCCAGATCCTCAGCCTGCAGTTGTTCCTTCTTTTGTCCTTGCTCTTCAATCTCTCTTCCTCAATCATTTTTCATCCACTTGCTCACTGTCCAGGTCTTTCAGCATCCTCCCCTCAGCCGCAGCCCTCCCCACCCTCTCCCTCACCATGTTCTGGGGTATGTGAGGTGGGACAGTGCTGTGCCTTTAAGAGATGTGTTTTGTCCTGTTTCTCTTGCAGAGGGCTGTTGTCACACTGGGACCGAAATGTCTCATTCAGACAAGCAGGTGGTGAACAGCTTTCAATCATGAGTGGGTGGGGCCGGGCTGGGTGGGGCTGGGGTGGATGGGTGGGGTCGGTTTGGGTGGCTAGGGCCAGGGTGGGTGGGCTGGGCTGGGTGGGTTGGGTGGGCAGGGGCCGTGCTGGGTGGGCGGGGTGGCTGGACTCAGGCTGGGTGGGCTGGGGAGGCTGGGGTCGGGCTGGGTGGGCTGGGGCTGGGCTGGATGGGTGGGGTCGGTTTGGGTGGCTAGGGCCAGAATGGGTGGGCTGGGCTGGGTGGGCAGGGGCTGCTGGGTGGGCGGGGTGGCTGGACTCGGGCTGGGTGGGCTGGGTAGGGTGGGGTCGGGCTGGGTGGGCTGGGTGGCTGGGGTCGGCTGGGGTGGGCTGGGTTTGGTGAAGTCTTTGCTGGCTGCTGGAGCTGAAAACTTGAGTTCTCTGCTGCTGGAGTGAAACCTTCGACAGAGAGGCTTCCTTTCAGGAATCAACAGGGGCAAATGTTTCTTTGGGTGTTTCCTACAACTGAGCTGGAGAGAGATAGCATGTGAGAACAACAACTTCTGCTGAATTTCATTGGTCAAGAGTTTAAGGGATGCTTTTAAATATATCAATCGGATTAAAGTTATGCCTTTCTTTTGTATTTTAACTGTACTGTAAAAATAAAGTGTGTTTTGTTTAAAGCCGAGAGATGGGCCAATCAAATCACATCTGGAACACAGCACCTTGACTTGCCTTTCAAGAAATATAAACGTTAGTGTCGAGGCAATTTCCATCATATACTTTGTGAGGGAACTGGTCTGATCTGTAATAAATTGAGATGTCTGGTCTGGAATCAGAACCTCCAACTCCAGGTTGGGTTCAGGAGGATTGTCCTCAAAGGCAGCAAATGGTGAGTGTTGGTATTCTCTTTTGACGTGTTGCATTCAGTTGGTTTGAATAGGGGTGTGTTGTATAATAATGGCTGTTCTCAGAGGTTAAACGTTTCTGGGCTGTGGGGCAAGTAGTCCCTTGGGCTGGATTGCAGATGGTGAATAATGGAAAGCTTTTGGAATTGGCAGATGAGCTACAGTTACCTGCAGATGTGAGGGAGATAATGGCAGTGAGAGCTCTGCATTTCTGGCAAATGTAGGTGCTCTCAGAATCGTTGGAAATGGTTAAACTTCAATTGCACATGAAGCATCTAATAATACAGGCAACAGTAAAAGAGAGAGAACATTGCAGTAGAACAAAGAGCAAAAAAATTAGACCAGCTTGAATATGAAAAGGAAATGAAACAGTTTGCATTCCAGTTGCAAGCAGAACAAAAAGAGAAAAAGGATATTGTCTTTTATAACTGATGACTGAAAAAGTAAAATACTATTATCAACATATTTAAACTCTCTTGTTTTTACTAATGCTGACTGGCTTATAGAGTCATCGAGATGTACAGCACGGAAACAGACCCTTCGGTCCATCCCGTCCATGCTGACCAGATATCCCAACCCAATCTAGTCCCACCTGCCAGCACCCGGCCCATATCCCTCCAAACACTTCCTTATTCATATACCATCCAGATGCCTCTTAAATGTTGTAATTGTACCAGCCTCCACCACTTCCTCTGGCAGCTCATTCCAAGCTTGATGTGAATTTGCATTATTTTCTATCGTTAATTGGAGATAGAATACAGTTGTGTTGTTTAATCAGTGTGTATGAATGTCAAAAGGAAATCAATAGCTAACTATTGAAGTAAATAGAAACTGTAACAGTCTTCTGTGTAATACAGACAGGTAAATCATAATTTGAACAGGGCTATTTAAACAGATGTATTAGCATTTCACAGGTCTTATGTTTTCTCCAAATTAGTTTGCAGATTATAAATGATGTCACGAGTGACCAATAAGTGGACAATATGTGACCTGTGACAACATTATGTTGTTACCCTCGGAAATCATTGTGCAAAACAATCTGACAGCAATTATTCAAAATTCCAATTCCAGGCAACAAATCCTAAATGGCTGCAATTAGTTAAACCTTCGATAAGATTTACAGTCAATTTTCTATGTCCTCTTAGTGACTGAAAAGAAATGAATTTTATTCAGTTGACAATCTTATTTCATCCAGTTTATTTTAATCTTTGCAAACAATTGAATTCCTGAATGAAGCAGTGCAGAGTCAGGCTTGTGGTTTTGGGTGAGTCAAAAATGATCAAGGAACAACTATAATAACTCTTTTTTTTATTCAGACTGTTTAATTGGCCAGTTTAATTTTTTTTTACTAAATATAGTAATTGGTTTCCTCTGTGGGCAGTATCTCCATACACAGAAAATCTGATCATTGAAATGATGTTTAAAAATATTTAATAAACCAACTTTGATTCTACAGGTATTGAACAAGAATCTGACCAAAGATCCTCACTAAATATAATGTTCTCCACCAAAATGTGCTGAGGGGTTAGGGTGAGGATTGAAAACATTGGAGGGCAGAGGAGGTGGAAGCCACAGCATTTGCAAGGTAGTGAAGGAGTGCAGGCTTAGAAAATCAGCAAATACAATCAATAAAGTTGAAAGTTAGGAGTATGAGGATAAGGAAAGGAGATGAAGAAGCAGCGGTCGAAAGCTAGTTCTTCCAAATATACATAGAACATAGAACAATACAGCACAGAACAGGCCCTTCGGCCCACGATGTTGTGCCGAACATTTGTCCTAGCTTAAGCACCTATCCATGTACCTATCCAATTGCCGCTTAAAGGTCACCAATGATTCTGACTCTGCCACTCCCACAGGCATCACTCTCTGGGTAAAGAACCTACCCTGACATCCCCTCTATACTTTCCACCCTTCACATCAAATTTATGTCCCCTTGTAACACTCTGTTGTACCCGGGGAAAAAGTCTCTGTCTACTCTATCTATTCCCCTGATCATCTTATAAACTTCTATCATGTCACCCCTCATCCTTCGCCGTTCCAATGAGAAAAGGCCTAGCACTCTCAACCTATCCTCATACGACCTATTCTCCATTCCAGGCAACATCCTGGTAAATCTCCTCTGCACCCTCTCCAAAGCTACCACATCTTTCCTAAAGTGAGGCGACCAGAACTGCACACAGTAATCCAAATGTGGCCTAACCAAAGACCTGTACAGCTGCAACATCACCTCACGACTCTTGAGAATTCCATCCCTCTGCTAATGAATGCTAATACACCATAGGCCTTCTTACAAGTTCTATCCACCTGAGTGGCAACTTTCAAAGAGCTATGAACATAGACCCCAAGATCCCTCTGCTCCTCCACCTTACTAAGAACCCGACCGTTAACTCTGTATTCCGCATTCTTATTTGTCCTTCCAAAATGGACAACCTCACACTTGACAGGGTTGAACTCCATCTGCCACTCCTCAGCCCAGCTCTGCATCATATCTAAGTCCCTTTGCAGCCGACAACAGCCCTCCTCACTATCCAAAACTCCACCAATCTTCGTATCGTCTGCAAATTTACTGACCCACTCTTCGACTCCCTCTTCCTGACCTCTCCGCCCCCACCCCACTCCAGCCTATCACCCTCACCTTGACCTCCTTCCACCTATCCCACCTCCATCGCCCCTCCCCCAAGTCCCTCCTCCCTACCTTTTATCTTAGCCTGCTTGGCTACTCTCTCTCATTCCTGATGAAGGGCTTATGCTCGAAACGTCGAATTCTCTATTCCTGAGATGCTGCCTGGCCTGCTGTGCTTTGACCAGCAACACATTTTCAGCTGACTCCCTCTTCCAAGTCATTAATAAAAATTACAAACAGCAGAGGACCCAGAACTGATCCCTGTGGAACTCCATTTGTGACTGGGCTCCAGGCTGAATATTTACCATCTACCACCACTCTCTGACTTCGACCGGTTAGCCAGTTCTCTATCCAACTGGCCAAATTTCCCACTGTCCCATGCCTCCTGACTTTCCGCATAAGCCTACCATGGGGAACCTTATCAAATGCCTTACTAAATGCCTTATCAAATGCCTTACTACATTTTGGACGATAACCTGGTGTTGTGCAATCTTTTAGATTGGGTTGCAGGTTTCAGAGGGTCCCAGACTATGGGCCACAAAATCTTCTTGATGGAGCAACACCGCCACCTGCTGCCTAACAACGGGATTCCATGGGTTTGTTCATCTCCTGCATTACCGGCGGTGGACAGTTGGTGGCGGTATTGTCCGTCTTCCACCATTCAAACCCACACAATGGAGTTAATGTACTTCTTTCAAGCCACCGCACTGCCATCGTTGATTATGATGCATCTCTCTAAACACAATTTGTCAAATAAAAATCAGACATTCTACAGACATGATCCTGAACTTCCAGTCACATCGTTTTAATTGTCCCAATCTCACTTCAACTTCGATTTGAACAAATCAGATTTACAAATGCCACAGGGACATATAATAGGACAGCAAATTATTGCAGCTACTGGAAACCTGAAATATAAATTCAAAACTCTGGAAATCCCCAGCAGGTCAGGCAGTATCTGTAATGAGAAAAAGACAGTCAAGGTCTCAGGTTCAACATCTGCACCAATCCTGAAGAAGGGTCTTGTTTCTCCCTGCACAGATACTGAGAGACATGCTGAGCATTGTCAACACTTGGCATTTCTCCTGAAGCAAAACAACCTGTTTGTCCATCCTGCAAAAAGCCATCAGAGCTCCTCATTCTCCAACAGCAAGAAACCCAGAGGCAGCTGCTTGAGGTCTCGTTTAGCACAATTTTAAACTTTAATTTTATATCATGTTAATGTATGAAGTAAACATTCACAACTTGCTCAGCAATCAAACTAGACAAAGCATTAAATTGATAGCTTGTTACAAATTGAGTAATTGATAAAAATAACCAATGAAATGTGTGAAGGTGCAGAGCGAACTAAAAATCTTTCTTATCATTTTGCTTAAGAAGCAGAGCTGGAAGGGGACAGCCTGAGGCTCAGATCTGGGTCATCAGGGAGGGGGAGGAGATTCAATAAGGAGTTGGGTTTAAGTAACGCTGAGTTGACATTCTCCTCTGGTGGTGCACTCTCTGAGCTGCTGTCGATGGAATTCATACAAAAAAAGGTGTAGGAAGTGGTTTTCCCTCCCACCTGGGTTTTCTCCCCCTCCTGGTCCAGGGTTCACACAGTGGGTCACACACCAACAGTCCCCTACTCCCACATTATACCATTGTGAAGGAGAAGGTTGATTGGGGAGATGGTTGACTCAGGGCCTCACACCAGCCAGAAACAGTCCATTTTTAATTTTCTTGAAATAGTGTACACGTGGTCAGGTCAAGTTCAAATGAAAAATAATTTTGGTAACTTACTGGGAATATACTTGATAAGAGCATTGCAAGTGTATCACAGAAATACAACATTTGCTGTCACCAAAACAGAGAAAATGAGTTTGTAAATTAAACAGAAAGCGAGGAATGAAGAAATATGAAGAGCTAATAATGACATTGATCGGCCAACGATCATCACTATTATTCATGGTCAGTATTCAGTTATGTTTCAATCATCAATCAGATAATTAGTGAATTACAAACAGGAAGGACCTAAAAGAGAAATATTCAAATGGTCACGGTCCACTCGTGATAGAGAGATATTGGAATGATCACCGTCCACTCGTGATAGAGAGATATTGGAATGGTCACCATCCACTCGTGATAGAGAGATACTTTTGAATCAGGGTGTATGGATATATTGTGAAACCTATGGAGCAGCTGAGCATTCTGGGATATGACCATTGCCTCACAAGAGCCCAACTCATTCTGTGTAATCTGTGATGAACAGATTGAACAACTAGAAAAAAATTTAAAATATTGCAGTAATCTGTGGATGTTGTACAGGAGGTAATAGGCAATTTAAAGAAATTTACCCTCATCTCCATTCAGCCAGGCTCAGGGGAAGAGATTTCACAGCCCCACGCAGGGAGAGGGTCCTTGTAAATAACACACAGAGTCCGATCGTGGGTCAGTTCCTGTGGGAGGCTGACAGAGTGGTCACGGACAGACATGGACTACATCCCCCAGAGTGCAGCCTGTGATCAAAATAAATGACCACATGGAACGGGGCTGTCATTCCAGGACAGTGGGAATGTGAGAGCTGGAATTCTGACCTGGATCAGAGAGCCTGTTCCTTATCTGCTCCAGGTTGGGGTGTGAGAAAGGTGTGAGCTACTGGAGAAAGAGTCAGTGCTGCCTGAGTCTGGGACCCTCTGACAGCACAGACCCTGGGGATCAGCACCGTGTGTGACCCCCCTCACCCTGGGCCTGACTCAGGATCCCCATTCACCTTTGATCAGATTGTTTCTCAGTTTCAGTTAAGAATTAATGATTGATCCTTGATTCTTATTGGGTTAGTGACAGGAATTCACACCTTTCAATGGTTTATTACTGTTGAGGTCAGTGATGGCGGCTCTGTGAAGGGATCGATGAGATTTGGAGCCAATGGAAAGGATTATATCAGTTTAGACCCAGACAGAATGAGATGGATCGTAACCAATCCCATTGCAGTGAAGACAAAAGAGGAATGGGATTCCGATGAATCCTGGAACAATTACTGGGAAACACAGCCGCATGGACAGTTTGTTGAGCATTTGAAGAGATATTTGCAAGCTGGAAAGCAGGACTTTGGAAGGAAAGGTGTGTATTTCAGTTTTGATCCCATGTTCTGATCTAACCTCACTGATCTATGAAACCGTTCTCCCATTCCATTCAGTGTCTGTCTGTTGTTTGTGTTTTCCCCCTTTCCCATCACAGTTCAGCCTGAAGTGTTCATCTCCAGGAGGGAGCCCAATGGTCAGGACAAGCCGCTCACTCTCTCCTGCCTGGTCACTGGGTTTGATCCTGTAGACATCGAGGTGACCTGGGTAAGGAATGGAGAGGTCATGTCTGAGACCCAATCCTCAGGGGTTCGACCGAACCACGATGGGACCCATCAGATCCAGAAAGAGATTGAGATCAATGCTGGGGATGAGGATCAATACTCCTGTCAAATTGAACACAGCAGCCTGGCAGAGGCCCAGCTCTATCAGTGGGGTAAGGCACTGGAGTGTGTGTGCGTGTGTGTGTGTGTGTGTGTGTG
Source organism: Hemiscyllium ocellatum (assembly GCF_020745735.1). Lineage (NCBI taxonomy): Eukaryota > Metazoa > Chordata > Chondrichthyes > Orectolobiformes > Hemiscylliidae > Hemiscyllium > Hemiscyllium ocellatum. Next base: position 36,992,893 of record NC_083435.1, read on the forward strand.
TGTGTGTGTGTGTCTGTCTGTGTATGTGTGTCTGTCTGTGTGTGTATGTGAGTCCAGATGGCTGCAGGGTTCCCCAGCAGAAAATGAAGTGCTGTCCTTCCAGCTTGTGCTGAGCTTCCCTGGTGCACTGCAGCAAGCCTGAGACAGAGATGTTGCCCAGGGAACAGGGTGCTGTGTTGTAGTGATAGGAACTGAAATCTCCAGGTCGTTTTTGTGACGCGAGCATGGGGTTGTGTGGAGTAGTCACCCAGTGTCCGCTTTGTTTCCCCAATGTAGAGGGGACCACAGTCTCAGCAGTGAATACAGTCACCGGGATTGAGTGGAATGCTTCACCTGGAAGGTGTGTTTTGATTCTGGGACACGGAGGACAGTGGAAGTAAATGGGTAGGTGACACACCTTCTGCCATTGCAGGGAAAAGTGCTGTGTTGCTGTGGGGGGAGGGGGATGTGGAGGTCAGTGGGGGGATTGGGGAGGGGGTTGGGAGTGAAGAAGGAATGGACCAGGGTTTCTGAGAGGGATTGGCCCCTCTAGAAGGTAGGGAAGGGTCAGGCAGTGGGATGTGGGTTTGGTGCTGGCATCCTGCTGGAGGTGGAAATGGCAGCTAATGATCCTCTGGATGTAGATGGTGGTGGGACGGTGGGTGAAGACAAGGGGACCCTATCACTGTTGTGGGAAGAGGGGGGGGGGGGTGAGGGCCGAAGTGTGGGAGATGGGTCAGACCCGGCCAACTGTCCTGTCAACCATGGTGTTGGGAATTCCTCGGCTGAGGAAGAAGATGGACATTTCTGAGGCCATCTTGTCGAAGTTGGCATCATTCAAACAGATGCAGTGGAGACAAAGTCACTCAGAGAACAGGACAGTCTTTACAGGAAGCAGGATGTGAGGGTGTCCAGTCAAGGGACCTGTGGGACTCGGTGGGTTTGCAGTGGGTATTGTCACCAGGCTCTCCCAGAAATGGAAACAGGTGTTAAGGAAGGGAAGGGAGGAGTCAGAGATGGACCAAGTGAGGGGGAGAGCAGGGTGGAAACTGAAAGGGAAATTGATAAACTTGATAAACCAATTCTGGACAAGGGAGGGAAGCAGCATTGGTGATATCATTGACATACCGGAGAAACAGTTGTGATGGAGGCCAGAATAAGGGTGGAACAAGGAATGTCCCAAGAGGCAGGCATGTGGATATGTCTGGTACACATACCTTTGACCTGAAGAAAGAGTTGAGGGAAGTTTTAAGGACAGGCTTGGCCAGGAGGAGGGTGGTGATGGATGGAGATGGTTCCGACCATTTTACCAGGAAGACTAGGAGAGCCCAGAGACCATCCTGATTGGGGGGTGGACGTGTACAAGGGGACGATACATCCAAGGTGAAGGGGAGGTGGCCACAGCCCATGAACTGGAAATTCTGAAACTGACATAAAGCAGAGGAATGGCGGGTGTAAGGGGGAAGGGACTGGACAAGGGCAGATCACAAAACAAAGTTGAGGAAGGATAAGATGGTTCCTGTGCAGCTGAAGCAGTGAGTCTGCCCAATCTGCCCAGTGTGGGGATTTTGGGAAGGAGGTAGAAGTGAGATGTGTGGAGTTAGGAGACTATGAGCTTGGATACACAGAGGGTGAGATTCTTGGATGAGATGAGGTTGGTGAACATTGTGGACACAATGCACTGTTGTACCAATGGTAGGGTCATGGGTCAGGGGGAGATAGGAGGAGGGACCAGAGAGCTGGTGCTCATCCTGTGCAATGCAGAGATCAGTACACCAGGCAACAACCACAGGGCTGAGCCAGCATGAGGCGCTGCTGTTGGACAGAGGTTGGGAATATGCATCTGGCGATGTATGACACTGAGTGTGGATCTCAGGAAATGATGAGAACAGCTGTCAGGGGACCGTTGAACAGCACAGAGATACCTGTGATGCTGGATGGATTCAACACAAAGGATGGAACTGGAGTTGGAATCCACGTGGGGGGAGTCTGAGCCAGAGGCTGTCTCTGAGAAATATGATGTGATTGTGGATAGGGGTTTTCACAAATACCTTGCCCAACACCAGGAGTGACAGCAAAATTATCAGTGGTGAAAGATTGGAATGGAAATCCTGTCAGAGAGAGGAGCAGCACTTCTTCAAATTGGCTATGTACAATAGCAGCTGATGTGATAACAAGGCCTGGTATGTGGGGGTGGGGAAAAGTGACATTTACCTTGGATCCATTTATGTATCTGTGACATTTTCACTCTCTCAGATCCCTGTTTCACCCTCCCAGACACTTAAAACCTCTCAAAATAATTCCCTCCCCACTCTGAAGTGATTGCCTCGTGTCTGTCCATACCTGAACTTGTAGGTTTCCTGGGCTCCACTGCAGGACATTCCCGGAGCCTCATTGCGGGATAACAGGATTCTCCTGTTTCAGTGTGAACATGAACATCATTGTCAATCCTTCTATATCACAGCAAACACAGAATTACAGCTCATTGTGCACACCCAGTTCTTTCAGAATTGAGATAAAGTTTTTTTTTCCTGGGAATGTGTTTCCACAGATTGATCAGTGGAGCCTGGATCCATGGGTTTGGGAAGTGATTCTTCAAGTGAGACCTACATCAGTCATTCTTCTGTCCTATCTCAGAAATGTGAGCAGTGTCACCGTCAGAGGGATCTTCACAGATAGTTTCTCCCTCACACTTTCTCATCTTCACTGTCTTCAGTTAGCCGATGGGGAGGTGATGGCACGGTATTGTCACTGCACAGTTAGTCCAGAGACCCAGCTAATGTCCCAGGGACCCAAGTTCAAATCCTGCTATGCCAGGTAGTGGAATTTGGATTCAATAAAAATCAGGAATTAAGAGTCTGCTGATGACTATGAATTCATTGTGTATTGTTGGGAAAAACCCATCTGACTAATGTCCCTGAGAGAAGGAAAGTGCAATCCTGGTCTGCATGTGACTCCAGTCCCACAGCAATGTGATTGACTTTAACTTCCTTCTGGGCAGTTCGATAAATGGTGGCTTCATCCCCTGAATGAATTAAGAAAGGTTATTTGACTTTAGGTATGATCATTTTTAAATGCCTGAAATGAAGCAATCTCCTGAGGCTACTCAGAGGTGTATTTTATATTGGAAGAAACCCCTCTATTTATGTAGAAAAATTGGGATTCTTTTGTGAATATCTGAATAAATGTTATAGCTGTCTTTATATTGAGAAAATACTAGTTATATTAGTATTCTGTTTTATTTTAATCTGTTTTGATTTAAAAGTGATCATACCTAAATTCAAACAACCTTTATTTTATCATGTTAATGTATTTAAGGTAACAAAATCTGTAACTATTTATCAATGTTTAACTAAAATACAGATAATTGTGGTTTCTAAATCAATAAAAAAATTGTCAGTGGTTGATTTATTTGAATTAAGCAACGATTTGTCAGGAAAGGTTTAATTCATTCCCTCAGCAGCTTGTGGCTCTTGGAATCAGCAGATGTTGAGCTTCAATTCAATGTGAACTGGGGGAGTTATGACCATCCAACTCCCCAACAAGCCTTCCCCAAACTAACCAGGAAGCTCAAAGTTTATTTAATGTGTGTTCTGAACTCGATAGTTGATCATGTCTCTAAGTATTCATTCCCCAAGGTGGCATGTCCTTTCTGAAAGATCTGACTGTGTGAAGAGACAATTAAACAGCTATTGGGAATCAGCAATACTTCACAGGAACAAAAATACAAATTGTTTCAGAAACTCAACAGTGTCTGTGGAGAGAAAGAAAAATTAATGCTTTGGGTCCACCCAGTGATTTCAGTGCTGATGGTAGCTAGGAAAGGAAAATGTTCACACTGATATCCGTGTTGGAGGTCTGAGGGGTGTAAAGGAGTAAGCGACAGGTGGAGATGGAGCCAGAGAGAGAGAAACACAGTTAGGCAGACAAATGATGGATAATTCTAAATCAGGCAAGGAGAGAAACTGAAAATGGAGACCACAACTGGGTGAAAAATGATTTGGCTGTGCTGAAAGCAGCCCATGTTATGACAGGGCTTGGGGTGTGGGGATGTGGGGAAGGACATGGAAAAAGGTGCTGACGCCCAAAAGATATTGAGTCCTGAAGGCTGCAGAGCCCCCAAGTGCAAAATGAAATGGTGTTCTTCCATGTTGCGTTTAGTCCCACTGGAGTACTTCAGTGAGCCCAGGACAGAAATATTAGCCAGGGAACATGGTGGGGTATTGAAGGGGCAGGCAGCTGGAACATCAGGGTCACTTTTGCAGGCAGAATGTAGGTGTTCTGTAATGTGGCCGGCCAATCTGCATGTTACTTCCTCAATGTGGAGGAAGCCACATTGTGAGCAACTTCACTGACTGGTGATCCAGCAGCTATTGGAGGGAGGAAAGGGCAGGCTCACCAGCTGAATGTTTCACCCAGGGCTGAGCACACAAGCTTCTGGGCTGGGACAGATGGAGAGGAACCTTCATTGTCAATGTTTCCTTCTGACAGGTGCTGCCTTTGGACACACCGCCTGGAGGGGTTGGGGTGGGGGCAATGTCAGCAGCCGAGGGGGGGTGAAAGGGGACCTGGAGAAGGCACTGAGCCCTGGGACACAGAGGGAAGTGAGACAGTAACTGAGTTGGAGGGGGAAGGGGAGTGATATCCAGATGAACAGGAAGGGGAGCACCCTGGGCTGGGAGGGCAGGTGAAGTGACACTATTACTCCTGATTTTGTTCCCTCTCAGAGTCCCCCAGCTATTCTCGAGCTGCACTGGCAGTGCAATGGAAGACCAGTAATTTTGAGACAGGTTAAAGAGTGTTTTTCACTGAGCTGATAGCTCTCTGAAAGCAGTTGATGTTTGTCTCAGTGACACTGTTCTCCCTCGAACTACATCCCCAGCTCCTTTAGGTAAGCTGACCTGATGATGAAGGGACATAGGATCAGTTGGCCTCATTCACAAAGAGCACAGTCTCACTCTTGCCTCAAATTTACCTTACCTCCTGAGAGCAGTCTAACCAGGTGCTCAGTCAATGCACCAGCAGCAAATCTGAGCACAGGATGGTTCCATCCTCCATGTACAGGGAAGCTTTGAACTGAGTGCCTCCATTTCCTGGGACAGTCACTCTTCCTGATGGACTTGGCAAAAAGGTTTGACAACACTTGATCAGAATCGACCAGCCAATCTTTGTGTCCTCCACAAAATACTTATCATTCCCACTTGCCACATTCTCATCAGCATCACTTATAAATAGCACAAATAAAAAGGGACCCAGCATGTGGTACACAATTCACACCAGACTCCAATCTCACAGACAGCTTAATACCATCACCTCAGTCTCTTGTCACCAAACCAACTTTAAATCCAATTTCCCAAAGTACCCTGGAAACCAAGACATTTGTATCAGTTTCCTGTGTGGGACCTTGTCAAAGGCCTTGTTGAAATCTGTATAATTGACATCAAGTGCCTGACCCTTATCCAAACTGTGGGTGACCTTCTTGGAAAGTTCAAAACAATTCATTAGGCATGACCTCCATTTGACAAAGCCATGCTGATAACCCTCATCAAACCTTACCTCCCTAAATGGAGATTAGTTTCTTCCTTGGCCCTTTTCTGCAGCAGTTTCCTTGCCACTGATGTTAGACTCACTTGTCTATAGTTCCATAGTCTATTCATACCACCCTACATTTGTACAGTGGAACCACATTAGCTGTCCTCCAGGTCTCTGGCCCCTCCCCTGTGGACAGAGATTATTTAAATATTTGAGTCAAGGCCCCTGTAATTGCCGCCCTTGCCTCCATGAGCAAATCTCACTCCATGAGGTATCACTTTATTCATGGGATTATTGTGCGACACTGTAAAAGAGGCTTTTGGAAATTCCTGTGCATCACAACAACAACACTGCCCACATTAACCCCCTCTGTCATCTCTCCAAAATCTCTAGTTATTACACATGGTTTCTTTTTTACAGGCATGATCTCTGCTCCCTCTGCACCATTCCCTCTCCCTATCCCAAGTCTAAGAAAGATTGAAACGATGGCCATTGCATCTAAAATTTCCACATTCACATCTCTCAGTCTCATTGAATGCATCTCACCCAGTTTTGGAGCCTTATCCATTTTAAGTGCAGACAGCCGACCAAAAAAGACCCAGTACAACCCATGGACAAAACCAACGTCATCTACAAAATTCCTTACAAGGACTGCCACAAAAACTACGTAGGACAAACAGGAAGAAAGTTAGCCAACAGGATACATGAACATGAGCTAGCCACAAAAAGACACGACCCTCTCTCCCTCGTATCCCTACACACGGATGAAAAAAAACACCATTTCGACTGGGACAACACACCTATCCTGGGACAGGCGAAGCAAAGACATGCCAGAGAATTCCTGGAGGTCTGGCACTCCAACCACAACGCCATAAACAACTGCATAGATCTAGGTGCCATCTATCAACCCCTCAGAAAAGGAACAGGAAATGACATCACCACAAACCCCAGGAACCCCATCCAGGAGAAAGATATAAATAGAAAACAGGAGACAACAGCTTCGCTTCACTTGGAGGTCACCACTGATGATGTTACCGAGCCAGGTAATAAAACTTCTGGGTATCAAACCTACAGCTCAGCGAGCAAACCTACACCCTAAACCTCAACCTGAGCTACAACCTTCACAAACCTTGCAAAAACCTACCATTAATTCATCAATTTTAACCCTTTCAAGTACCTGATCCAGTTCTTTCACCATGGCCTTGGGCAGCACCTTCTTCGGTAAAGACCAACACAACCCATTCATTTAGCCCCTCAGCCTTCCTCCATTCTTCACAAGTGTACATCCCCTCTGTGTTTCCAAATTGTTCTCCCTTCTGATTTTCTTATTTATATACCAAGAAGATTTATGGAATACATGCTTAGTTGGCTACCTTTTTCATACTTCTGTTATGCTTCTCGCATTCACTTTGTTACCTTGTTCTGAAAGATTCAAAGCAGTTCTCAGTTGTATGTTGTATTTGCCACAATCATAAATACACTTCCTTATTTATCAGTATTTTGACATCTTTTGCCAACCAGGAAGCTGTATTTCATTTTGCCCGACTTTTACTACTGAGAAAACACACTTGTTTGTGCCTGAAATGCCCCCTCTTCATTCAACTGTGATTTTCCTCCCAATCTTTGACTCCAGTTTGTCTTTATAGATACATTGCTACCCCCATTAAACTGGCATTCCCACAATTGTTCTTATTAACATCAGAATAGGAGTACACCAACTCGATCTGCTCAGTTGTTCAGTATGATCATGTCTGATTGAACAATGCAATACATTTTACTCACCTCATTCCCAAAACCATGTATGCCATTAGAAACCAAATTTATCAATCTGTGATCTGAACAAACTCAGGCTGAGCATCCTCCAAGTATGATTCACAACTCTTCATAAAACAAACTCATCACATTGGACCTTAATCGCATCTGCCTTATTTTTCCCCACTTGTGTCATTCAGTTCTGGTTTCCCCATCAGGCCATACACACTACAGTACATCTATTAGCTCTCTTTTATCAAGTTTGGTTTTGCAAACCTCAAGCAAATTTGACAACACTTTGTGCTTTCCAAATACAAATTCATTTTATCATAAATATATAGTAGAGAAAATGTTAGATTTCAAAGTCTAATCAGCTTCTGTTTCTCTGTTTTATTTCTCACTCTCTTCTAAAATAACCATGTGATTTTGCTATCTTCCAGTCAAAAGGAATAGAAACTTAAGGTATTCATGAATGCTTCAAATATTTCAACATCCAACTCCTTCAATACTTTGAAATGAAGAATATCAAGCTTTGAGGTTTAATAATTTTCAGCCTCATTAATTTCTGCTGTACAATCTTATTACTAATATTACTTCCCTCTAACTCCATTCTCCTTGGTGACTTAGATTTCTACTTCTTGGAGACTGCTGGTATCTTCCTCAGTGAAGACAAACATAAGATATTCCTTTAGTTTCTCTTCTGTTTCTCTGTTCTCCATTTTAAAGTCTCTTGACTCTCCTTTTAATGAACCCACCTTTGGGTTGGCCAAGCTTTCCCTTTTATATATGACAAAGGCTGAGTGCAGTGAATTGTATTCTCCTGCTGCTTCACAGTATTTGCATCTTATTTGTTGTATTCTCCAAACCTTCCAATACTCAGAATTACTGTTATTTCTGACAATTTTATAGGCCTTTGTTTGTTTTTTCTCTGAGTTCTGAACTTCTTTTGACAGGCTGGTTGATGTATTTTCTTTCTTTATTGCACATTGACAGAATGCATACTGGCTGCAAGTTATGTGATAGTCCTTTAATGACTGTCCATCGCTTATGTAGAGTCATGCCGTTTATTGTATTTTTCAACTTCACCAAAACTAATTTGGACCTCAGGTCTTCATAATTTGCCTTATGTGAAAATTAACACCCTTGCTAGAATGCTACCATGATTATAAAGATTATATAACATTCTGTCGTTTTAAGATCACTCATTCTTGAAGTTTTTTTTAAATAATAACAAGGTTATTAATTAACAATTTCTTCTTACAAAATACTAGATCTGAAATAAAACATCCTCTCATTGACCCTCCAGCATTGTGTTTGAGAAAACCACCCGACAAAGACTCCACAATCTCGTTCTTCAGAGCTTCGGCGTTCAACTGTGTTTTGTTTTCTCATTATATGTGCTGGTAGAAGTCACTCATGGCAACTTAGATGTCCATGTGACATAACGCTCTCATGTCCTGATGAAAATCATGCCACATCTCGCCAACCTTCCCCCCGCCCTCCCCGCTATCTGGTGGCCTCGAAATGAATCTAACTAACGTCTTCTGCCCCCTGCTATCTTTCAGCAGCATCTGAACAGACTCCACACACCACTCCCGATCCGAGCTGTTCCCTTGGTAATTCATTGATGGCATCCCGTAATATTGTTGTAACACAACCACTCTTTACAACTCGTCATCTATTCCGAATCTTCGAATTTCCTTGGCTATTCAGTTCCCCGTTCTGCGAAACATGTGACCTTTATTTCTGTAATAGCAATTAGCTCATAGTGAGCTCTGTTCGAACGTTTCGCTTAATTGAAACTGAAAAATGTGTTGCTGGCTTATGTCCAAAACGTCGATTCTCCTCCTTGGATGCTGCCTAACCTGCTGCGCTTTTCCAGCAACACATTTTTCAGCTCTGATTTCCAGCATCTGCAGTCCTCACTTTCTCCGTTTTGCTTGATAGCCTTGCTGTGAATGTTCTATCCATTCGGGGGGAGTGCTATTAACTTTACCTTTTTGACACCATTTCACTTTCACACCATACTCGATGTTCAGCTCTCTGTCCTGCCTTCTCGACTGCCTTGCTTTTGTTCTGCTTATTGTTGTCAAAATTACTTCCCTCCAATTAGATTTGTATCCCGCGATGAGCTGGTTTAAACCCACACTAACAACTCTCGGAAATCTCGCTGTGGGGATATCAGCTCCTGCACAGTTAAAGGTGTAATCCGCCCAGCAGGTGCTCGCGGAACATTTACACTTCATTGTTCTTTACACTACCGCTATTCAATTATAATTTGGTTCCAAATTTTATTAATTAAAAACCACCATCTCCCTGCCCACGCTCCATATCCAACGAAGAGATGTTATATAGCAATGGCTGGTTTACCGACCCAGAAATCTCCGCGGTTGAGAACTTCCCCTATACAGGCCACAATAGGGAAGTACGCAGACGCAGTAACTCCCTCACTCTGGAGCATGCGCATTGTGACAGAGGGCTGGGTGATGCTGGCGGTGAGGATGTGGGAACGAGAAGGGAACCTTGGAGCCGGAGGGTGGATGGGGAATGGTTCCAAACATTTATTAAAGGCTGCAAACCTCGATTAAAATCCTGCCTCCGACCGAAGGAAGGGCAGGAAAAAGGAGTAGACCCTGAATGGTCAATGTCAGGGTAGCTCAGTGGTTAGCGCTGCTGCATTACAGCTCCAGGGACGGAGGTTCGATTCCACACTCGGGACTATTGACCAAAGATGTGCAGATTAGCAGTATTAGCCATACTTTAAATTGCCCACAGTGTTCAGGCTCGGTGGGTTAGCTGTGGGGAGTGCTAGGTTACAGGGTCTGGGTGGGGTGCTCTTTGAAGGATCAGTGTGGACTAAATGGAATTCTATGAGTTTGAAAAGACAGCAAAACCTGACAGCCTCTAGGAATATTCAAGTTTCCAAAGAATCCAGTTAAAAGTTTATTTCTTACCTTTTTTGCTGTATTTGAATAAAGTGTCTGCATGCTTCACTTATGGTTGGCTGCTGGTGTGTAGTCCTTTCCCGATTACACTGAAAAATACCTGGGTAAGTAAATTTTGCTGATTTTTCCCAAGAACTTGAACAATTGGGGCATTGAATTAATTGCTTTTACCATCTTGAAATATTGTTAATAGTTTTTGATGGCTTGCTGTTTGAATTGTTTACTTTGGGAACTGAATATCCACCTTTTGAAACCAGAGTATGCACCTAATGTTCTGTTTTATTGAGGCATGTCTGCCCCATGTGGTGACTTATTTGAAAGGAAATATTGAGTTGCCCTTTACGCTTTGTAAAGCAGTCTTGAATCTCTCTACTTTTGAGTTGTCCGGGCTTGAATCTTTGCAAGGACCTGTTTGGGCAAAATTGTCTGTGTGTCTTGGCTTAGGTGTTGCCACCATACCTTGCTTTTTGACCAGTGTTTCTGCCCTGTTTATTTCAGTTGCTCTGATTGTATTTCTGGCTTTCTTTTTTAATGACTTTAGTTTTCTTGAACAATAGCAGGCTACTACATCTAAGATGGACAGATTTTTATTGAGCAAAAGTATCAGGATTTTAGTATATAGATTTAGGCCTTAGGCCAGACATGTTTTATTGAGTGATGGAACAGCCTCGAGGGGCTGAATGGCCTCTCCCTGTCCTCAGTTTATATGAGCTGCAGATTTAGAAATGTTGCATTTGATCCTTGCCTCCAAATCACTGATGTATGTTGTGAAGAGCTGGAAGCTAAGTACAGGTCTTTGTGTTATCCCATGAAGCACAACCTGCCAACATGAGAATGACCTGTATCTCTGATTCTCTGTTTGCCAATCCTTCATCTGTGCCAGTCCTGTCCAATCTATTTAATCTTTCTAACTAGCCTGCGCAGAGGACTTCATCAAACATATTCTAAAAATTAAGTTGATTCACATCATTGGCTCTCTTAAAATTCTGTTTTAAGGAAACTCCAACAATTTTATCCAATACAGTTTCTCTTTTACAAATCCACACTGACTCTGCCCAAACCGATCTTCAACACCTCGGTGTGTATTCCATCCTCCACAATAGATTTATATGATGTGGAGGTGCCGGTGTTGGACTGGGGTGAACAAAGTCAGAAATTAGACAACACCAGCTGATAGTTCAACAGGTTTATTTGAAACCACAAGCTTTCAAAGTGTAGCCCCTTTGTCAGGTGAAGTGAGTGAGAAAAACACAGAACACAGTTTATCGGTAGAGAGATCAAGGGCAGAGATATCGGATCATATAAATGGTGTGAGTCAGGTGTTGCACAGTCAGCCTCTGCAGGTGACTAAGAGAAGTACACAGTGTGAGTAAAGTGTCAACAGCTGAATAACAACTGAAAGGATGATCTCTAATCAGTTTAAATGAGCCAGAGAGATAATTACAAAAAAATGAAAATAAAGTGGTGCTGGACACAGCCCACTTGACTGGAGCAACAGGGAACACAAACGGAAGCTTCTGGAAAAGGACAGCAGGCCCGGCAGTATCTGTGAAGGAAAACCAGAGGAAGGATCACCGGACCCAAAACGTTAACTCTGAATCTTTTTCACAGATGCCGCTAGACCCACTAAGCAAACCCCCTCCTGGTTTACAGTATCCGGAGCTCTTTTTTGGTTTTTGTTTGACTGGAATAATATGATCGGTATAAGAATCGCATGTTACAGGTCTAACAAAAGTAGTAAATCTAAAGCTATATGATGTAATTAAGATAGAGAGATCATAATTTATCAAGGTGATTGTGTCAAACAGGACAGAAAGGAAGGTTTTACAGATACAGAACTGTGTGGTGGGCTCACATGTAAATGACATGAACCCAGGATCATGGTTGAGGTCATCTTCATGGGTATTGAACTTGACTATCAGTTTTTTGTTCGGTAGATTTGTAGCATTTTACCCTGTTACTGATGTAAGCCTAACATGTTTGTAATTCCTTATTTTCTCTCTGGCTCCCTTCTTAAGTCATAGTGGCATTCAGTAATTTCCAATCAGCAAGAACAGATAATAAAAATGCATCAATTATCCCTATAACCACCTCCTTCAGCATGTTGGGATAAAGACTATCAGGTCCGAGGGATTTATCCATTACCAGCTGCATTATACTGGAGATATTAACCATATAATCTCTAAAATTTCTGGAGATCTAGAACATAGAACATAGAAGGATACAGCGCAGTACAGGCCCTTCGGCCCTCGATGTTGCGCCGACCGAATCCTACCTAACCTATACTAGCCCAATAACTTCCAAATGCCTATCCAATGCCCGCTTAAATGACCATAAAGAAGGAGAGTTCACCACTGATACGGGCAGGGCATTCCATGAACTCTCAACCCGCTGTGTGAAGAATCTACCCCTAACATCTGTCCTATACCTACCACCCCTTAATTTAAAGCTATCTCTGGTATCTTCTTTATTGAAAATAGCTTCTCTGCCAGTTCTATATTCATCAATATCAATTTTGTGTAACATATCAACTTTATTTCAATCGTGTTTTCTGTTTACGTCTCTATGTAAGCTTTTACTGTCTATTTACATATTTAAGTTGTTAAATTATGTTAACGTTCTGTTAATTTATCAGATTCTCGGGCCTCTGTCATTGTATTCTATGAACCTTGCAAACATGAGAATTGTTGCTATTTCTGGCAACTTTACAGATCATTCCTTTTAGTGCAAGGCAACTCTGAACTTCATTTGTTAACCTCTGTTGACTGGCTTTTTTTTTCAGTTTTTGCAGCATGAACAAATGGACAGTTGCTGTAAGTCATGTGACCAAGCTTTTCAAACAAACCCACCCATTACTTTGTCCAGTCAGGCCTTATCCAGTACTTTTCCCATTCACCGGAACCATCTGTTACTCTCGCCTCCTTCATTTCCTGAATTAGAATGAACTTCTTCACTTTCAAACATAATGTAACAGTGTCTGAGTGACAACTCACTCCGTTTGGTTCTTGAAGAATGAGATTATTAATTAGCATTTTTGCGTTACAAAATACTAGATCAAAAATGACACATGATCTAGTTGGTGAACCAAGATATTGCTTGACAATCCCATCCCAAATACATTCCGTTGAGGTGAGGATTAGTGCACCAAGTAACTTATCTTCTAACTTCCCAAAGCCTAGCCACTATCTGCAAGGCACAAGTCAGGAGTGTGATGGAATACTCTACACTTGTCAGGATGAGAAAAGCTCAAAGAACACACAAGGAGCTTGAAACCATCTCTCATAAAGCAACCAGCTTGATTGGTACCTAATCCTCAAATATCCACCCTCTCCGCCACCCACTCAGTTGCATCAATGTATACTAGTGATAAGATTCACTGCAGAAATTTGCCAAAGATCCTGAGACAACACCTTTTGAACCCATTACCACTTCCTTCCAAAAGGACAAGAGCAACAGATACATTCCAAGCCACAGATACTTAGGATCACCCCCACCGACAGTTTCCCCTCTAAGCCATTCACCATTCTGTGTTGGAACTATATCACCGTTACTTTATTGCTGCTGAATCAAAATCCTGTAATTCCCTCTTCAATGGCATAATGGCTCGAACTAGAGCAGATGGACTGCTGATGTTCAAGAAGGCAGCTCACAGCTATCTTTTCAAGGGTAGCTAAGGATGGGCAGTAAATTCTAGCCCAGCCAATCTCACTCTCATCCATGAGTGAATTGAAATAAAATTTTGTCCTTCACTGCATTATGCATAATTAGTTTACCCAGTGCATATGCAGATTGAAGTCACCCAGCTGTATTGCCCATGTTAGAACATAATTTCATCTCCTGATTAATACCACACCCCACACCATTACTACTGTTGGTGGCAAATAAACAAATCCAGCTGATATTGCTACCCCTTCCTGTTTCTTAGCTCCACCCAGACAGCTTACACACATTTACTCTGCTGATCTGAAATCCTCCCTCATTACTGTATTGATCCCATCTATTATTAGCAGCACAACACTACTTCCTTTTCCTTATATCCGTCTTTAAATACTGCATTCCCAGTCCTGGTTACCATGCAGCCATTGTTTCAGCAGCAACATTAGATCATACCCATGATCTTTATTTGTGCCTTTAGATTGATTATATTGCTGTGAAAGCAGTGTGCTTTTAGGTCAAATGCCTTTAACTTTGGATTTTTGACATCATTCTATTTTCAAACCTTAATCAGTGCTATACTTTGTTCTCCTCCCTGCTGTTCTCCCAAGAATCTTTTTGATATCCATTTACCAACTTCACTGCTTTCTAATTACCCCTCAAGTTTCCTTTCCCTGATAGGGGTGGGTTTAAACCACCTTATGAGCAGGAACAAATCTCTGAGAGAACATTGGGTCAGGTCCCATGAGGCTTTCACCCGTCCAGCTTGACCAGGTTCCATGTGCTCCAGAACCAGACTGAATTCCTCAGCAATCTGAAACAAAGACCGAAATATCAACCCTGGCTGATATTTTTGCATCATTGTTAGCCCTGGGTGAGGTGCTGGAAGATTGGAGGGTAGGTATTCACTAGTGTTGACATAACCTCCAAAGCTGAAAACTTAGACTTTCGTTCACCATCAATATTCCATTCCATTTCTGTTGAAAGGTCATCAACACCATTAGTGAATGTTGTTTTTCTTGCTCCACAGATCCTGTTGACTTCAGCTGAACATATCCAATATTTTCTATATTTGTTTCAGATTTCTCGTGTCGGGGTGGAATGACCAAATGATTCACTCTGCACCCAGGAGTTCACTGCCAGCACCAAAGAGTTTATTCCATTGAGGGAAAAGAAACAGCTGAAAATCCAAAGAAGTCTTCACTAACAAAGGGCAATATATATTTTTATACATTTGTTTCATCCGGCCTTTAACGCTTACAACCTAATCATTAATTATTTACATATATTTTCAATTAAGGTAATTGTCTGTGTAAACAGCTACAGATGGACATGCTTGTGGTCAGCCCCCAGTCCTCCATGGTCTCATGATGTTTCCCAGACTCTCCTCACTCCCTTCTCGGGGTTTTTCACAATGGGCACTGTATTCAAGTACATTCCCGCCCAGGTATTTGTCAGCTGCACCATGTTAACTGTAAATTAATTGGATATTCACCTATCACTTAAGGACTTTTTAAGTTCCTCATTAACCTCATTACATGAAATGCAAAAACAAATTAGATTAGACTCAGTGTGGAAACAGGCCCTTCGGCCCAACAAGTCCACACCGACCCGCCGAAGCGAAACCCACCCATACCCCTACATTTACCCCTTACCTAACACTACGGGCAATTTAGCATGGCCAATTCACCTGACCCGCACATCTTTGGACTGTGGGAGGAAACCGGAGCACCCGGAGGAAACCCACGCTGACACGGGGAGAACGTGCAAACTCCACACAGTCGGGAACTGAACCCGGGTCTCAGGCGCTGTGAGGCAGCAGTGCTAACCACTGTGCCACCGTGCCGCCCACTAATGTTTACTAGTTATTCCAATGTCAGTTCCAATGAAGTTATATGGTTTCCACCTAATGTTAGAATTCTTTACCTACTGAGTTACACCTAATGTTAGAATTCTTTAGCTGCTGAGTTGTGAGCAGTGTCTTTCTCACCGTGATTATGAGACACCCTGATCTTTACCCTTGGGTGTCTTACAATATGTTCATTTAACCTGCATTCTAGTTTCTGTACCTGTTCTCCCTGTGATGATATAGAGGCTGCTTTTACTCTCTGACACTGGTTTTCCCTCATGATTTTATTTGGATCTTTCCCCTTCATGCTTTTAGTGTTAATTTGGTATATAGAAGAATATATAACCACTTCAGAATCCATACCGATAATTATTTGAAGGATCTTAACAAAAACCTACTATTAGTATTGTAACAGATTGATTAAATAATTCAAGACAGACTCACTAATTAGATAAGAAATTTTAACACTATATTTATGTCTTATGGTTAAACAACTGCAGCTGCATATTCTATCTTAGTTGTGTTACCTTGGGTCCACAGAGCTACTAGGTTGTGCAGGTTACATTCAGCAAATATTTTTCCAAGGTCTCTAAGACAACTGTCAGCAATGTTCTGCTGTTTCACTCAGCTGCAGTCATTGGCCGTTTTGTGCTGCTCAGTCATGGCTACCCGAACAATCCCCCTTTTGATAAGAGCCACCATCCAAAGGCTCTTAAACCCAATTTTGTGAACAATTTATCACTTGCCTCATTTGTGCTCACCACTCATATGATTTGAAGAATCCAGGTCACTTAAATCAAATCAAATTGCCTGGACGTAGATGTCTTCCATGGTTTTTGTTGTTCCTTTACTACAGTGGAAGCATTTTTTTCAGCTAGACATGCCAAGTGAATGATCTTGGCACTGGATACCATCGAAGTTTTATGCCCAGACAATATTCCAGCAACAGTAGTGAAGACTAAGGCTCCAGAACGAGCCATGCACCTAGCCAAGCTGATCTAGTGCAGCTACAACATTAGTATCTACCAAGAATGTGGAAAATCATCCAGTTGGGTCCTGTACACAAAACTCCAAGCCAATCTCTTACCACCCTGTTAGTCTACTCCCAATCATCAGCAAAACTATAAACATGTCATTGACAATGCCATCAAGTGGCACTGACTCCACAAGAACCTTCTCACTCAGTTTGGGTTGCACTTGGCCCATTCACCTCCTAATGTCATTCCAGCCTTGGGACAAAATGGACAAAAGAAAATTCAAGAGGGAAAGTAAGGATGGCTGACAATCATTTCAGTGTTTTATGTGACCAAGTGTAACCTTAATGAGCCCAGTTAAACTAGCCAATAGGGATTGGGGAAACCTCCCCACTGGTTGGAGACATATCCAGCACAATAAATAACGATTGTAATTGTTAAGAATCACTCACCATATCCAGAAGACATCACTGTATGAGTTCTTCAGGGTGGTGTACTTGGCCCAACCATCTCCAGCTGTTTTGTCAATGATCTTCCCCCCACCCCATCATATGGACAGAGGTGAGGATGCACAATATTCAGCACAATTCATGACTTTTCAGATACTGAGCATCAAAATGCAGCAAGGCCTGGACACAATCTCAACATCTACTATTAAGTAGCAAGTATCATCCAGCTGACACACGTGTTAGACAATGACCATGCAGCTAGTCACCCCAGCTCCAAACCTGCTGACTGCTGTCCCACCTCACTCTGGGCTGGTAGCCAGTGGGCCCAGGGCAGGGGCAACCAGTGGGCCCACAGCGGGGATGGCAGCAGCCCAGAGTGAAGTGGGGACAGTAGCCAGTGGGCCCAGGGCAGGGGCAGCCAGCATCTCTGGAGTGGGGAGGCCAGTTGTCCGGAGCAACGATGGGTATTGGTTGGTAACCAGTGGAAAGCCCTTGTGGAAAGTCTAATGTCTATCTTATTAGCTTTGTTTTATATTTTCCTGATTAATATTATGTATATCTCTAATGCTATTAGCCTTCTTCACTACCTGCTGGACCTGCATGCTTACCTTCATTGACTGGTGTACAAGAACACACAGATCTCTCTGTACTGGCCCTTTACCTAAATTAATTCCATTGAGGTAGTAATCTGCCTTCCTGTTCTTGCCACCAAAGTGGATAACCGTACATTTATCCACATTAAACTGCATCTGCCATGCATCTGCCCACTCACCTAACTTGTCCAGGTCACCCTGTAATCTCCTAACATCCTCATCACATTTCACCCTGCCACCCAGCTTTGTATGATCAGCAAATTTCCTAATGTTATTGCTGATACCATCTTCTATATCATTAACATATATTGTAAAAAGCTGCGGTCCCAGCACGGATCCCTGCGGTACCCCACTGGTCACTGCCTGCCATTCCGAAATGGAGCCGTTTATCACTACCCTTTGTTTCCTATCAGCCAACCAATTTTCAATCCAATCTAGTACTTTGCCCCCAATACCATGCGTCCTAAGTTTACTCACTAACCTCCTATGTGGGACTTAATCAAAAGCTTTCTGAAAGTCCAGGTACACTACATCTACTGGATCTCCCTCGTCCATCTTCAGAGTTACATCCTCAAAAAATTCAAGAAGATTAGTCGAGCACGATTTCCCCTTCATAAATCCATGCTGACTCTGACCTATCCTGTTACTACTATCCAGATGTGCCGTAATCTCATCCTTTATGATAGACTCCAGCATCTTTCCCACCACTGAGGTCAGACTAACTGGTCTATAATTTCCTGCTTTCTCTCTCCCACCTTTCTTAAAAAGTGGTATAACATTAGCCACCCTCCAATCCTCAGGAACCGATGCCGAGTCTATCGAACTCTGGAAAATAATCACCAACGCATCCACGATTTCCCGAGCCACCTCCTTCAGTACCCTGGGATGTAGTCGTGAATGTATCTAAAGAAAATCAGGATCTACCTTCAGAAACAAATAGTAACTATCACACATTCCTAAAGTATCAGTTTCGGGAGGTTAAACACTACATTAATATTTCTACTCAATTATTCCTATCGTTACATGTTATGACTTTATTCTTTCAAAATTGTTTTCTTCAAATAATCAAATAGTAGATGACAAGTGTGCTCAATTATTGGACAATATGTAGTTCCTGGCGATGTTGTCCTTTCGTAGAATTTTATAATCTACGATAAATAAATTGTTTAATATTCTATTTTAAAATGATTATTGCACTGGTTTAGAATGTTAATTTCATGGTGAACAAAAGCTTGAATCCTGTTTGAAAGTGTTTGAACATAATTGGATTTCCCATAAAGTCTGAACAAGTGGTCCTCCCTTCCATTAGTTACCTCAACTTTATCAAGCAATCGGGTTTGAAACTGGACAAAATTTAATCAGCAATTCATCACTTTACAAAAAAAAGGTTTAATCCATCTTCATGTAACCTTTAATAACAACTAAATTCTTGGTTAAATCTCCGCAAAGAGTAACTGGAGGATGGGTATCTCACTTTACCAAGTAATGTTTCACAATACTCTTTGAGTATTATGTGTTTAATATGTTTTCAAACTCATGCTTTGTGCCAAACATCACTTCATTAGTGAACATCTCATTTCCCCACTCCGCCTTGGTGACTGGGCCATGATAGCTCCCAGTTAAACAGTGCCTTGATTTTGAAAATTTTCATATGTTTTAAAATCCCTCCATGGTCTCACTTCTCCCTGTCTCCGTAACATCCTCAAGCCCACAACCCTTCAGGGTCTCTGTACTCCTCTAAATCTGGCTTCTTCAAATTGTCTCTGTCTCAATTCCTCCACCAACAATGTGTGTCTCTCCAACTCACTGGACCCTGAAGTATGGAATGCCCTTCCAGAACATCTCGACCTCTTCCTATCTTGTTTTAAGATGCTCTAAAACCAACCCTGACCAAGCTTGCAGTCACCTGACCAAGCATGCAGTCACCTGACTTTTTTTTAAAAAAGCTTCATTCACAGGCTGAGGGCATCAACATCTGGGCCAGCATTTCCTGGCCATTCCTCATTGGAATAATTCAGAAACATTCATCAACAATGGTTTCATCAACATCACCGAGTAGCTGCTGAAGTAATTTGGTCTTAAATTGTGTTTGCTAATTATTCTTCTGAAGTGTGTACTTCATCAAAGATACTATATAAATGCAAGATATTGTTGTTGCTTAGATATATTTTAGAGGGTGTGATGTGTTACCATTGCTGAGACAAACAACAGCTGGATTGTAACTCAGACCCGCTGCCCCTAAGCTAATGTGAAAGGTGATGTTTCGATGTTAGGTGTACAATTTGCGTCACCCTATTAGTCTCCAATAATATGGAGGATGCGTACCGTGTATATTGTAAAATATAACCGACAATTATAAATGTAGTGAGGCAGCTCAGAGAGCCGCAGACTGCACTGAAAGGATGTGACCGACTTTGTACTTTGTGTCATGAAAATTAGATACAATGTGGAAATTTTTTTTACAATTTTTAGACAGTAAATATGCAAATAGGAAAACAATCCTTTCCTATTTATATGATTAAACTGACCTTAAAGGCTGATAATCGTGGTTAGTCATCAATAAATAATTGTTTGTTGTTGATTGAATTCATTGCTCATAATTTCACGAGATTTTCACTCAGCAGCTTGTGGGTCCTTGTATCAGCAGTTGTTGAGGGTCAGTTCAATGTGACCTGGGAGAGTTAAGGCCATTCATGGGTCACAGGTCAGTATCACTCACTGCTAACCCTGGGCTGGCTGGGAATCCCATGGACCCTGGTGTTCTTCCTGGTACTGAGTCTAATTCAAGGCACAGTCACAGGGGAGACACTCAGACCCTGGTGGAGGGAGGGGTGTGCAGAGAGAGAAACGAAGAGTGTGGTGTGGGGGCTTCATGGAGTGGATTAATGACAGAGAGTGGTGTGGGACGTTTAGTTCCAGAGGATCCAGTATGGGAGTTGATGGTGAGAGTCTGGTACAGAGAATCCAGCATGGAGATTCAGCTGGTTCCCTGCAGTCATGGGAGAACCCATCTCCCCAGTGAACCTCATGGAACATTCCATGAGCTGGAGGCAGACCCACAATATCATTAGGGAGGGAGGGAATTCCAAGGTTTGGAGCCGGTGACAGTGAAGGAATGGATGGTCAGGATGGTGAGTGGCTTTGAGGGAACTTGCAGATGATGGTGTTCCTCAGTGAAGCTACAGAACAGGCCGAGGTGTGCAGTAAACAACAGGAGCAGCAGAGACAGAGCTCAGTGATTCCACAACCAACAGATCAGATCTGCTGTCCTACCACATCCAGTCATGGTCATTCAACAACTTAATGTAGGAGGAGGAGGTTCCACTTGGGTTGCTGGATTCCTGCTCCAGGGACAATCCCGATGTACCGTCTCCTCCCCCCGTTGGAAGAACTGAGCCATATGTTTACTGTGAGAGGGGGATCACAGGGTCCTAGTGCTGTCCTGATGTTCCTGAGCTGGTGGGGGAAGGGAGGCCTCTTCTCAGCCCCAGCCTTCCTGGCTCAGAGCCTGAACCTCAGCCTGGCTGTGCTGGAGCTACCCCGTCACTGGGACCGGGTCATCACTTTGCACTTGTTCCATTTTTCTGCTTCTGCAGCTTCACATCAAACAATGGATCAAATTTCTCAACAAATAGGGTGCAGTCTCCAAAGATTGTTGTATTACTGGTTTTTCCAGTTTGTAAACAGAAGCTGTTTCCCCTCAGTGTGTTTAATTCCCAGTCCCTGATTGGAATAGGGACAGTGTATTGCCAGAATGTTGCTGATCCTTTCCTTTCCCTCCCTGTGTTTTCCCTGAGTCTCTCCCGATGAGTACAGAATTCAGCTTTCCATTCTGTCTCTGGGAACTGAGAGATTAAAGGCGATTCATGAATCATAGAATGCCTACAGTGTGGAAGCAGGCCATTCGGCCTGTTGAGCCGACACCAACCCTCTCAAGGTTTTCCCACCCAGACACTCCCCACTATTCAATCACATAACCTGGCATTTTCCATAGCTAATCCACATGCATACCCCTGGACACTGGGCAATTCAGCATGACCAATCTACCCAAGGTGCACCTGTTCGACTGTGGCAGGAAACTGGAGCACCCGGAGGAACCCCATGCAGACTCAGGGAAACTCCACACAGACAGTCACCCAAGGCTGGAATCAAACTCAGGTCCCTGGGGCTGTGAGACAGGAGTGCTAACCACTGAGGCATGGTGCCACCCTGGGTCATGGGTCACAGGTCAGTAACAGTCACTGCTAACCCTGGGCTGGCTGGGAATCCCATGGACCCTGGTGTTCTTCCTGGTACTGAGTCTAATTCAGGGCACAGTCACAGGGGAGACACTCAGACCCTGGGGGAGGGGGGAGTGTGGAAGGGTGGAGTGCAGAGAGAGAAACACCCAGGCTCACCCCCAGGGTCAAGGTTCTGGGTCAGGTGGCAAAGAGAATTGGGCTATTCTACCAGGAAAGGAAGCACCTGATGGAATTTATAAAACATTAAATAGTCTGGAAAAGGGAAATCTGAGATTGGTTGGGGAGGGAGGGATTGACAGTGAAAGTCAGGTACAGAGAACCCAGTGTGGGGGGTGAGGGGGGATTGATGGTGAGTGTCAGGTACAGAGAACCCAGTTTTTTGGGGAGAGGGGGAGAGGTGGGGAGGGAGACTGATGGTGAGAGTCAGGTTCCAGAGAACCCAGTGTGGGGGAGGGGGGGGGGGATTGATGGTGAGAGTCAGGTTCCAGAGAACCCAGTGTGGGGTGGATACAGACTGACCACTGCACCCTTCTCCAACCAATAACCATCTCGTGAGAACACATGAAGGTGGTAGTGTTCCCATGTGTCTGCTGACCTTGACCTTCCAGATGAGGTGGTTGTGGGTTTGAAAGGCACTGTTTAAGGATCTTTGATGAATTTCTGTAGATAGCAAACACTGCTGTAACTGAGTGTCAGTGATGGAGGGACTGGATGTTGGTGGATGCAGTGCCAATCAGTTGGGTTACTAGGTCCTGGATGGTGTCAAGCTTCTTCAGTGTTGAGATGGTTGTACTCATCCAGGCAAGCAGGGAGTATTCCATCACATTCCTGACCTGTGTCTTGTTGTTTGTGGACAGGCTTTGGGAAAGCAGGAGACGAATTACTCACTGCAGTATCTCTAGCTTCTGACCTGCACTTGGAGACACTGCATTTATGTGGTGAGTCCAACTGAGTTTCTGATCAATGATTTTTTTTTAACTTCAAAAATATACTTTATTCATAAATACTTTCATGAGCTATACAGTTGGACATGCCATACACATGTAAACATTCCATTTGTTTGCATACTGAAAACAGAGTAATCATTCTTAGTTACAGGTCTGTACAATTACATTTTTAGCGGAGACATCAGCAGAGCCCAAATGACTGCATGGGCCCCTTGATCTTCTTTAGACAGGCAGATGTTACACAGTGGTCTTTCCCCACCACGTCTTGGTGGCAGCTGCCCCAAGCTTCAGCGTATCCCCCAACACGTAGTCCTGGACCTTGGAATGTGCCAGTCTGCAACATTCAGTCGGGGTCAAGTCCTTCAGCTGGAAGATCAACAGGTTTCGGACCGCCCAGAGAGCGTCCTTCACCGAGTTGATGATCCTCCAGGCACAGTTGATGTTCATCTCGGTGTGCGTCCCAGGGAACAGGCCGTAGAACACGGAGTCCCGCGTCACGGCGCTGCTCGGGACGAACCTTGACAAACACCACTGCATTCCTCTCCAGACTTCCTCTGCATAGGCACATTCCAGAAGGAGGTGTGTGTCAGTCTCGTTTCCCCCCCCCCAAACAGCCGCTTCGAGGGCAGCGTGCGGTGCAGCTGAGAGTCCGGGCGTGCATAAAGGATCACACAGGAGAGCCTTTCTCCCCACCAGCCAAGCCATGTCTTGGTGCTTGTTGGAAAGTTCAGGCGATGAGGCATTCTGCCAAATGGCTTTGACAGTCTGCTCAGGGAACTGCTCGATAGGATCCGCCCTCTCCTTTTCCCGAAGGGTCTCGAGGACATTACGTGCTGACCACTTCCTGATGGACTTGTGGTCAAAGGTGTTTTTCTTTATAAACTTCGCCACGAAGGACAGGTGATACGGAACGGTCCAGACCCATCCTCCGCAACACCAGGGACAGGTAGAACCTCAGTACGTAGTGACACTTGGTGTTTGCATACCGGGGATCCACGCACAGCTTGATGCAGCCACACACAAAGGTGGCCATCAGGGTGAGGGTGGCATTGGGTGTATATTTTCCCCCGTTGCCCAGATCTTTGTACAGCGAGTCCCTTCGGACCCGGTCCATCTTTGATCTCCATATAAATTGGAAGATGGCCCGGGTGACTGCAGCGGCGCAGGTTCTGGGAATAGGACAGACCTGTGCCACGTCTAACAGCAATGACAGTGTCCCACACCTGATGACCAGGTTTTTTTCCCGTGATGGAGAGCGACCGTAGCCTCCATCTGCCCAGTTTCTGCCTCACTTTGCTGATACGCTCCTCCCAAGACTTGGCGCACACCCCAGCCCCCCCCCGAACCAAATACCCAGCACCTTCAGGTGTTCGGTCCTGACGGTGAAGGGGATCGAGGATTGGTCGGCCCAGTTCCCGAAGAGCATGGCCTCGCTCTTGCCTCGGTTTACCTTGGCCCCCGAGGCCCGTTCAAACTGGTCACATATGCACGAGTCTGCGGACGGACAGCGGATCCGAGCAGAAAACGGCGACGTCATCCATGTACAGGGAGGCCTTAACCTGCAGGCCCCCGCTGCCCGGAATAGTCACCCCTCTCAGGCTCGCATCCTTCCTGATGGACTCGGCAAATGGCTGTATGCAGCCACACAAACAAGGCAGGAGAGAGAGGGCAGCCCTGCCTGACTCCAGATCTGACTGGGAAGCTATCTGATTCCCACCCATTGATTGAAACTGCACTGACAATGTTGGTGTAGAGCAGTCTGATCCAATTGCAGATTCCCTCCCCAAAGGCCATTTTGGAGAGAACATCTCTCATATCCTGTCAAAGGCTTTCTCCTGGTCCAGGCTGATCAGGCAGGTGTCCAACCCTCTGTCCTGAATGTACGCGATCGTATCCCTGAGGAGTGCGAGACTCTCAGCGATCTTCCTGCCCGGCACAGCACAGGTTTGGTCAGGGTGAATCACCAACCCCAGAGCAGACCTGACCCGGTTGGCGATTACCTTTGACAGGATTTTGTAGTCTGCATTCAACAGTGTGATCGGTCTCCAATTTTTGAGTTCCTCCTTCTCCCCCTGACAGTCAGGTACAGAGAACCCAGTGTGCGGGGGATACCGCCCGTTCGCTGCACCCTGCTCCTACCAATAACCATCTTGTGAGAACACATTTCCCCGTTAAACCTCATGGCACACCCCCACCCTCCCCTCCTGTAGGATGTGAACAGGTCGAGCAGATGAAGACTGTGTGTCCATGAGGTCCTGTGGGTCATCAACACCAGCAGAACTGCCATCCAATACAAACTGTCACCTCATGGCTCAACCCAATCCCCAGTCTCTCATTACCAACAAGCCAGGGGACCAACCCCGGTTCAATGGGGAATGTGGGAGGGATTACAGGAGCAGGACCAGGCAGAGATGAAAAATGATGTCTTTTTTATTCACTGGAGAGACATGGGAATCACTGGCTGCTGGAATTTATTTCCCATCCCGAACTGTCCTTGAGAAGGTGAGGGTGAGGTACCTTCCTGAACAGCAGCAGTTCATGTGGTGGTGGGAGACCCACACTGTCATTAGGGAGGGAATTCCAGGATTTTGACCCAGTGACAGTGAAGGAAGTGCAATATATTTCCAAGTCAGGATGGTGAGTGGCTTGGAGGGGAACTTGTAAGTGATGGTGTTGGTCAGTGAAGTGTCAGATCAGGACTGATCGTGCAGTAAACAGCAGAGGGAGCAGAGTCAGAACTTAGTGATTCCACAATCGATAGATAAGATCGAAGCTCTGCTGTCCTGTCACATCCAGGTGTGAAAATTGAACAACTCCCTGGAGGAGAAAGAGGCTTCTCATTCGGGAATGATACTTTGGTCACTGGGTTCCTCCTCCAGAGACAATAACCATGTATCACCCCTCCCCCAGTTTTTGTATTGATTCAGTTTTTGTGGGATGTGGAAGTCTCTGACTGGCCAGCATTTATTACCCGTCCCTAGTTGCCCTTGAGAAGGTGGTGGTGATCTGCCTTCCTGACCTGCTGCAGTCTACCTCCTGTGGGTTGACCCACAATGCCATGAGGGAGGGAAATCCAGGATTTTGACCAGCGACTGTGAAGGAATGGTGATATATTTCCGAGTCAGGATGGTGAGTGGCTTGGAGGGGAACATGAAGGTGGTGGTGTTCCCATATATCTGCTGACCTTGACCTTCCAGATGGAGGTGCTTGTGGGTTTGGAAGGCTCTGTTTAAGGATCTTTGATGAATTTCTGTAGATAGCAAACACTGCTGTAACTGAGTGTCAGTGATGGAGGGACTGGATGTTGGTGGATGCAGTGCCAATCAGTTGGGTTGCTAGGTCCTGGATGGTGTCAAGCTTCTTCAGTGTTGAGATGGCTGTACTCATCCAGGCAAGCAGGGAGTATTCCATCACATTCCTGACCTGTGTCTTGTAGTTGGTGGACAGGCTTTGGGAAATCAGGAGACGAGTTACTTGCTGCAGTATCCCTCGCCTCTGACCTGCTCTTGTAGACACTGCATTTATGTGGTGAGTCCAACTGAGTTTCTGATCAATGATAACTCACAGGCTGTTGACAGTGGGGGGGATTCAGTGATGGTAACACCATTGAATGCCAAGGGGTGGTGGTGAGATTGTCTCCTGTTGGTGATGTTCATAACTTGGCATTTGTGTGGCACAAATGTTACTTACCACTTATCAGCCCAAGCCTGGATATTGTCCAGATCTTGTTGCATTTGAACATGGACTGCTTCAGTGTTTGAGGAGATGCAAATAGTGCTGAACATTGTACAATCACTGGCAAACATCCCCATTTCTGACCTTATGATGGAGGGAAGGCCATTGATGAAGCAGCTGAAGATGGTTGGGCCTAGGATACCACGCTGAGGGACTCCAGCAGAGCTTTCCTGGAGCTGAGATGACTGACCTCCAACAACCAAGACCATATTCCTAAGTGTCAGGTATGACTCTATCCACTGGAGAGTTTTCCCCAATACCCATTGATTCCAGTTCTGCTCGAGTTCCATGATGCCACACTCGGTCGAATGCAGCCTTGATGTCAGGTGCTGTCCCTCCCACCTCCCCTCTGGAATTCAGCTCTTTTGTCCATGATTTAACCAAGGCTGAATTGAGGTCAGGAGCTGAGTGACCCTGGCAGAACCCAAACTGGGCGTCACTGAGCAGGTTATTGCTAAGCAGGTGCTGCTTGATAGCAGTGTTAATGACCCCTTCCATCACTTTACTGATGATCGAGAGTAGACTGATGGGGCAGATTGGGTTTGTCCTGCTTTTTGTGTATATAATATAGCTGGGCAACTTTCTACATTGTTGTGTAGATGCCAGTGTTGTAACTGGACTGGAACAGTTTGGACAGGGGAGTGGCAAGTTCTAGAGCACATGCCTTCAGTCCTATTGTCTGAATGTTGTCAGGGCCTCAAGCCTTTGCAGTACCCAGTGTCTTCAAGTGTTCCTTGATATCACGTGGAGTGAATTGAATTGGCTGAAGACTGGTATCTGTAATGCTGGGGTCCACTGGAGGAAGCTGAGATGAATCATTCACTGGACACTTCTGACTGAAGATTGCTGTGAAACCTTCAGGCCTATCTTTCACACTGGAGTAATGGGCTGTTCCATCAGTGAGAACAGGGATATTTGTGGAGCCTCCAGTGAGTTGGCTGGATGTGGCAGGACTGCAGAGCTTAGGTCAGATCCGTTGGTTGTGGGATCGCTAAGCTCTGTCTATCACTTGCTGCGTTTGTTATGTGACATGCAAGTCGTCCTGTTTAAGAATTCAAATTTGTAAAACTGATATTTATGGACAGAGATTTACATAACATTTTAAATTTGTTAACGTCAGATGCAAAATCAATTTCCTTCAATATAAAAACTGTCCCTGAGTTCCTTCAGGACGTTGCCTTATTTCAGCTCAATCACTGACCCACTGAAGACAGTGACAATGAGAAAGTGTGAGGGAGGAACCATCCGTGAAGATCCCTCTGACGGTGACACTACACACGTTTCTGAGACGGGATGGAAACATGACTTGAGAAGATCTCACTTGAAGAATCAGGATCCAAACCTGGGGATCTGGGATCCACAGTCCAACCTGTGGAAACACATTCCCAGAAAAATTGATCTCAGTCCTGAAGGAATTGAGTGTGAGCAATGAGCTGTAATTCTGTGTGTCTGCTGTGATATGGAAGGACAGACAATGATGTCCATGTTCACACTGGAACAGGAGAGTCCCGTTATTCCACAATGAGGCTCCGGGAATGTCCTGCAGTGTGGCCCAGGAAACCCACAAGGTCAGGAATGGACAGACACAAGGCAATCACTTCAGGGTGGGGAGGGGAGGGGAATTAGTCTGACAGGGTTTAACAGTGTCTGGGAGGGTGGAACAGGGTCGGGAGGGGAGGGGAATTAGTCTGACAGGGTTTAACAGTGTCTGGGAGGGTGGGACAGGGTCAGGAGGGGAGGGGAATTAGTCTGACAGGGTTTAACAATGTCTGGGAGGGTGGGACAGGGTCAGGAGGGATGTAAAAATGTTACAAATAAATCTAGAGAATATCAATTTAAATAAATCTAACTCAGAGAAAAGTTGACATGTCACTTACTGAATCATGAAGAAACTGCTCCAGAGATATCAGAAGCTGAGAAAATAAAAACAAAACAAGAGAAGTTCTCTCAAATATAAAATGAGACAGTGTGAGATATTCTCTATCACTCACTGGACCCAGGATTTAATTGCCCTCAGCATTAACTAACCAGACTCTCCGAGCACTCCCCAGTGGGAATTAAGGGTGAGCGAGTGGAGGGAGGGGCAGTGGGGAAGGGAATGGAGGGTGACAGTTCGAAGGAGAGGCACTGGGGACATGGAGTAGAGAAACAGGACGATAAGAGAGTGTTGGCTGAGAAACAGCATTGTGAGGAGACGGACCCATCACCCTGAGCAACACCCTGGCAAATATAACTCTACACTCTAATAGGGGCAGCACGGTGGCTCAGTGGTTAGCACTGTTGTCTCACAGCACCAGGGACCCGGGTACAATTCCCACCCCGCGTGACTGTGCGGTGTTTGCACATTCTCCCCGTGTCTGTGTGGGTTTCCTCCGGGTGGTCCGGTTTTCCACAATCCGAAGGTGAATTGGCCATGCTACATTGCCCATAGTGTTAGGTGTGTTAGTCAGGGGTAAATATAGGGTAAGGGAATGGGTCTGGGTGGGTTACTCTTCAGAGGGTTGGGCTGAAAGGCCTGTTTCCATTCTGCAGGTGATCTGATCTACACCTCCCATTACCTTATCCATCATTCCCAACACTCTGTCCCCTCAGTCACTTACTGGGAGCTGTTGTGTAGGTCCCACTTGGTGAACCTGCAGAAACAATATAAACATCCATTAGGATGGGGAATAATCCATTCTCAGAGAGTGTAAACAGATGTTCAAAATTTATCAAGGTGATGGCACACAAACAAGGCAGTAAGGAAGGTTTTACAGAGATTGTGTCAGAAATCCTCATTCCCATACTCCCCTCCCCTGCATCCCCACCAGATGCAGAAAACCCCTTCCATTCCATTAATATTCACTCAGTGAGGATCTGATTGGATGCAGTGGGTTTAATGATAAATATTAGATCTGGTCTGAGCCAATCACACAAAGGATGATCAGACAGTGAACGAGATGTGTTTATACGTGTGTATCTGTGTGGGAATTCAATCAGTTCCATTCCCCACAGTGCCCTGTACTCCCAGTACTGGAGATTCCCCCACACTCACTCTGTCTCCTCAGTTCCACATTCCTCTCTCTCTGATTCTTACCTCTCCGTGACCTTTTCCAGATGATTATTCCGAATATCCCGACAATAACAGCCAATAGAATGACCATTGAGGCAATGAGACTTCCAAGATGGGAATGCAGCCAATTGCTTTTCAGATTTTCTGAAACACATTGGAAATATATCAGGATTCTCTCTGTTCCTGGATTTATTTCCAGCTCTGTGTTGATTGGGAACAATTTTAACTGCTCCGAGCTGTTGGGAATTGTTGGGATTGGTTGAAATGCTGGTTTGACCCTCTCCCGATTTCACTCTCCAGTGAAGTCACCAAGGATCCCATTCATAGGGGTATAAACATCGTGTTGTACCTGTCCTGGGGGTTACCTCCCCAGACAGTTCAGTTCCCATTCTCCCCGATATCTCTTTGTCCTGCCCTTACTACTGCTGGTGGGGTAGATCGGCCTTGGGTGAGGTGAAGGAGTGAATGAATGGTTGAAGGGTGTAGTTAGGTGTCCCAGAAAGGCACTTCCTCAGTGGTTGGGCAAGAGGCAGTTTTGGGAACTTACTGGTGAGTGTTGGGGATGTTGAGTACCAATGGAATGGTGTTTGGGTGCCACAGTGGGCTGGTGAGGGGGCCTTGTTAGGCATCCAGTTGTGGAGTTCTGTGTTGTGTCCCAGTTGTCTGTCCAGGGTGACGCACTGCGAGTCTGACAGATCTCAGGAGGCGGTGAACTGGTGTTGGTGCTGGGGAGAGGTCAAGTGTTGGTTGCAGAATGTCAGGTCATGGGTTTGAGGGGATGGAGTCAAAGTGTAAGAGTCACACAACAAGTGTGTGTGCGTGTTCAGTCCAATTTTCCCACGCTGACCAGATATCCTCGTCAGTGTGTGAATGTAGGGATCAGCAGTACGTTTAGCGATGGTCGGTTTTCTAGTTCTCTGGTGTTAGGGACCAGACCAGGCCCCCTCAAAATATTTGAATAAGGTAGCCCATATCTGAACTGCTTTTTATTTTAAAGCTAGATGGGAAATGCTGTGTTCCAGATACAATGCAAGTGGTCAAACAACTCGACGTTTAGCAAAACACAATTTATTTAAAAGCTGTTATTAAAATAAAAACAAAAGCAAAAGGAATTTTGAATAACTTAATAATTGAAAATGTAACCGAATACAGTCCCTAGTATTAATTAACTGTTCCAATTGTTACATCCCATAAACACCTTGGCAAAAAGGTAAATTCAGACACAGATTCTAACATACAGTTCTCCAGTCCTGGAGGAAACAATATCAAGAAGAAAATGCAGACAGTAGTAGCCAGGTGATACTCACTGAAGCTGCCAACTCTTTTGAGACCCCAAAAGCTTCTGATGTAACTGAAAAAAACCAAACTGAGAAACCTGGATCTGTGAGAGCTGGCCACGCCCATTCAGACTGCTTCTATTGTTCCAGCTTAAAAAAAACCCCAAGGCCTCACAACTGGTTTACCTCAGTCATCATCAGCAGGGAGTTTGGTGCCTCTGCCTTACAACCTCTCTTCAAAACAAAAACTCGGACACCAACAGCCTTTTAAAGTGACAGCATCATCACACGAGGAGTTAAAGAAGCTTCTAATCCCTAATCTCAGAACCTGAGAACTTTCTAGAGGGTTCCGGATGCGAGGTAATTGTCCATTGGAAGTTGAAACTTCCCAGACAAATCCCATTCAGTGAGTCAGGAATTCTGAGGGGTCCAGACCCTCCTCTCTCAGGGTGTGGTGTCCAGTCTCTGACTGTCTGGCTACTGGACAATCTGGGCCCATGTCTGGTGCTGAAGCCTGGAATACAAGGGAATCTTCTTGTAATTCTAATGAGATTATTCCGGAGTGAAATCGATGAGTACTTCACCAATAACAGGGCTGTGGGAATCTGCAATCCCCAGAAGGCTTTGGAAGCTTGGGATTCGGAAACTTAGAATCAAAATCTTTAACTCAGTGAGACCAACATTGACATATCAACCCAGAGAACAAGGTGGGTAGCTGCAAACAAGGAAGTGAAAAAGTGTCCTCAAAATGGTTTCATCTGTCACATGTATATATACACACAGAGACACACACACACACACACACATAAACACACATATACACACAGACACACACACACACGCACAAACACACATATACACAAACACAGACACACATATACACACACAGACAGACACACATACACACACAAACACACAGACACATAAACACACACACAGACACACACACACACGCGCACACTCTCCAGTGCCTTACCCCACTGATAGAGCTTGCCCTCTGCCAGGCTGCTGTGTTCAATTTGACAGGAGTATTGATCCTCATCCCCAGCATTGATCTCAATCTCTTTCTGGATCTGATGGGTCCCATCGTGGTTCGGTCGAACCCTCGAGGATTGGGTCTCAGACATGACCTCTCCATTCCTTAGCCAGGTCACCTCGATGTCTACAGGATAAAACCCAGTGACCAGGCAGGAGAGAGTGAGCGGCTTGTCCTGACCATTGGGCTCCCTCCTGGAGATGAACACTTTAGGCTGAACTGTGATGGGAAAGGGGGAAAACACAAACAACAGACAGACACTGAATGGAATGGGAGAACGGTTTCATAGATCAGTGAGGTTAGATCAGAACATGGAACGAAACACAAATATATACTTTTCCTTTTGAAATAATCTTTTCCAGCTTCCAGATATCTGTTTAAATATTCAACAACGAGTTCTTCCAGGTGTCTTTTCCAGTAGTTGTTCCAGGAATCATCAGACTCCCATTTCTCTTTAGTCATCACTGCAATGGGATTGGATGCGATCCATCTCATTGTGTCTGGTTCTAAACTAATAAAATCCTTTCCGTCAAATCCAAATCTCATCGATGTCTTAATGCTGCCATCATCACTGACCTCAACAGTAGCTATCTGTTGAAAAGTGTGAATTCCTGTCGGTGATGAAACAGACATCGAAAATTAATAACTTATTTAACCAGAGGAACAATCCGATCAAATTATCCTGTATCAGGCCCAGGGTGAGGGGGTTACACATGGGGCTAATCCCCAAGGCCTGTGCTGTCAGAGGGTCCCAGACTCAGGCAGCATTGCCCCTTTCTCCAGCTGCTGTCTCACACCCCAACCTGGAGCAAATCAGCAAAGTGCTCTCCAATCCAGGTCAGAATTCCAGCGCTCACATTCCCACTGTCCTGGCACAACAGGCCCAGTCTTCCTGGTCATTTTCTTCAATCACATGTTGCATTCTGGGGGATGTAGTCCATGTCTGTCCATTACCACTCCGTCAGCCTCCCACAGGCACTGACCCACGATCTGACTCTGTGTGTTATTTACAAGGACCCTCTCCCTGTGTGGGGCTGTGAAATCTCTTCCCCTGAGCCTGGCTGAATGAAGATGAGGATCAATCTCTAAGTTACTCACTACCTGTGTCCACTGCTTTCTGTCAGTTTTATAAATGATTTCAATGTGCAGATAGGAGGAATGGTTAGTAACGGTTCATTTGCAGATGACACCAAAACAGGGCTGAGGAGTTTAATTTAAATAAAAGTTGTTGCATTTTGGGTAAATCATAGTTGCACTTCTACAGTTAATGATAGGGTGCTGGGGAGTGGTGCCAAACAAACAGACCTTGGGGTGTAGAGTCATAGTTCCTGAAGGTGGAGTTACAGATTGACAGGATAGTGAAGAAGGTGTTTGGTCTACTTGCCTTTAATGGTCAGTGGATTGAGGACAGGAGTTGGGATATCATGTTGCAGCTGTACAGAACATTGATTCAGCCAGTTTTCGAATGCTATGTTAGATTCTTGACTTCCTGCTTAGGAAATGTGAAAGGATTCAGAAAAGATTTACAAGGTTTGGAGCTGTAGTGAGTGACTGAATAGACTGGGGCTATTTTCCCCAGAGTGTTGGAGGCTGAGGGGTGACCTTATCGAAGTTTATAAAATCATGAGGGGCATGGATAAGGTGAATAGCCAAATTCTTTTTCCCACGATAGGGGAGTCCAAAACTAAAGGGAATACGTTGAAAGTGAGAGGGAAAAGATATAAAAGCGATCTAAGAGGCAACTTGTTCACACAGAGGGTGGTGCAAATATGGAATGAGCTGCCAGAGGAAGTGATAGAGACTGGTACAATAACAGTATTTAAAAGGCATCAGGATGGGTTTATAAAGAGGAAGAGTTGAGAAGGATCTGGGCTGTCCTGCGTAATCCAAGCTGGAGGACAGGAAAGAAAATGTGTCTGGAAGAGCTGCTCTTTTTTGAGGTATTTTAGGTGTTCGGGTGATTTCCTCAAATTCCAGGAGCAGCAATTACTGTTGTACATGCTGCTGCATTGTTTTGGAACTTTGGAGAGAAAGAAAAGTCAAAACAACAGCACTTTTAAAAGGAGGAAAGGCAGACAAAGAGTTCACGTATCTGTGGATATCAGAGTGTGTCTTGGAAAAATAGCAAACAGCGAAATTCACAGCTGACCTTGGAGGAACCAGCACAGGAACAGATACGTTCATAATTTTTAATGTGTAACCTTGCTGGAAGTCTGCAGTCCTGAATATTGTAAATTATTTTTTGATTTGTTTAATTGAAACCTGTCTCTTGATTAAATTTTTAGAAATATAAACCAAACGTTCCCAGTTAGCCTGGAGCACTGCTTTCCAGCACAATAAGACGGTGCCATTTTCTGGGTTTGTATATTGTGAAGGAGCAGTGATAGCCCTTAGTAGAGTGATATGCTCTTCCTGTCGGATGAGGGAGGTTAGGGAGAGTTTTCATGTTACTGATGATTGTTTGCAGGAAATGTGCTTGGTTGCGAATCCTATTGAATCGCATGGATCGGTTGGAGCTACAGTTGGAGGCAATGAGGAATTTACTAGAGAAAGGGGGTGTGATGGATGGCAGTTACAGGAAGGCAGAAAAGCCACAGATAAAGTCAGGTAGATGGGTTACCTCCAGGAAAGGTAGGAGAGGTAGGCACGAAGTGCAGGAGTCTCCTGTGGCTATCCCCATTTCAAACAAGGATGTTGTTTTGGAAAATGTAAGGGGTGATGGGGTCTCAGGGGAGTGTAACAGGAACAGCCAAGTTTCTGGTATCAAGACTGGCTCTCATGTAATGTGGGGTACGTCGGGTTCCAAGCAATCGATTGTGTTAGGGCGCTCTCTATTCAGAGGCATGGACAACATTTCTGTGACCAGCAGTGAAAAATCAGAATGGTATGATCAAAATCCCTGGTTTCAGAATCAAGGATATCTCAGACAGAGTGAAGAATGTTCTCAAAAGGGGAGAAGGACTAGCAAGAGGTCATTGTACACGTTGGAACCAATGACATAAGAAGGGAAAAGGATGAGATTCTGAATGGAGAATATAGAGAGTTAGGCAGAGATTTAAAAAGGAGGTCCTCAAGGGTAGTAATATCTTGATTACTCCTGGTGCTGCTAGCTAATGAGGGTAGAAATAGAAGGATAGGGCAGATGAATAATTGGCTGAGGAGCTGGTGTATGGGAGAAGGATTCACATTTTTGGATCATTGGAATCTCTTCTGAGGTAGAAGTGACCTGTACAAGAAGGATAGATTGCATCTAAATTGGAAGGCGGGGGGAGGGGGCGACTAATATACTGGCAGGGAGATTTGCTAGAGCTGCTCTGGAGGATTTAAATGAGTAAGGTGGAGGGAGGGGGCGCACCCAGGGAGATATTGAGAAAGGGGATCAAGCTGAGACTGGTACAGTTGGGAAAGGGAGTTAGTCAAACAGCTGGGGCAGGAAGGAACATAGCAGACAAGATAGCAGTGATAAATTAAACTGCATTTACTTCAATGCAAGAGGCCGAATAGAGAATGCAAATGAACTCAGGGCATGGCTGGGAACATGGGACAAGGATATCATAGCAATTACAGGAATGTGGCTCATGGATGATCAGGCCTGGTCGCTTAATGTTCCAGGATACAAATGTGAGAGAAGGATTACAGGGGTGGGGGTGCAAGAGAGGAAGGGGAGCAGCATTTTTGATAAGGGACAGTATAACTGAAGGAGGATATTCCTGGGAGTACATCATGATGAGTTATTTAGGTGGAACTGAGAAATAAGAAAGGGATGATCACTTTTTTTGGAATTGTAGATACCTTAATAGTTAGCGGAAAACTGAGAAACAAGTTTGTAAAGAGATGTGAGCTATCTGTAAGAATAATCGGGTGGTTATGAAAGGGGATTTCAACTTTCCAAACATGGACTGGGATTGCCATCGTGTTAAGGGTTTAGATGGAGAGGAAATTATGTACAAGAAAATTTTCTGATTCAGTGTATGGATGTACCTACTAGAGAAAGTGGAAAACTTGACTGAGTCTTGGGAAGTAAGGTAAAAGTGACTGAGGTGTCAGTGGGGGAGCACTTTGGGGCCAGCGACCACATTTCTATTAGTTTTAAAGTACTGATGGAAAAAGATAGACCTGACCTAAAGGCTGAAGTTCTAAATTGGTGGAAGACTAAGTTTGATGGTATTAGGCAAGAACTTTCAAGAACTTTCCTGATGAAGGGCTTATGCTCGAAACGTCGAATTCTCTATTCCTGAGATGCTGCCTGGCCTGCTGTGCTTTGACCAGCAACACATTTGCAGCTGTGATCTCCAGCATCTGCAGACCTCATTTTTTACTCGAAGAACTTTCAAAAGCTGACTGGGGGCGGATGTTCGCAGGTAAAGGGATGGTTGGAAAACGGGAAACCTTGAAATGTGAGACAATGGAAGTCCAGAGGCAGTATATTTCTGTCAGGGTGAAAAGAAAGGCTGGTAGGTATAGGCATGCTGGATGACAAGAGAAACTAGGGTTTGGTTAAGAATAAGAAGGAAGCATATGACAAGTATAGACAGGATACATCAAGTGAATCCTTAGAAGAGTATAAATGCAGTAGGAGTATACTAAAGACAGAAATCAAGAGGGCAAAAAGGGGACAAGAGACAGTTTTGCCAAATAGGGTGAAGGAGAATCCAAAGTGTTTTTACAAATAAGGACAGAAGGGTAAGTAGGGAGAGGCAGCCTTTGTATGGAGCCAGAGGAGATGGGGGAGATGCTAAATGAGTATTTTACATCAGGGTATACTGTGGAGAAGGACATGGAAGATATAGAATGTAGGGAAATGGATGGTGACATCTTGAAAAATGTCCAGATGACAGAGGAGGAAATGCTGGATGTCATGAAACACATAAAAGTGGATAAATCCTCAGGTATACCCTAGAACTCTGTGGGAAGTTAGGGAAGTGATTGCTGGGCCCCTTGCTGAGATATTTGTATCATCGATAGTCACAAGAAGACTGGGGATTGGCTAACATGGTACCACTATTTAAGAAGTGTGGTAAGGAAAACCCAGGGAACTACAGACCAGTGACCCTGATATTGGTGGTGTCACATTGTTGGAGGGAATCCTGAGGGACAGGATTTACACATATTTGGAAAGGCAAAGACTGATTGGGGTTAGTCGGCATGGGTTTGTGTGTGGGAAATCATGTCTCATAAACTTGATTGAGTTTTTTGAGGAAGTAAACAAAGAGGATTGATGAGGGCAGAGTGGTAGATGTAACATATATGGACTTCAGTAAGGCATTTGACAAAGTTCCACATGAAAGACTACTTAGCAAGGTTAGATCTCATGGAATACAGGGGAACTAGCCATTTGAATATAGAACTGGCTCAAAGGTAGAAGACAGAGGGTGGAGGTGGAAGATTGCTTTTCAGACTGGAGGCCTGTGACCTGTGGTATATCACAAGGTTCAGTGATGGCTCTACTGCTTTTTGTCATTTATATAAATGATTTGGGTGTGAACATCGGAAGTATAATTAGTAAGTTTGCAGATGACATCAAAATTGGAGATGTGGTGGACATTGAAGAAGGTTACCTCAGATTACAACGGGATCTTGATCAGATGGGCCAACAGTCTGAGGAGTGGCAGATGGAGTTTAGTTTAGATAAATGTGAGGTGCTGCATTTTGGAAAAGCAAATCAGAGCATGACATTTGGCCCGATGGAGTGCTGCTGAACAAAGAGACCTTAGAGTGCAGATTCATAGCTCCCTGAAAGTAGAGTTGCAGGTAGATAGGATATTGAAGAAGGCATTTTGTATGGCTTCCTTTATTGGTCAGAGTATTGAGTACAGGAGTTGGGAGTTATATTGTGACTATATAGGACATTGGTAAGGCTGCTTTTCGAATGTTGCATGCAATTCTGGTCTCCTTCCTATGGGAAGGATGTTGTGAAACTTGGAAGGGTCTAGAAAAAATTTTCAAGGATTTTGTCAGGGTTGACGGTTTGATCTGAAGGGAGAGGCTGAACAGGCTAGGGCTGTTTTCCCTGGAGGGTTGGAGAGTATGGGGTGGCTTGATAGAGGTTTATAAAATCATGAGGGCATGGATAGGATAAATAGACAAGGTCTTTTTCCTGGGGTGGGGGAGTCCAGAACTCGAGGGCATAAGTTCAGGGAGAGAGGGGAAAGGGACGTAAGGGACAACCTTTTCATGCAGAGGGTGGTACATGTATGGAATGAGGTGCCACAAGAAGTGGTGGAGGTTGGTACAATTGCAGCATTTAAAAGACATCTAGATGGATATATGAATTGGAAGGGTTTAGAGTGAGATGGGCCAAGTGCTGGCAAATGGGACCAGATTAATTTCGGATATCTTGTCGGCATGGATGACTTGGACCGAATGGTCTGTTTCTGTGCTGTACATCTCTATGACTCTAAATGCTGACAAATGGGACTTAGATCAGTTTAGGATATCTGCTCTGCATGGAAGAGTTGACTGTAAGGTCTATCTCTGTGCTGTACGATTCTATGAATCTACCTTCTGTACAATTTCCTCTAATTATTACAGTGTTTTTAAACTATGTTCTCATTGTTTAATCTATTCATCACAAATTAAACAGAATGAGTTGGCCTCTTTTGGGCAGTGATGGTTTCCCAGAATGCCCTGTTTCAGGTCCCAGCTGCCCCAAAGGGGTCACAATGTATCTGCACAACGTGATTCCAAAATATCTCCAGATCATGAATGGACCGTGACAGTCAAATATTCTCTTTCAAGTCCCTCATGTTCTCAATTCATTCGTTGTCTAACTGTTTGCTGATTGGCTCATAACTTAACATGAATAATATTAATAATCATTCCATCAATTTCTGCATCTTTAAAATATTTCTTCATTCCTAGCTTTGTTTGCTTTATAATTCTTTTTTCTATTTTAATGACAATAAATAATATACTGCAATGCAACACTTGATACGCTGCTTTCAAACACACTCCCAGTTAATTTTAGTAACATGGGAGTTCAGAGGGAGAGTGGGCAAGTCAGCCCTTTGAGTCCACTCCACCATTTAACATGATCATGGCTGATCTTCTCCTGATCTCACCTCCACCTTCCTGCCTGCTCCCATCCCCCTTTATCCTGCTTTCCATCAGAAATGTAGCCATTTCTTTCCTGAATTTATTGATTGATTCTTCCCCACTCTGGGTCAGTGAGTTCCACAGATTCACAACCCTCTGAAAGAGGGAGTTTCTTCTCAAATGAGTTTTGAATCTATCTCCTCTCTCTCTCTATGTCTATGACCTCTTGTTCGAGACTGTCCCACAGAGGAACATCTGTTTGACATCAACCTTCCCATTCACCTTGAGCATTTTATATTCCTCAATCAGATCCTTCTTCATTCTTCTTGTCTCCAGTGAGTCCAGGCCCAAGCTATACAATTGCTTCTCGTACAATAACCCTTTCATCCCTGGAACCAGCCTGGTGAACCTCCTCTGAACTGCCTGCAATGCCACCACATCCTCCCTTAGGTAAGGAGACCACAACTGGACATCATTCTTCAGGTGTGGTCCTACCAATGCCTTATATAATTGTAACAACACTTAGAGTCATAGAGATGTACAGCATGGAAACAGACCCTTTGGTCCTACCCATCCACACCGACCAGATATCCCAACCCAATCGAGTCCCACCTGTCAGCACCCGGCCCCTATCCCTCCAAACCCTTCCTATTCATATACTCATCCAAATGCCTCTTAAAGTTACAATTGTACCAGCCTCCACCACACTCTCTGACAGCTCATTTCATACACGTACCACCCTCTGCGTGAAAATGTTGCCCCGTAGGTATCTTTTATATCTTTCCCCTCTCGCACTAAACCTATGCCCTCTTGTTCTGGACTCCCTGACCCCAGGGAAAAGACTGTCTGTTTATCCTATCCATGGTCCTCATAATTTTGTAAACCTCAATAAGGTCACCCCTCAGCCTCCGACGGTCCAGGGAAAACAGACCCAGCCTATTCAGCCTAACCCTATTAGCTCAAATCCTCCAAACCTGGCAACATCCTTGCAACTATTTTCTGAACACTTTCAAGTTTCACAACATCTTTCCGATAGGAAGGAGACCAGAATTGCACACAATATTCCAACAGTGGCCGAACCAATGTCCTGTACAGCCGCAACATGACCTCCCAACTCCTGTACTTAATACTCTGACTAATAATGGAAAGCATAGCAAACACCTTCTTCACGATCCTATCTACCTGTAACTCCACTTTCAAGAAGCTATGAACCTGCTCTTTGTTCAGCAACACTCCCTGGGACCTTACCATTAAGTGTATACATCCTGCTAAGATTTGCTTTTCCAAAATGCAGCATCTCATTCTTATCTGAATTAAACTCCATCTGCCACTTCTTAGCCCATTGGCCTATCTGGTCAAGATCCTGTTGTAATCTGAGGTAACCCTCTTCGCTGTCCACCACACTTCCAATTTTGGTATCATCTGCAAACTTACTAACTGTACCTCTTATGCTTGCATCCAAATCATTTATGTAAATGACAAAAAGTAGAGGACCCAGTACCGATCCTTGTGGCACTCCACTGGTCAGAGGCCTCTAGTCTGAGAAACAACCCTCCACCACCACCCTCTGTCTTCTACCTTTGAGCCAGTTCTATATCCAAACAGCTAGTTCTCCCTGTAATTCCATGAGATCTAACCTTGCTAATCAATCTGCCATGGGGAACCTTGTTGAATGCCTTACTGAAGTCCATATAGATCACATCTACCGCTCTGCCCTCATCAATCCTCTTTGTTACTTCATCAAAAACTCAATCAAGTTTGTGAGACATGATTTCCCACACACAAAACCATGTTGACTATCCCGAATTAGTCCTTGCCTTTACAAATACATGTACATCCTGTCCCTCAGGATTCCCTCCAACAACTTGCCCACACTGAGGTCAGGCTCATCGGTCAATAGTTCCCTGGCTTGTTTTACCACCCTTCGTAAACAGTGGCATCACATTAGCCAACCTCCAGTCTTCTGGCACCTCACCTCTAGTATCTCAGCAAGAGGCCTAACAAATCACTCCTCTAGCTTCCCACAGAGTTCTAGGGTACACCTGCTCAGGTCCTGGGATTTATCCACCTTTACCCATTTCAAGACATCCAGCACTTCCTCCTCTGTCATATGTTCTTTGCAATAAATGCCAGTATTCCATTTGCCTTTCTTGTTATATGCTGCACCTGCATATCCACTTTCTGCAATTCATGGCCAAAAACACCCAGATCCCTCTGCACTGACACACTGTGAACCTGCTTCCCAACGAAATGACTATTTGTCGTCTTATTTTCCAGCCAAAATGAACAAGCCCACACTTATCCACATTAACCTCCACCAATCAGAGTCTGACCCATTCTCCAAGCAATATCCATCTGGAAACTTATTATCTCCTCACCATAGCCTGGTTTCCCACCAATCTCAGTATCATCCACGAGTTTATCTGTGATACACACTGATCCTGCTTGCAGTTCATTTATACAGATTGCAAATACTTGAAGTCTGACAACTAACCTGTGCAGCACAAGACTAGTTACAGGTCACAATCCAGAGAAGGACCTATTTTTCCTGATCCTCTGTTTTGTGTCAGTTAGTCAATCCTTTATTTAAGCCAATACTCTACCTTTAACTCCCTAGGATCTAACCTTCAACAAAAGACCCTTTACCCATCATGTGCAAGACTAAAGTAATTTACAAGATACCCTGCAAAGACTGCATGAAACACTATATACACCAGGCAGACAACAAACAATTCACATCCATGAACACCAACTAGCCACTAAATATCTTGACCAGCTGTCCCTGATAGCCAAATATACAGAAGCCAAGGACCACAAATTCGACTGAATCAACACAACTATCATAGGACAAGCTAAACAGAGGACAGCCAGCGAATTTCTAGAAGCACGCCAGTCAACAAACACATTACCTAGGTCCAATATACCGGCCACTACAATGAACAACTGGAACCAGAAGGAACAGAGCCAAGTAAATTCCAGAAAGCACAGTACAGCAGCGCTTCACAGGAGGCTCTGAAGCACTGGAGATGTCACTTAGACAGGGGATGAAATGTCTGCAAATCAATTTTCTAGTTCAGCGACCATACCCTTCCCATGGCAACCGGCACCCAAGCTACTCTCAATTGTCTCTGCTTATCTCGATGGATGCTGCCTGGCCAGCTTTGAATTTCCAGCATTTAAATTTCAGATTTCCAGCATCTGCAATACTTTCCTACCCTGTGATATGCTGCAGTGACATGTCTACTTTCGGGGTACCTGTAAGATGTTACTGCATTGGGCCAGGTTTGAAGAAACTGAGATGCTCACATAACAGGAAAAAACAAGTTGCATGTTGGTAGGGCTCCCATGACTGAGCGGCACAAAATGGCTGCTGGCTGCCCATGGTTAACGCAGCAGAACATGGCTGACAGTAGTTACAGCACTTAGGAAAATGTTTGCTTCATGTAGCCTTCACATGTAGGACAATAGTAACTCTGTATAATCAAGGTTACTGACTGAGAGAGAATGTGCAGCTGCAGTTGCTTTCTTAGATAAGAACATTTCACTAAATTAGTTGTTTCTCTTGAATTATTTAATGAATCTGTTACAATATTAAGAGTAGGTTTCATTT
Organism: Hemiscyllium ocellatum; assembly: GCF_020745735.1. Classification (NCBI taxonomy): domain Eukaryota; kingdom Metazoa; phylum Chordata; class Chondrichthyes; order Orectolobiformes; family Hemiscylliidae; genus Hemiscyllium; species Hemiscyllium ocellatum. Next base: position 37,035,553 of record NC_083435.1, read on the forward strand.
ATGATTCTTCAGATAATCATAGATATCGATTCTGAAGTAGTTGTGAATCTACATATATATAAAAAAAACACTAAAAGTACTGGAGGAAAAGATTCAAATCAGTTTCAGACAGTAAACACAATCCCAATTACTATTACCATTACTACAGGAATGAAAACAGAGATCAGAAGATATCGTAATGTGGATTGAATGAACACTTTAAGACACTATTTGTTAGCTGAAGAATTCTAACATTTAGTGAAACTACCTAACTTTGTTGGGACCATTTAAAACTCAATATTCTTTTGTTTTTCCTGTGATGAGAAATGTGAAAGGTTCCTGAAGCAAGTATCCAGTAAATTGGATGCAGGTAACATGGTGCAGCTGGGAGGTGTCACTGGAATACAGTATCTATTGTGAAAAACCTCAAGAAGAAAGATAAGAAAGGCTGGGTAAACATCATGAGGGACCAGGGGTGGGCCAATAACCTGTCCATCTCTTTGTTGTTCAGTGATATGACGAAATACATTGAGGTAAACTTGAACTGTGTAAAATGCTGTATAGAGAGCCAATTACAGAGAGATAACTCAACATCACTGACCATTTGTTATTGGTGGGGGAGGGGGTCCTGCACACTCTCAGCTTCAACCCGATACGTTCAGACATTCTGAAGCTTTTAGTGTGCCTTTTTGCAATGCTGTAACTGAAGCTGTCGATCACATTAAAGGTTATCTGAATCTGCTCCGTGACTCAGACTCTCACAGATAAAGTCTAACATCTGAGAAAGCAATGGTTGGAAGGTGGGTCATACTGAATGCTGAGATTTCAATGGGCTTTGCAAATAGACGAATGGAGTACAAAATCTGGGGGGGGAAGAGACTGTCACACACCTCCTTCTGGAATGTGCCTATGCAGAGGAAGTCTGGAGAGGAATGCAGTGGTGTTTGTCGAGGTTCGTCTCGAGCAGCGCCGTGACGCGGGACTCCGTGCTCTATAGCCTGTTCCCCGGGACGCACACCGAGACGAACATCAACTGTGTCTGGGGGATCATCAACTCGGTGAAGGACGCTCTCTGGGTGGTCCGAAACCTGTTGATCTTTCAGCTGAAGGAGTTAACCCTGACTGAGTGTTGCAGACTGGCACATTCCAACGTCCAGGACTACGTGTTGAGAGACGCGCTGAAGCTTGGGGCAGCTGCCGCCAAGGCGCGGTGGGGAAAGACCACCATGTAACATCTGCCTGTCTAAAGAAGAACAGGGGCCCCATGCAGTCGTTTGGGCTATGTTGGCGCCTCAGTTAATTATATGGACATATGAATGAGAAAGGCACAGACCTGTATGTAACAATGATAATTTCTGAGCTGTGTATGTAAATGTTGACATATGTACGGCATGACCAAATGTACAGACCATCAAATTATTTTATGAATAAAGTATATTTTTGAAATAAAAAAAAATTTTGTTAAACCTATGGAAAACATTTTGACTGCACCGTGTCTACAATTTCCTATTTCGGGCGCTCAAAAGATATGAAGAAGCGGGGTGAATGTTGGTGGTGCACTGTGGGTGGAAAAGGCTCACAGAGATAAGGGAAGCATCGAGGCCTATTACATCTCTCCCAGCCCCGGGACCCAAATGCCAGTGTTGGGGAATGAATGAGGTTTTATGATGAAAGGATGAAAGGGGACAACCAATAGAGAAATTCAATCAGCCACATCTTACCAGATGTCTGGTTTGTCCTCTTCATTACTGCACTCATTGTTTCCTTTGCTATGTTTGCACGTATTTTTACCCGATCTGTGAGATAATCCCAGAAATTCACATTGAAGGATTCTGCCATGAACTGCTGTCTGGGGATGCACTGTTGGGTTTTACTGTCACGAGAAGCTGTTATAACTCCATTGACCGTTGCACTGTTTGTAATCTCAGGAAAATCCTTAATTCCAGAAACAACTGTGTAAATCACAGTGATTACATTAGTCCCTATAAAGCAAACAATGAAAGCAGGAAGTTACACAACACGAAAATAAACATCATATTAATAACCTGGGCCACAAAACCAGAATCACATCACAGATCCCAGGGACATCACTAATGTGAGAGATTGCCCTCAAAATCACTTTCAACTTGTTATATCTGTAAAGGTCAGGCTGAAAACAATTACACAGACTTTCAGCTGGTCAAAGTGAGGCCCATCCACACAGTGACAATCTCCAATAATCCACCAAATTATAACACTGTCAGAATCCTGTCTGATATAATCAATAGAATCAGATTCAACTGGGTCAGAATTAGCTGCTGCAGCCTCTCAGAACAGGGAGTAAACACAGAGTCAGGGTCACTCGGATACTCGATAGAATCAGTGTGGACACAGGGAGAGGCTGGGACACAATCCAGGGATTGGATATTAAACAGAAAATCACTAACCTGGAACAGGAACTTGGCATAAATGGAAGAAAAATATTGAAAGGACTCTCCTGCCCATGGTCCATCTGGAGTGAGGAATTCAGGATAATCCGAGGGTAGGTTTATCCATAACCAGGAAAGGTGTGGGGTGAGTGAATCCAGATTGAAATGAAGAGAAACAGGAATATTTGGGAGGATGAAGTGTGAGACCATGGGGGACAGTCACTGTGTGAACAGTCTCTCTGTCAAACAGGGAGATGGACAATCCCGAGCAGGATCCCCACTGTCCTTCACTGAGCTTTTTAATCAGCACTTTATACACGGCCAGTAGGATGTTGGTGTCTGAGATAACCCGGCCTATTCAACCATGAGGGCATCACAGCTGGGCCTGGGCTGGGTTTTTTTTCACAAGTTTACAAAAGAAAACTAAAAAAAAAGACCCAAGTATAAACATTGATATACAGTTAAATCTTAAATAAATGATAACCAAAATCTATCAGACAAGAAAAAAGAAATACCAAGAGAAAAAAAAAGACAAAAAACTCAACTAACTACTCATCTAACTTACAACTAACCAGAGTGTATCAGTAAAATTCTTACATTATTCAAGAGAAAAAAAAACCTCACGGATAACACATAAATTGAGCAGTGATTTACCTGCTCGGAATGTGTTAGCATCAGATCACAACAAAACCTGTATTTATCCAAAACATCACAAGCATAGAACATATAAAATTCACAAAAATAAAAGCTCTTTAGTACATTCAAATCGATACAATTTGAAAAAACTATTTCTCAATAGTAAAAAAAAGTATAGAAGTATTTAAATGGAGATCTTCCCCCTTATTCCTAGGGGGCATCACTTCCTTTCCAAAACACCCATCATAACCTCTCCCAACCAGTGCTCCACCCTTGACACAGGCACCCCACGATAGGATAAAGAAAATTCAAGCATACTACTGAACTAGAACTAGCAGTGAGTACCCTATTCACCACCCCCTCCCCATCCCACCCAACCCACACCTCTCTGGCTAAAACCGGGGTGGGATAGAGCAAAACAACATTGATTAACTCTTATAATTTGTCCCAGAGAGTCCAGAAGTTCCTTGGCCTTCTCCGGTGATCCGAAGTTAAACACGGACCCTTCACGGCTATAGCGTAGTATAGCTGGGCAGCGCAAGGAGTATTGAATGTTTAAATCCCTTAAACACTTTTTTGCTTCATCAAACGCCTTCCTCTTTCGGACCAAAGCTGGGAAAAATCCTGAAATGACATAATCGTGGATCCTTTATGAGTCATGGCTTGTGGATCATTCCCAAGATTTCTGGAGGCTTCCAAGAGAATCTGCCTCACCTAATAGCTCTGCAGCTGGAACAGGACCGGGCTGGGGCACTGGTTCAGGCCGGGCCCGTGTATTGTAACCTGGTAGGCCTATTCTACCCTAACCTGGCCTGATCCAGCCTCCAGATTCAATAACTGCGGAAGCCACTATTCAAGCAACCTTATAAGCTGGCCTTATGCCTGTTCGGGAAGGCCCAGCAAACGAATATTTTTTCGACGACCTCGATTCTCGAGGTCATCAACGTGATTATCTAAGGTCCGGACTCACTGCTCAAGAGTCCGGACACGATCCACAGCCGACTCTGCAATGGCCTCGGAGGTCGCGGCCTTTAGCTCCGCCCCTCCGACTCGGAGCTCGATTTCTTCGATGTCACGGCCGTGCTTTTATAGCGCAGCCGAGAATGAATTCCACCGACTTCGGGACTCTTCTATGAAAGCATCCATCTTCGCATCGAGTTTGGAGATTATTTTCGCGAGGCTTGCCACCGTAGTTAAGTCCCCCGGGCAGCTGCGGACGCCTCTACTGCAGCTGGGGAGGGGCTCCTTTCCCCCTAGTCATTTTTACAGGAGACTGAAGTGTATAAATTTAGTACTAAACCACTAATTACTTGTTTTTATTTCAAAAATATACTTTATTCATAAAATAATTTGATGGTCTGTACAGTTGGTCATGCCATACATACGTAAGCATTTACATACAGAGATCAGAATTTATCATTTTTATACACAGGTCTGTACATTTATCAATCATATGCCCATATATTTAGCTGAGGCGTCAGCAGAGCCCAAATGACTGCATGGGCCCCCTGTTCTTCTGAGGCAGGCAGATGTTACACAGTGGTCTTTCCCCACCGCGCCTTGGCGGAAGCTGCCCCAGGCTTCAACGCGTCCCTCAACACGTAGTCCTGGACCTTGGAATGTGCCAGTCTGCAACACTCAGTCGGGGTCAACTCCTTCAGCTGAAAGACCAACAAGTTTGGACCACCCAGAGAGCGTCCTTCACCGAGTTGATGATCCTCCAGGCGCAGTTGATGTTCGTCTCGGTGTGCATCCCGGGGAACAGGCCGTAGAGCACGGAGTCCCGTGTCACGGCGCTGCTCGGGACGAACCTCGACAAACACCACTGCATTCCTCTCCAGACTTCCTCTGCATAGGCACATTCCAGAAGGAGGTGTGTGACAGTCTCGTCTCCCCCACAGTCGCTTCGAGGGCAGCGTGCGGTGCGGCTGAGAGTCCGGACGTGCATAAATGATCTCACAGGCAGAGCCCTTCTCATCACCAGCCAAGCCATGTCTTGGTGCTTGTTGGAAAGTTCTGGTGATGAGGCATTCTGCCAAATGGCTTTGACAGTCTGCTCAGGGAACCACTCGATAGGATCCGTCCTCTCCTTTTCCCGAAAGATCTCAAGGACACTACGTGCTGACCACTTCCTGATGGACTTGTGGTCAAAAGGTGTTTTTCTTCATAAACTTCTCCAGAAAGGACAGGTGGTATGAAACGGTCCAACTACTCGGAGCGTCCCGTGGCAGCGAGGCCAGGCCCATCCTTCACAACACCGGGGACAGGTAGAACCTCAGTACGTAGTGACACTTGGTGTTTGCGTACCGGGGATCCATGCACAGCTTGATGCAGCCACACACAAAGGTGGCCATCAGGGTGAGGGTGGCATTGGGTGTATTTTTTCCCCTTTGCCCAGATCTTTGTACAGCGAGTCCCTTCGGACCCGGTCCATCTTTGAACTCCATATGAACTGGAAGATGGCCCGGGTGACTGCAGCGGCACAGGTTCTGGGAATAGGCAATGACGTGTAACAGCAATGACAGTGCCTCACACCTGATGACCAGGTTTTTTCCCGCGATGGAGAGCGACCGTAGCTTCCATCTGCCCAGTTTCTGCCTCACTTTACTGATACGCTCCTCCCAAGACTTGGCGCACGCCCCAGCACCCCCGAACCAAATACCCAGCACCTTCAGGTGGTCGGTCCTGACGGTGAAGGGGATCAAGGATTCGTCAGCCCAGTTCCCGAAGAGCATGGCCTCGCTCTTGCCTCGGTTTACCTTGGCCCCAGAGGCCCGTTCGAACTGGTCACATATGCACATGAGTCTGTGCACGGACAGCGGATCCGAGCAAAAACGGCGACGTCATCCATGTACAGGGAGGCCTTAACCTGCAGGCCCCTGCTGCCAGGAATAGTCACCCCTCTCAGGCTCACATCCTTCCTGATGGACTTGGCAAATGGCTCTATGCAGCACACAAACAAGGCAGGAGAGAGAGGGAAGCCCTGCCTGACTCCAGATCTGACTGGGAAGCTATCTGATTCCCACCCATTGATTGAGACTGCACTGACAATGTTGGTGTAGAGCAGTCTGATCCAATTGCAGATTCCCTCCCCAAAGCCCATTTTGGAGAGAACATCTCTCATATACCTGTGTGATATCCTGTCAAAGGCTTTCTCCTGGTCCAGGCTGATCAGGCAGGCGTCCAACCCTCTGTCCTGCACGTAGGCGATCGTATCCCTGAGGAGTGCGAGACTCTCAGCGATCTTCCTGCCTGGCACAGCACAGGTTTGGTCAGGGTGAATCACCGACCCCAGAGCAGACCTGACCTGGTTGGCGATGACCTTTGACAGGATTTTGTCATCTGCATTCAACAGTGAGATTGGTCTCCAATTTTTGAGTTCCTCCCTCTCCCCCTTCCGCTTGTAGATGAGGGTGATGATGCCTTTCCTCATGGATTCGCTCATGGTACCCACCTGAAGCATACTGACATACACCTCCAGCAGGTCCTGGCCAATCAAGTCCCACAGAGCGGAATACAGCTCGACCGGTAAGCCGTCGGTTCCGGGAGTTTTATTCTTTTCGAAGGACTCGAGGGCCTTGGTCAGCTCGTCCAGAGATAGCGGATGGTCCAGCCTCTCGTGTGTTCTGTCGTCTAAGACCTCCATCATAGAGGACAGGAACGAATGGAAGACAGCGCTGTCGGTCGGCTTCGCTTCATACAGACTGGCATAGAAGGATTTACTGATCCTCATGACATCAGCCTGAGATGACATTATCGAGCCGTCTTCTTCCTTCAGGCTGCTGAGCACAGAGCTCTCTTTGTGCACCTTCTGGAAGAAGAAACGTGAGCACGTCTCGTCCTGCTCCACCGAGCGGACCCTGGACCGGAAGATTATCTTGGAAGCCTCCGAGGAAAAGAGTGAGGCTTTCTGGCCCTTCACCTCCTTGAGGTCCTCCGTGACATTGACCCCCATCGTCTGCAGCAGGAGCAGGTTCTGCATACTTTCCTGGAGCTGGGACAGTTTTCCCCGCCTCTCTCTCGCCTCCTGAACATCTTTGAGGATGAAGAACCTCTTGATGTTCCCTTTAACTGTTTTCCACCAGAGGGGCTTCACGGTTCTCCAACTTGCGTAGTCCCTCTTGAGCTCCTCGATGTTTTCCGGGGACAACAGCTTAGTTTTCAGCTTCCACGTTCCCTTACCCGCCCACTGCTCGTCCTGTAGGTGACAGTCGGCCAGTAGGAGGCAGTGGTCAGAGAAGAACACCGGCTTGACGTTGGTGGATCTGACCGAGAGCGTTCGGGACACAAACAGGTAATCAATCCTTGAGCGGATAGACCCGTCTGCCCGTGACCTGGTGTATCTACGCTGCGCTCCGTCTGCAGGGGTGCTGAAGACGTCGTGCAGCTTGGCATCTTTTACCGTGTCCATCAGGGCTCTGGACATGGCGTCCAGTTTACTGTCCCCCCCGCCGGATCGTCCATCTGCATCAATGATACAGTTGAAGTCTCCGGCCAGAATGACCGGCCTGGACGTAGCCAGCAACAGTGGAAGCTGCTGCAGGACGGCCAACCGTTCACTCTTACCCACTGGGGCGTACACATTGATCAGTCTCAGGGGAGCATTCTTGTACATAACGTCGGCGATGAGGAGGCGCCCGCTCACCACCTCCTTAACCTCGGAGATGGTGAAGTTGCCTCCTCGCAACAGGATACTCAGGCCGGAGGCGCGGCTATCGTTGCCCCCTGACCAAACTGACGGCCCATGGGGCCACAGGCTTGACCATCTCCTGTAGCTGCTGAGGTGCGGTATCCCACACTCCTGCAGAAACAAGACGTCGGCTTTAACCCTGGCCAGGAAGGCCATCGTAGAAACACATCGCGTAGCCGATTTAATGCTACGCACATTGATGCTGGCAATTTTAAACCCCATTTTAACAATTTACAAGGTTAACAGTGTCCATTTGCTGCTGGTCTTGCCCCTCTGGGGTAGCTGTGTGCATCCCCGTGGTGACGACAAACTGCTGGACCCTCCCAGGGCTGAGGTAGCTGTCCGGCTCCACGCTGGAGCCATGTCCCCGCTCTGGTGTCTTTGTGTCGGGCCCAGGGTCCGCACCATCCAGTTCTCCATCTGACAGCGGGGCTGTCACAGGACCGCTGCTCCCAGTTACCTGGAGCTGTGGGCCGGTGGGTACCTCTTGGTTCTCACCGGGTCGGGGAAGGCCTTTACCCATCCCCACAGAGGGATCGTCTTTCCCTTCCTGGGCGGTGCTGCCCTCCTTTCTCCCCACGGCGCTCTGTCTCTTTCTCTGGTGGCGATCCTTCTTGCGCCCGTCCTCACCATCGGAAGAGCTGCCTGTGTCCTCATCATGTAGGTGTCGCTTCCACCTTCTCTGGGTGGCTTTGGGTCCCTTGGGAGGTTTCCTCTTCCTGCTTTTGACAGTAATCCAATACTTCAAACCCGCAGCATTCCAGCAAAACATTAAATAAAAACTATTTTGAATTGATTTGGTGAGTGTGGTGGAGGAGGGTGGCCCACTTGCCTCGGTCCTGGGAGAAGCACTATAGGCTCAGACTTGCTGAGTCCCCTCCATCAGGGATCCCTGAGCCTGGGCTGGGTTAGACATGGAGTCTCCTTCTCCTCCCCGCAGTATTTACAAGACTTTAGACCAGGAATGATGAAGCTGTTTGGCTTCTCCCAATCGATGTGAAAATTAAAATTCTCCATTGGAACCATTTCCCATTTGCTCGGAGTTTCTCTGATCTCGGGGTTTCTACATCCTGCTGTCAGGAGACCTGGACACAAATCCCATCAGAGTCTCCCAGACTGTGCTGCCTTCAATGTGTAAAAGATCAGGCTGGCTGTATAACAGGGGGCTGATCAAACATCCCCCATTTCAAACTCTCCCCAAGAGACTCACATTCACCCCAGACACAGAGAGAGAGAGAGAATGGAAAGCTGAATTCTGTACTTACCGGGAGAGACCCGGGAAAAGCACAGGGAGAGGGAGAGAAGGATCAGCAACATTCTGGGAATCCACTCTCCCTATTCCCATCAAAAACGGATTGGGGTAAAAGCTGCTGATAATGGACTGGATTTGACAAAGAAAAACGTCTGTAGTGAGTCCATTCTCCAAGTTGGACGGAAATTTGATCACTTCCTCCAACTCAAACAGAGAGGGGAATGATTGGTTCGTATCAGAAAAAAACACCCAATTAAATGTGAAACCGTGAGAGTGTCACCAGTTACCGGGAGACTGAAAGGCAGACACACAGGGGTTTGACACCAAGAGCTGCAGGTTTGAGACGCTGCCCACATCAGGAACGGGGATCGCTCCAGGAGGTGAAAGCACAGACCGTGTGCTGCAGCTGAAATGGGAGGGAAATCCTCATTCTCCATCCGACAGCCCCGCTCCCACTCTTCATTAGAAAGGACAGTGATCCCTATCCAATTATAAAAGCTGGCCATGTGAGACCCTGAACTCTCATCTCTATCCGGGTGGATGCATCCCTCTTTGCGTCCGTTTAAACTTGTACATTTCTCCCTGTATCCAGCGTTATGTATTAAGGTCAGTCTGTCTGGGTATGGAAGATACTGTTTATCCTGGCTGATGTAAGGCAGTACCAGGTGTCCCTGAGCTCCAGAGTGAGGTCCTGAAGGGCCCATGGTCTGAGAGTTACTTCTAGTGCAGGCCTAGAGTCAGTGCAGTCTCAATCAATGGGCGGGAATCAGATAGCTTCCCAGTCAGATCTGGAGTCAGGCAGGCCTGCCCTCTCTCTCCTGCCTTGCCATTTGCCGAGTCCATCAGGAAGGATGTGAGCCTGAGAGGGGTGACTATTCCTGGCAGCGGGGGCCTGCAGGTTAAGCCCTCCCTACACATGGATGACGTCGCCGTTTTCTGCTCGGACCCGCTGTCCATGCGCAGACTCATGTGCATTTGTGACCAGTTCGAACGGGCCTCAGGGGCCAAGGTAAACCGAGGCAAGAGCGAGGCCATGCTCTTCGGGAACGGGGCCGACCAATCCTCGATCCCCTTCACCATCAGGCCCGAACACCTGAAGGTCCTGGGTATTTGGTTAGGGGGGGCTGGGGTGTGCGCCAAGTCATGGGAGGAGTGTATTAGCAAAGTGAGGCAGAAACTGGGCAGATGGAAGCTACAGTCGCTCTCCATCGCGGGAAAAATCCTGGTCATCAGGTGTGAGGCACTATCATTGCTGTTGTACGTGGCACAGGTCCGGCCTATTCCCAGAACCTGTGCCGCTGCAGTCACCCGGGCCATCTTCCAGTTTATATGGAGGTCAAAGCTGGACCGGGTCCGAAGGGACTCGCTGTACAAAGATCTGGGCAATGGGGGAAAAAACACACCCAATGCCACCCTCACCCTGATGGCCACCTTTGTGTGTGGCTGCATCAAGATGTGCATAGATCCCCGGTACGCAAACACCAAGTGTCACTACGTACTGAGGTTCTACCTGTCCCCGGTGTTGTGAAGGATGGGCCTGGCCTCGCTGCAGCGGAACACTCCGAGTAGTTGGACCGTTCCGTATCACCTGTCCTTCATGGAGAAGTTTATGAAGAAAAACACCTTTGACCACAAGTCCATCAGGAAGTGGTCAGCGCGTAGTGTCCTCGAGACCCTTCGGGAAAAGGAGAGTGCGGATCCTATCGAGCGGTTCCCTGAGCAGACTGTCAAAGCCATTTGGCAGAATGCCTCATTGCCAGAACTTTCCAACAAGCACCAAGACATGGCTTGGCTGGTGGTGAGAAGGGCTCTGCCTGTGAGATCCTTTATGCACGCCCGGACTCTCAGCCGCACCGCACGCTGCCCTCAAAGCGGCTGCGGGGGGGAAGAGACTGTCACACACCTCCTTCTGGAATGTGCCTATGCAGAAGAAGTCTGGAGAGGAATGCAGTGGTGTTTGTCGAGGTTCGTCCCGAGCAGCGCCGTGACGCGGGACTCCGTGCTCTATGGCCTGTTCTTCGGGACGCACACTGAGACGAACATCAACTGTGCCTGGAGGATCATCAACTCGGTGAAGGACGCTCTCTGGGTGGTCCGAAACCTGTTGATCTTCCAGCTGAAGGAGTTGATCCCGACTGAGTGTTGCAGACTGGCACATTCCAAGGTCCCGGACTATATGTTGAGGGACGCGCTGAAGCTTGGGGCAGCTACTGCCAAGGCGTGGTGGGGAAAGACCACCGTGTAACATCTGCCTGTCTAAAGAAGATCAGGGGGCCCACGCCTAAATATGTGGATAGTAGTCGTACCGACCTGTATGTACGAATGATTACTGTCTCTGTATGCCAAAAATGGAAAGTTTACGTATATATGGCATAACCAATTGTACAGATTATCAAAATATTTTATGAATAAAGTATAGTTTTGAAATAAAAAAATTTTAAAAAGGCCTAGAGTCAGAGAGAGTTGTAGAAACATATAGCATGGAAACAAACCCTTCAGCCCAACTCGCCCATGCCCATCACCAGATTTCCTAAACTAGATGAATCCCATTTGTCTGTGTTTGTCCTGTATTCCCCTCGACCTTTCCTGTCCATGTACCTGTCTGAATGTCTTTTGAATAATGTAATTGTACTCACCGCTATCACATCTCTGGCAGCTGGTTCCATATACCCACCACTCCTTGTGTGAAAAACTGGCCCCTCAGCTCCCTTTAAATCTTTCCCCTCTTATCCCTCTATCCTCTAGTTTTGGACTCCCCTCCTCTGGGGAAAGGCCACCTCTCATGTTTCTATGTTCCAATGAGTACAGGCTAATCTACTCCAGCTCTCCCCATCAGACTGAACCTCCATATCTGGGAGCAGCCGAGTGAACCTTCTTCAGACTGCCCTCACTACCAGGATATCCTTCCTTAGATAAAGGGCCCAAACCTGGTCACCGTCTTCCCACTGGGTCTGACCAGTGCCATCTATAGTTTTTACAAAACCTCCTTACTTTTACACTCCATCCTTTTGAAGTCAAGGCCAACGTTCCATTTGCCTTCCGGCTGAACCTGAACACTGGCTTTTAGTGATTCAGGGCTGAAGACCCTGAAATCCCTCTTTCCTGTGGCTTTCTCCATTTGAATGATATTCAGTCCCTGTGTTTGTCCTGACAAAGTTCATAACCTACATTTTCCCACAGTACATTCCATCTGCCAAGTGTTGGCCCATTCAGTCAACCTCTTTATATCCCTCTGCAGACACTTCATGTCATCTTCATCACTTGCCATCCCACATCTTTTTGTATCATCCTCAAACCAGACTGTATTACATTCACTTTTCTCTTCCATGTCATTAATATCTTTTGTAAATAGTTATGGCCCCAACACTGATCCCTGTGGCACTAGTTCCAGGCTGCTATTGTGAAAATGCTGCCTTTATTGGAACTCTCTCTCTCTTTAATTCCTTTGCTAATCCTCAATCAATACTAATATACTACCTCCACCATCATGGGCTCTTATCTTATTAAATAGCCTCATATATGGGCCATTATCAAAAATCCAGACAGTTCACCCACTGCTTCCACTGTATCTATCTTGCTTGTTCCTTCCTCAAAGATTTCTATTTATTTTTCAGGCAGGATTTCCCCTTCACAATGCCATGCTGATTCTGCTTGGTCATGCTGTTTATTTCTAGATTCATTTTCCCAATAACAGGCATCAAACTGACCAGCCAAAAGTTATCATTTTTTGTTTCCTTTCTTTTTTAAGTAAAAGTGGCGGATTTCGAATCCTCTGGGATTTTTCCAGAATCGGATAATTTCCAGAAGATTCAATGCATCAACTATCTCTGTGGCTACTTCCTTGAATATGCTGGGATGCATCCCATCAGGCCCAAGCTCCAGCTACAAGCTGGTCTACATTCTAGACCTCACTGGGGACAGAAACATCAGGCTGGAGACATTTTGAAAGCCTTGAAGCTATTTTTTGAGCACTCCATTACTGATTACACAGAACGGAGCTGTGCTGGACATCAGATCCCTGAAGGAGACAAAGAATATGGATCAGTACGGTGATGGCATTGAGGTATCTGGCTGGAATCTCAGAGTCTGGATAATAGAAGCTAATCTTGTTGGAGATAAGAATGTCTTTTGAGAGGTCCCACCATGACAGCGCAGCTTCTGAGAGAGGAGAAACTTGCTCGAGAAATCTATTGCCATGTGCAGAAGCTCTGAGGTTGTCAATCAAAGCTGGAGAGGATTAACGGACAAAGACAAGGTTTTGCATTATGCTGAGACTCTGTCCCGGTAAACAAGAACAGCATAATGGGAAAAACAAGAAGAAACATTTGCTGAAGGGCCAGCAGAAACATCAAGCCCCAGTGTACAGGATGTAAATGTTGTAGAGGACAACACAGCAAAGAAAAGGAAGGACATCAAGTGTTGGGGAATTTATGGTCAACCTGCAAGAATCGGATTCACTTTAAACACAAGTCTTCAGCTCAAAAGAGGAAAAGTAGGCCCAAACTGATTATTGCTGGAGACGTGTCAGATGGTGATTCTAAACGGGTCATTCTAAATCATATAACCTGTCAGCATCACTGGGTCTCAAGGTAACAAATGGTTTGTTATTGTTAGAATGATGACTGCAGAAGGAGGGCATCAGGTGAATGTGAACTGTCAGACAGGCGCCAGTGATTCATGCAACATCATAATCTTCACAGACACAGTGTGAAGTGGCTCTATTTGATGACCTGAAAATGAATCCATCAAAGGTAAATTTGAGACCACCTAATGAAACCTCACTCTTCCCAAGAGGACAAATGAAGCTGAAAATCCAATGTGATTGTCACAATAAAGACCAGCAGATCCAGATCGTAGACATTGAGTAACAATCCATTCATCCCAGCTGAAGCAAGTCTAAAGCTTAGATTGGCAACACATATCATCTCAAAGAGGATGAGAGTGTGACACCAGTGCAGCATTTGCTGAGGAGAGATCCAGCTGCCCTCCTGTCCAACCTGAAAGGAAAGATAGATTAGATTACTTACAATGTGGAAACAGGCCCTTCGGCCCAACAAGTCCACACCGACCCGCCACCCACCTTTTTGTCTACATTGCCCCATTTGCCCCTTACCTAACACTAAGGCCAATTTAGCATGGTCAATTCACCTTACCTGCACAACTTTGGACTATGGAAGGAAACTGGAGCACCCGAAGGGTGCTCATGCAGACATGGGGAAAATGTGCAAACTCCACACAGTCAGTCGCCTGAGGCAGGAATTGAACCCGGGTCTCAGGCACTGTGAGGTAGCAGTGCTAACCACTGTGCCACCGTGCCACCCACCGATAGTCAAGCTGTGGAAAAAAAGGTAGTTATCAAGAAAGGGACAACTCCTACAGAATGCATTTGCAGCATCGCGGCCATGGGGAAAAAAAACACCTGGAAATCTGAGAGTCTGCATCGATCCAAAGGATTTCAATGATTGTTCCAGAACAGCATCAAAGCAGACATCTGGTTGAAGATTTGTAGCTCGGGTATCCGTTGTTGTGGTTCTGCTCGCCGAGCTGGAAGTTTTTGCTGCAAACGTTTCGTTCCCTGGCTAGGGAACATCATCAGTTTAAAATCTGATTGAAGATTTGTAGCTCGGGTATCCGTTGTTGTGGTTCTGCTCGCCGAGCTGGAAGTTTTTGCTGCAAACGTTTCGTTCCCTGGCTAGGGAACATCATCAGTTTAAAATCTGATTGAAGATTTGTAGCTCGGGTATCCGTTGTTGTGGTTCTGTTCGCCGAACTGGAAGTTTTTGCTGCAAACGTTTCGTTCCCTGGCTAGGGAACATCATCAGAGAATTCCTAGAAGCATGGCATTCATCCCCAAACTCCATCAACAGACACATTGACCTGGACACCATATACAAACCACTACAGCTGAAACTGACACCCGGAAATGGCAAGAACATCCATCAACAGACACATCGACCTGGACCCCACATACAAATCACTGCAGCTGAAACTGACACCCGGAAGCGGCAAGAACAAACCAATATAAATACCGGAAGAAACATCAAAGCAGCGCTTCACACGAGGCTCCAACAGCACTGATAATGTTCCCTAGCCAGGGAACGAAATGTTTGCAGCAAAAACTTCCAGCTCGGCGAGCAGAACCACAACAATCAAAGCAGACAGCATGAGAACATCAGAGATCTTCTGACAGTGGATATTATTGTGGATTAGCTGCTCATATATAGATGTGGAAAGACAGTGAAAGAAGCCATTGCACAGTTTCTGATTAAAACGTAATGTGACTGCGGAGGGGTCCTGACAGATGAAGCGGAAGCTGAAAAAGGAAGAGGTGAAGGGAAACTGAAGTCGAGTGCACGGGAAATGTTCGATAGTGAGAGGACTTCACCCTGATCCTGACAAGGTGAGAGCTGTAACAAAGACATGGGGATGAACTGATGTGAGAAGTGTGCAGTGTTGTGTTGGTCACATAAACCACACCGGAAAGTTCTTGTCTAATTTGTCATGAGACTGTGAACCAATGTCCAAGCTCAGTCCTGAGGAGGGCCAGTGGTACTGGGGCAGGAACAAGAAGCAGCTTTCACTCAAACAACCAAGATCACCAACTTGTGCCCACACCAGGTGGGACGGCTTCAGGGGAAAGTGGGACAGGCTGCAAGGAGCAGTTTTGTTGAGGAATATTTTTTGTGAACTGTATATAGTAATTAAGTGTTAACTGCAGATGATAGTTGATACATTTAATGTATTTTAAACAAAAAGAGATATCATTTGTGAAATGCAAATTTTATATTATAAACACTGACTTGCCATCATCACAGGACCACTTATGTTTTTCTTAGAGTTTCGCCAATAAAACTCAAAACCCACTGCATGACACAAACATCACTCACTGAGGTGTGAGTATTTGTTGTCAATGTTTTTTTCTGACAGATGTTAGCATTGGATATATGGTCTCTCGGTGTATGTGTGTGTGTGTGTGTGTCGCTGAGTATGTGTCTCTGTATGTGTGTCTCGATGTGTGTATATGTGTGTGTGTGCGTCTAGGGGGGAGTGGTGGGTGTTACAGCAGCCGAGGGAGTGGACAGGGGACCTGGAGGAGGCACTGAGCCCCGGGTCACAGAGGGGAGTGAGACAGAGCCTCAGCTGCTGACACTGACTCCCCGCCCACCTCCCCCCTCCCCCTGCTAAGCCTACCCTTTCCTCCCTCCAATAGCTGCTGGGTCACCAGTCAGTGAAGTATTCCTGATTCCCAGCAGCTGCCTGGCCCTCTCTTCACACTCATTCAGATCCTTCCGAAAGGACGCATCCCACCACCGCTCCCCCTCCCACACCTCCCCCACCTTCCCCCACCCCAGGGAATGAACACTCCCGGACATTATCAACCATCCAACTCTGAAACACACACATTAAATAAACATCACTTTGTACATCCTGAACAAAAACAGAGATTGCTGGAAAAGCTCAGCAGGTCTGGCAGCATCTGTCAAGAGAAATCAAAGAAATCAGACCAGTTCTGAGGAAGGGTCACCAGACCTGAAACGGTAACTCTGATTTCTCTGCACAGATGCTGCCAGACCTGCTGAGCTTTTCCAGCCATTTCCATTGTTGTTTCTGATTTACAGCATGTACAGTGCTGTCGGTTTTTACTGTGTACATCCTGCTTGGTTTGGGGAAGGCTTCCTGGGGAGTTACATGGTCATAACCCCCTCCCAGTTCACACTGAACTGAAGCTCAAACCCTGCTGATTCCAAGATCCACAGTCTGCAGAGTGAATGAATTAACCCTTTCCTGTGAAATCATTAATGAAGAATTCAGACAAATCAATGATCAGCAATAATTTATTGATTAGCAACTGCAATGATCAGTATCTGCAGTTAATTGTTGATGATAAATAATGACAGATGTTTGCTGCAATAAATACATGATTGTGAACAAATAAAATAAAGGAAGTTTACATAAAAGTTCACATTTGATCACGCTGTTTACGTAAAGTGCAAAACAGATCAGTTCAGCTTAAAACAGATGAGAATAAAAATAGAAGAGTAGAAGTTAAATAATGAGAGAGATATCAATCTAACAATAAGACCGTAACAAAATTCATAGAGACTATAACATAAAAGTTAAAATTTCGTTGCATGAAGTGCAGAAATGATTCACGTCCTACAAGACAAACCTCGCTCAGAGGGAGTTCAGGACATTGCTACATTTCAGCTCAACCACTGACCCACTGAAGACAGTGAAGATGAGAAAGTGTGAGGGAGGAACCATCCGTGAAGATCCCTCTGGCGGTGACACTGCTCACATTTCTGAGACGGGATGGAAACACAACTTGAGAGGGTCCCACTTGCAGAATCAGGATCCACGTGCGGATCTGGGATCCACTGTTCAACCTGTGGAAACACATTTTCAGGAAAAGTCAATCTCAATCCTGAAACAACTTGGTGTGAGCAATGAGCTGTAATTCTGTGTGTCTGCTGTGATGTGGAAGGATGGACGTTGATGACCATGTGCACACTGAACAGGAGGATCCCATTATTCCGCAATGAAGCTCCGGGAATAACATGTAGTGGAGCTCAGGAAACCCACAAGGTCAGAAATGGACAGACATGAGGCAATCTCTTCAGGATGGGGAGGGGAGTGAAATTAGTCTGACAGGGTTTAACAGTGTCTGGGAGGGTGGGCCAGGGCCAGGAGGGGAGGGGAATTAGTCTGACAGGGTTTAACAGTGTCTGGGAGGGTGTGACAGGGTCAGGAGGGGAGTGAAAGTGGACTGGCAGGTTGTAACATTATCGAGGGAGTGAGACAAGGGCAGGAGATGGTTGAAATTAGTCTGTCAAGTTTTAAAGTCAGTGAGACAGGGTCAGGATGGGAGTGAAATGAGACTGACAGGGTTTAACAGTGATTAGGAGGGTGGGACAGGGACAGGAGTGGAGGGAATTAGTCTGACAGGGTTTAACACTGTCTGGGAGGGTGGGACAGGGTCAGGAGGGGAGGGGAATTAGTCTGACAGGGTTTAACAGTGTCTGGGAGGGTGGGACAGGGTCAGGAGGGGAGAGGAATTAGTCTGACAGGGTTTATCAATGTCTGGGAGTGTGGGAAAGGGTCAGGAGGGGAGGGGAATTAGTCTGACAGGGTTTAACAGTGTCTGGGAGGGTGGGACAGGGTCAGGAGGGGAGGGGAATTAGTCTGACAGGGTTTAACAGTGACTCGGAGGGTGGGACAGGGTTGGGGGGAGGGGAATTAGTCTGACAGGGTTTAACAGTGTCTGTGAGGGTGAGGCAGGGTCGGGGGAGGGGAATTAGTCTGACAGGGTTTAACAGTGTCTGGGAGGGTGAGACAGATTCAGGAGGGGAGTGAAGAATTTCCAAATAAGTCTACAGACAGAAATTGACCGATCATTGACTAAATTATGAAGAAGCTGGAATACAGACGTCCAAAGCTGAGAAAATAAAACAGAAAGTTTGAAATGAAATGAAATATAAAGTTACACACTCTGAAATATTCTCTCTCACTCACTGGACCCAGGATTCAATCACCCTCAGCACTGACTAACCACATTCACACAGCACAGTGCAGAAGGAATTAAGGGTGAAGGAGTGAGGGAGAGGGAGTACGGAATGGGAAAATAGGGAGTGAGGATTGGATGGAGAGGTTGTGGGGGTTGGAGTTGAGGAAGAGAAGGATGAGAGAGTCATGAAGGATAAGAGAGTCATGAAGAACTGAACCGTGAGGAAACTGATGAGTGTCCCATCCAGGAGAATGTAACTCTACACCTTCCAATCTCTCTCCCATCATTCCCAACAGTCTGTCCCCTCAGTCACTTACTGGGAGCTGTTGTGTAGGTCCCACTTGGGGAACCTGCAGAAACAAAATAAATGTCCATTAGAATGAGGAATAATTCATTCTCAGAGAGTGAGAACACAACAACTGTGAGGGGATGGAGATTGTGTCAGAAATCCTCATTCCCACGCTCCCCTCCATCCTTACATTTTATGGAGATTCTGGAGATCTCTCCCACCCCATTGATATTCAGTCAGTGAGGATGTAAGTGTGTGTGATGGGTTTATTGATCAATATTAGACCTGGTCTAGGCCAAAGGATGATCTGACAGGGAACGAGACGGGTTTATACGTTGTATATCTGTGCTGGAATTCAATCAGTTCCATTCCCCACAGTGCCCTGTACTCCCAGTACTGGAGATTCCCCCGCACTCACTCTGTCCCCTCACTTCCACATTCCCCTCTCTCTGAATCTTACCTCTCCAGGGTCTTTTCCAGATGATTATTCCGAATATTGCAGCCATTGCAGCGAATAATCCAATCAAAAGTATAAGATGGGAACGTACCACACTGTTTTCTGGGATTTCTGAAACACATTGGAATAATATCAGGATTATCTCTGTTCCTGGATCCACTCTCGGTCTGTGTTGATTGGGGACAGTTTTAGTTTAACCCACCCATTGGGAATTGATGGACTTGGTTCAATAAATTTTGCATTCCAGATCTCATTGATGGGATCGATGTAATAACTGCACAGAGGATGGTATCCATCACCAAGTCACCCTTTATTTATACCTGAACAGTCCTTGACTTTAGGACTGACTCTTTCAGAGTCAGGTAGCAGAGTGTCATCATCTCTGACACTTCCCTTTTTATTTGTCAGCCAGGGCTCCCTGATTGGGGCTGGATCAATCAGAGAACTCATATTCCCTAAGGTCCTGCTGGCTAGCCTCGTTACAATCACAACTTCCCTCCCACTCTGAGTCTGAGAACATAGGCCAGCCATTTTCCTTGGAGAGCATCCTGGGGCATTTTAACACTGGGACAGCTTCCTCCATGTTCAGCAGGTAATAACGGTAGCATCGAATGCACAGGAGTTCGCCTCTTGTGCCAGGAGTGCCTTGGCAGGATTTTATTTTCTTCTTCCAGTGGCAAAGGCATCGATTTGGCTCCTTCCATCATGTCCATCTCAGATTCTAATCTCACAACAATGCTTGACAGAGATAGTGAACCCCTGGGTTCTGGCAGCCTTTCTGACTGCTCAGAGGGGCAGGGTATGTTTTGCTCCTGCATTGTTTACAAATTTCCAACTTTCAAACGGACCTTGTGCTGGTTCAGGACCATCGCACCTGCCTGACCTTTCCACATCACTGGTCCCGATCTCACATGGAGAATGCCTCTTTCCCATACAGGGCCATTTCCATCATTCTTACACCAAACCTCCTCCCCTTACTGTGATGATACTGCGACTTTAAGAGGTTATTTTGTCCTGTTTCTTTTTAAAGAGACGTTGTAAGGCTGAGATGTCGAGCTGTCTGGTTGGAAAGCCAATGAAGTAACTGGCTTACAAGGCCTTGGGTTTTTTAATGCAGGAACAATAGAAGCAGCCTGGATGGGAGTATCCAGCTCTCGGACCGAGATTTCTAGTTTGTAGTTTTTTAGCTTTGCGATTCAGCATCAGTTACTTATGGAGTCTCAACAGGCTCGGAATTACAGTAAATGTCTCCTTGCTGCTCCTCTCTCTGAGCTTTCTCTTGAAGCTTTTCCTTCTGGCTTGCTGCAGTTACCTGTGAGACAAATCTATTTTCTGAACTTTGCCAAGGGGTGTGTTTATGGGATGTTACTACATTGAACCATTAATTAGTAATCGGTACTGTGTCTGTTGATTTCTTAATTTTTCTGATAGATTTATGGTATTCTAAATTCGTCTTTCTTTAGTTATATTTTAATTCTACCATTTCGATAAAGTGTGTTTTGCCTAAAGCTGAGTAGTGTGACCAATCGAATTGCATCTGGAACACAGCACTTTACATTTGCCTTTAAAATAAGATAAAGTTAGGCCCCAGGCTTCCTTCTTAAAATATTTTGCAGGGGTCTGGTCTGATCCTTAATTCCCTGTATTAAACAGTTTCTTTTATTTCGCGGAGACTTGTGTCCAGCATTGGTGTTCCTGAGGCCATTACACCCCACCCCCACAGGTCCGGGAAGATCAGATTCAACCTGGTGCAGAGTCTTCTACCCATCAGCAACTCTGCTGGTCCCAACTCTGCTGTTGCATGTGGGGTGATCCCATAATCAAATAAGAACCATGATACCTTGGTAACTATCAAGAGGGTCGGCTGTTTTTCAAGCCAGCCTCTAAAGTTTGGACTGCTTTTTCTGCCAGGCCATTCAATGTTGGGTGGTATGAAGCTGTCCTTACCTGAAGAATCTCAAAACATTTTAAAAACATGACAAAATTTCTGTCTTGTAAATTGTGGTCTGTTCCTTGTGCTACCTGGGAGGCTTTATCGTGCTACTCCAGAGGCTTTAAACTAGTAAGGGGATGACTCAAATCAAAGTAACAGTGAGTAAAGAGAAAGGGCTGAGGCTGGTACAGCTCTAAGGGGAACAGCTCAAATCGTCAAAACAGGCAAGAGCTTGGCAGTGACCAAGGTCAGAATGATAAACTGCATTTACTGCAATGTAAGAGGTCTGTCAGGGAAGGCAGATGAACTTAGGGCATGGTTGGGAACATGGGACTAGGGTATCACTGCTATTACAGAGGTATAGCTAAGGGACGGACTGGATTGGTATCTCAATGTTCCAAGGTATAGATGCTATAGGAAAGATAGAAAGGGGGGATAAGAGAGGAGGACAAGATTTTCATTCAGGATAACATTACAGCTGTACTTAGGGAGGCATACATTGGGAGATTGACCAGTGAAGTTATATTGGTGGAACTGAGAAATAAGGAGCAGATGATCACCTGGTTGAGATTGTATTATAGCCCCCAGTAGGCAGCAGGAAATTGAAAACCGAATGTGTAAGGAGATCTCATATCTGTGAGAATATTCGGATGGTAACAGTAGATTTTAATTTCCAAACATAGACTAGGGCTGTCACTGTGTTAAGGGCTTGGATTGGGAGGAAGTTGTTAAGTATGTCCAAGAAAACGTTCTTCTTCAATATGTGGATGGACCGACTGGAGAAGGAGTAATACTTGAACTTCTGTTGGGAACAATTGTAGGGCAAGTGAATGAGGTGTCCAGGGGGAGCATTGTGGTGCAAGTGATCATAACTCTATTAGTTTTAAAGTAGTGATGGAAAAGGATAGAACTGATCAAAAAGGTAAAGTTCTAAATTGGAGTAAGGCTCATTTGGACAGTATCAGACAGGAACTTGCAAAAGATGATTGGAGGGAGGCTATTTGCAGGTAAAGGGATGAATGGGAAGTGGGAAGCCTTTTAGAAGAAGATAATGAGGGTCCAGAGACAGTATATTCCTGTTAGTGTGAAGTATTACAAAGTCAAAAGCCTGTCTGTTCACTTTAAAGTAGAAAGTGTTTTCTGAAGTTTGAAGTAAACTTCAAGCGCAGGCTCAGCTGCCTGAATGGAAAGACTGGGAGACGAGCTGTTCCAAAATAGATACATGCAGCAACTGGCTGTGAAATAGATACCTGCAGTTCCCCTTACACCCAGCCCCAGACCCGAAGAAGGGTTACACCTGAAGTGTTAGCTTCTCCACCTCCTGATGCTGCCTGGCCTGCTGTGTTCTTCCAGCCTCCTGCCTGTCTACCCTGAGTTTTGCTGCTGTTTTGACACCAACGCGAATTTAACTGATTGGTTTAAATTGTGCCGAGGATACTAAAAACCCAATTGAGTTTGAGTTTATTGTTTTGTCACCAGGAAACCAATCAAATTATAAGAATTTACTGTGTCATGGAGGCTATAAAACATGGGAGTTTTGAAAATTGGTCAGAAAGCAACTGCCATTGATCCACTGAGCAACTACCCATCTGACATCTTGCTCTCAAAGAAATTAGAAACATTCTCTATCAAAGGTACCTTTGCATGTGAAACATCCTCGCAGTAACAAAGAAAGAAAACAACCCCCAGGGAGATCTGCAGGGGGAAGATTGAAGACACCGAAGAAGATAGAGAGTATGTGGTCTTGAGATTAGGTTAATGTAATGTTTAATAAGTGTGTTATTGGAATAGCTTTTATTTGTAGAGTTGGGGTCAGATCATAAGAAGTTAAGAGAAGTGGGGCAAGGGGGTTTGGATATGTGAATTTTTTTTGGTTTAATGTTCACTATCAGAGTTATTCTTTTTACGTAACAGAGGGGTTTGACCACTGCATGATAATAGAAGGACAAGGCTGATCGATGTAGGAAATGCTGTAAGACTTGAGAAATTGAAGTTCTGGTCAAGAAAAAGAAAGAGGCATTTATCAGGTATAGACAGCAGGGATTGAGTAAATCCCAAGAAGTGTATAAGGGCAGCTGGAGTATCCTTAAGAGGGAAATCAGGAGGACAAAAAGAGAACATGAGACAGCTTTAGCAAATGCAGTTAAGGAGAATCCAAAGAGACTCTAAACGTACATTTCAGCAAAAGAGTAAATAGAGAATAGGGCACCTTAAAGATCAATGTGGCTGTCTATGTGTGGAACCATAGAGATCAGTCAGATACTAATCACATATTTTGTGTCAGTACGTATCGTGGAGAAGGACATGGAAGCTCGGGAACTTGGGAAAATAAATAGTGATGGCTTGAAAACAGTGCACATTACAGAAGAGGAGGTACTGAGGATTAAAATGCACAATGGTAGATAAATCCCCAGGACCTGATCAGGTGGTACCCAGAATTCTGTGGGAAGCTAGGGAAGAGGTTGCTGCGTACCTAGCTCAGATGTTTGGATCATCAATAACCAAGGGAGAGGTGCCAGAAGACTGGAGGGTGGCTAATGTGGTGCCACTATTTAAGAAAGGCTGTAATGAAAAGCTAGGGAACTATAGACCAATGAGCCATACGTCAGTGGTGGGTACATAGTTGGAGGAGATTCTGAGGAATAGGACTCATATACATTTGGAAAGCAAGGACTGATTAGAGATAGTCAACATGGCTTTGTGCGTGGGAAATTGTGTCTCTATAACTTGACTGAGTTTTTTGAAGAGGTAATAAAGAAGATTGGTGAAGGTAGAGGGGTAGATGTTGTCCATATGGACTTCAGCAAAGTGTTTGACCAAGTTCTGCATGTAGACTGGTTAGTAAGGTTCGATCACATGGGACCCAGAAGAAGCTAGCTAACTGAATATAAAACTTGGCTTCAAGGTGGGAAACAAAGGTTGGTCTAAGAGGGTTGCTTTTTGGACCGAAGCCTGTGACCAGTGGTGTGCCACAAGGATCGGTGCTGGCTCCATTGCTTTTCATCATTTATATAACTCAGTTGCAGATATGGGCGGAAAAATGGTCGATGGAGTTTAATCCAGGTAATTGTGAGGTGCTGTGCTTTGGGAGATCACATGTTAAGGAAAAGGATACAGTTAATGGCAGGACTCGGAACAGCATTGATAGACAGAAGGATCTTGAGGTTCAAGTCTATAGCTCCCTGAAAGTGATCACCCAAGTAGATACGGTGGTAAAGAAGGCGTTTGGCATCTTGCCTTCATTGGTCAGGGTCAAAGAGTGTGGCACTGGAAAAGCACAGCCAGTCAGGCAGCATCTGAGGTGCAGGAGAACCGATGTTTCGACCGTAAGCTCTTCATCAGGAATGAGGCTTGTGGCCCAAGATAAATGGGAGGGGGGTGGGGTGGGGTTGGGTGAGGGGAAGGCAGCTGGGAATGCAATAGGTAGATGGTGGGGGTAAAGATGATAGGTCGAAGAGGAGGGTGAAGTGGATCGGTGGGAAGGAAGATGGACAGGTGGGACAGTTCAAGAGGGCGGTGCTGAGTTGGAAGGTTTCTTCTGGGATTTAGGTGTGGGGAGGGAAAATGAGGAAACTGGTGAAATCCACAAAGATCCCGTGTGGTTGAAGGGTCCCAAGGTGGAAGATGAGACGTTCTTCCTCCAGGTATCGGGTGGTTAGGGTTTGGCGGTGGAGGAGGCCCAGGGACGTGCATGTCCTTGGTAGAGTGAGAGGGGGAGTTAAAGTGTTCACCCACAGGGTGGGGTGTGTGTGTGCGTGTGTGCGTGTGTGCGTGTGTGTGTGTGTGTGTGTGTGTGTGTCAGAGATGGCTGAACACTTTAACTTGCTTGCAAATATAAGCCCGAGATTTCAATGAAGTAATGAAACAACTGTCATTGTCTCAGGATTGGCACTCTGTGATCCCAAGAAAGATCTCGTGTTGACATGCGATGTCTCCCCACACATTTCATTGTCGAGATCCCTGGTGGAGTTCAACTAGAGTTTGGTGGCAGCCTTTACTCAGGATAATCACACTTTCTCTGACAAGTTCTAACAATATTCCATCCTCTGCCGTGAGCTGGTATCTCTGGGCCCAAACATTTTTCAATTCAAAGGATTTCAAGTGCCTTTTGGTTTCCCTCATAAATACAAGTTATTTCCGGTTTGAAGGGATTGGATCTTTCTGTGTCCAAAGCCTGATAGTCAGCTCTGATTAGGAGCTTGTCCAGAAAGTTTAATACCATTACAGACCATTCCACTGGGGGGCGCTACCAGTGGTGTATTTGCTCATGGCAGGTGGCTCAATACATCCACATTCACTACTCAGCCTCCCAGGCAGTGTTCTGGCTTGCAATTGTAAGCACTTAGTATTAGAACCCACCATTGAAGGTGGCCCAAAATTACAGGGTGGCCCTGCCTTGTCCTCTTTAAACACACCAGGTAGTCCATGATTATCACAAATTTTAATTCATAAAGGTATTGGTGGAATGTCCTGACCCCAGATATGACCATCAATCCTTCCTTCTGTATCTGGGTGTATTTACGTGCTGCATTGGCCAAAGCCCTAGATGTATATGCTGTTGGATGTTCCTCTCCACTGAGCCATCATGAGCTAATACGACTCCAATGCTGTGCGGGAAAACATCGCATGTCAGTACTAGGTCTTTCTTGGGATCACAGAGTGCCAATTCTTAGAGGATGACAGTTGTATCGTTCCTTCATTGAAAGCTCGGTCTTATGTTTGCAACCATTTCCCAGGCTGATCCTTTCTGTCACGAGTTGATGTAATGGTGCCAGGACGAAGGCCAGGTTATGTACAAACCTTCCAAAATAATTTACCAGCCCAAGAAAAGACGTAATTTCCTGGACAGATGTAGGAACCAGAGCACCTTTGATCTCCCTCACTTTATCTTCCAACAGGTGTAACCCAGAGTTGTCGAATCTGTATCCCAAGTAGATCATTTGGGATACACAATTTCCCTTCTTAGGCAAATGCCTGCCTTGGAAAACCACCTTCGGACTATATCCAGTTCTCTGACTGCTCCTTATTAGTTTTCCCTGTTATTGGCTAATTTACCATCTAAGTAAATGGCGACCTGGGGTAGACCATGCAAGATGTTCTCTATTGTCCACTGAAAGATCGAACAGGCTGACAATACCTCAAATGGCAGTCTTGTATCTTGGTACAATCCCTGATGGATATTAATTGTAGCATACGTCTGGGAACCTGGTCTAATCACAATTACAAGTAAGTGTGGCTCATGTCCAGCTGTGTGAAGGAGAACTCCCATCCTGCACCAACGTTGGGCACAAATCCTGAGGGTCTGGCGATCTATTCTGCTGTCAAACGCAGTTTACACTTTGTTTAAAATCCCCACAAAGGCAAACCGACCCACTGGGCTTCAGTACCATCCCAATCACTGCTGCCTATTCCACAAACTGGACTGGTTTGATAATTCCTTCACTTTCCGACCTTCTGGTTTCTGCCTTGACTTTTGCCCATAAGGCCAATGGCCCTGGGCAGGCCTTACAGCATCATGGGATTGATTCCTGGTCAACATGCAAGGTGGCCTGGCTCCTCTGATAACCCCTAGATCTTCCTGGATGATCTACAGGTAATTAAATTGAATTTCACTCAAGCAGCCATTTTCTAATTGAAACATATTGAGCCATTCGGGGTGAATCTCTCACAACTGATTTCTCCCCATAAGCTCGGATTTGAAGCTTTTAACACAATCATTGGTAACTGAACCTGCTGCCTTCCATGAAATAGCAGAACTGAAGTTGTACCCCTATTCTCTGAAGCTTCCTCAGTTGAGGTTCTCAGTCTGGCCAAGATCTTGTGCAAAGTTAAGGGTTGGAGTTCAGAGTGAATCTTGTTAAAGGTTGGTTCTGTGATCACTGATACAGCTGCACTCGGATCGACCTCCATCAGAACAGAATGACCAGTTAACCAGACGTTTAAATTGGTTGGTTCTGATTTTGATGTCAGGAAGCAATTTGACTGTTCCAAACCAGATATGGACTGATTTTCCAAATTACCCTCCAGGATACCAGGCTATAAGTTATCTCACTCAGTTTAAGCCCAGTGGGGCTCTTTTGCTGTCTCAACTCCATGTCCCAACAGAAATACAATGGCTTGATGGCCAGGATCTTGTAGAAAATTCTAACCATTTGCCGAGGCTTGGTTTGGGGTTTTGCTGTGAGCCAACCTCAAGTCCCTCTGATCGATATGTCCTGAGTGAGGCTATGCAATTGCCTGCACTCAGGCGGTGTTCCCCAAGTTCAGTCAGATTGTCGAAGGATCCACTTCCATTCGAATACGCTGTAATTCATGAGCTCCACTTGCTGCATTTTCCAATGATAAAGCCAGTTGTAGTGCTTGCTTGAAGTCCAGTTGGGATTCAGACAGTAGGTGTTTTTGCATAGTTACATCATTAATTGCAACATAGTGACATCATTAATAACATCACAGTTACATCAGTAATTCCACATATAATTCTCTATGCATCTCATTAAAGGTTAAGCCAAATTCACATGCTTCTGTCAGTCTTCTTAACCTAGTCAGGAATCCTGATGTGGATATCCCTGGTTCTTGAATTACCAAATAAAAACAATTGTGTCTCAGAATTAGAGGAAGCTTTTGCTCATAATATTCCTGAATTATCTCCATTAATTCTTGAAAGGTTTTAGTATCTCGTGCCTCAGGAAAAGCTAGGATCCCAATAACACAATAAGCTGTGGCTCCACAGGCTGTCAGGAGAATTACTTGTTCCTTTTCAGCTGCCACAATGATGTTGCCCAGACAATATGCCGCATTATTTTCAGAAACTGGGCCCAGTCCTTGATCGCAGGATTGATGAGTCAAGTTTCCCAAACAAATGCTTCCCTGACTGAAAGGTGCCTGTTGTGAGCAAGTTTCTTCAGGATCGTGCTTTACCTCATTGCCCCTGAAATAACCCTACAGAAGCTAGCATTCACTCACCAAGCCACTCGTTATTTACACATGACCTGTTCTTGGCATTAGTAGCACCCCATTCAGAGTCAGCTGCCAGACCCTCAATACCTCTGACACTCACCCTTTTTTAATGTCAGTCAGGACTCCCTGATTGGATCAGGTTAACGGCCCAATCAGGGACCTCCTATTGACGCGGTGCAGCTGGCTGACCTTGGTATAATCACTACAGGAATAATCTGGTGTAGGAATCCAGGACAAGGGAGATCCATCTTCAAATGAGAGTGAAACCATTTAGGAGGGAAATCAAAAAGCACTACCTCAGAAATTCGCTGATGGAAATCTGGAGTTTTCTAACCAAATTGCTGTGAGCGCTGAGGATCAATTGAATATTTCCAGCCTGAGATCAGGAGGGTTTTGTTGGGGAAGAGCAGCAAAACACATGGAGCAGGAATGGGTAAAGGGAGTGAGGGACAGATCAGAGCAACCTCAATGAATGGTGGAATAGACACAGACACACACACACACACACACACACACACACACACACTGCAGTCCCTTACCCCACTGATAGAGCTGGGCCTCTGCCAGGCTGCTGTGTTCAATTTGACAGGAGTATTGATCCTCATCCCCAGCATTGATCTCAATCTCTTTCTGGATCTGATGGGTCCCATCGTGGTTCGGTCGTACCCCTGAGGAATATGTCTCAGACATGACCTCTCTGTTCCTTAGCCAGGTCACCTCGATGTCTGCAGGATAAAACCCAGTGACCAGGCAGGAGAGAGTGAGCGGCTTGTCCTGACCATTGGGCTCCCTCCTGGAGATGTACACTTCAGGCTGAACTGTGATGGGAAAGGGGGAAAACACAAACAATAGACAGACACTGAATGGAATGGGAGAACGGTTTCATAGATCAGTGAGGTTAGATCAGAACATGGAACAGAACTGAAATACATACCTTTCCTTCCAAAATACTGCTTTCCAGCTTCCAGATATCTCTTTAAATGCTGAACAAATCTTTGCTCCAGACGTGTTTCCCAATCTTTGTTCCAGGATTGATCAGCATTCCATTTCTCTTTAGTCTTTACTGCATTGTGATTGGTTGCGATCCATCTCATTCTATCTGGATCTAAGCTGAGGTAATCCTTTCCATCAAATCCAACTCGCATCGATCTCTTAATAGAGCCGTCATCAGTGACCTCGGCAATTGCTATCCATTGAAATGTGTGAATTCCTATCGGTGATCAAACAGGAAATAGTATTAAATTGTTTGCATAAAATGACAATCACTCTGATCTGAGGGGAAACACAATCTAGTAATGGGTAGAATCAGGGATTACTGTCCAGTACTAAATGATATCAGGGGTCAGTGCTGGGGGATGGACTGAGTGGAGTGACCCAGGGGTCAGTGCTGGGGGATGGACTGACTGGAGTGAACCAAAGGTCAGTGCTGGGGAATGGACTGACTGGAGTGACCCAGAGATTAGTGTTGGGAGATGGACTGAGTGGATCATTCATTCGATCATGAACCATCTCTTGATCTTCATTAGTGTGACACAACTTTATAAATATCTCAGTCAGAATAGGGAAAAGGAATAGAGTAACACTCTGCAAATCTCCTGTTCAAATTGTACTCCATATGGAATGCTGAAATGTTACAGGAGACAGTATAACTCAGGCCAGGGCACTGCCTGTCACTCATTGGAAAGAAAAAGAATAAAATTAGACTAGTTTTTAAAAAGTAAGTTTCCAGATCTCAGGGCATACTAAAGTGTAATACAGTTCATTGATTTTCATAATTGTTTTTAAAAGGAGGAAATGTTGGAGATATTTTGCACACAGGAAGGCTCCTACAAGCTGCAAATGATGGTCATTATAGTTTGGTACCGGCCAAAGATAACTTCCCTGCTCTTCTTCAAATGTTCATCTACATAAAGCCAACGGGGACTCTGTTCAGCATCTCATCTGACAGACAGCAACTTCAACAGCACAGCATTCTGTAAAGCCTGAACTGGCATGTTCAGTTTAATTGTTGTATTAATATCCTGGGGTAGGCTTTGTACCTACAACCTTCTGATGCAGAATCTAGAGGGGTACCATCTGCACCATATTCAACATTACTCTTCAGTGAGTGACCCTGAATGGTGATCCTGGGGAATGGAGTAGGAAGCTCGAAAGGAGACAGAGGGAGAACAGAGTCTCATTGAAAATGGTGAAAACCTGTAATAAAAATGGATTTATACAGGAAACACAGAAAGCTAGCACACAAGGGCAGCAGGTAACCAGAAGGGGCATGAACTGTTGTCCCTTGTATCAAGGGGTTAGAGTATAAGTGTAGGGAAGTCTTAATATAATGGTACAAGATGCTGGTGAGACCACATCTGCAGTACTGAGAGCAGTTTTATTCTCTTATTTAAGGAAAAGTAATATTTCATTTCAGGCAGTTCAGAGAAGATTCACTAGGAGGATCCCTGGTGTGGAGGGATTGTCATATGAGCAAAGGCTAAACAATACTGACCAAGTTGATAGATGAAATAAGGGCTGTTGATATCATATACATGGACTTTAGAAAGGCATTTGATAAGGTTCCGCATGGTAGACTGATGGAGAAAGTGAAGTCACATGGTGTACAGGGTGTTCTAGCTAGGTGGATAAAGAAACTGGTTGAGCAACAGCAGACAGAGAGTAGTAGTTGAAGGGAGTTTCTCGAAATGGAGAAAGGTGACCAGTGGTGTTCCACAGGGGTCAGTGCTGGGGTCACTGTTGTTTGTGATATACATAAACGATCTGGGAGAGAGCACTGCTGGTATGATCAGCAAATTTGTAGATGACACAAAGATTGGTGGAGTAGCAGAAAGCATAAGAGACTGTCAGAGAATACAGGAGGATATAGATAGACTGGAGAGTTGGGCGGAAAAGTGGCAGATGGCTTTCAATCCAGACAATGTGAGGTGATACATTTAGGTAAGATTAATTCTAGAGTGAATTATACAATGAAAGGAAAAGCCTTGGGAAAAGTTGATGGGCAGAGAGATATCTGGGAGTGCAGGTCCATTGTACCCTGAAGGTTGCTGCACAGGTGGATAGTGGTCAAGGAGGCATACAGTATGCTTGCCTTCATCGGACAGCGTATTGAGTATAAGAGCTGGCAGGTCATGTTAACATTGTACACGACATTGGTTCAGCTGCATTTAGAATACTGTGTACAGTTCTGGTCACCACATTACCAAAAGGAAGTGGACACTTTGGAGAGGGTGCAGAGAAGGTTGAAGAGGATGTTACCTGGTATGGAAGGTGCTAGCTATGAAGAGAGGCTGAGTAAGTTAGGTTTATTTTCACTAGAAAAAAGGAGCTTATGGGGGGAACCTGATTGAGGTTTATAAAATTATGAAAGAGACAAGCTTTTTCCCAGGGAGAAGGATTCAATAACAAGAGGTCACACTCTCAGGGTGAGAGGTGGAAAGTTTAAGGGGGATACATGTGGCAAGTACATCACACAGAGAGTGGTGGGTGTTTGGAACGTGTTGCCAGCAGAGGTGGTAGAGGCAGGCACGGTAGATTCATTTAAGATGCGACTGGACAAATGCATGAGGAAGTGGGGAGCAGAGGGATACAGATGCTTAGGAATTGACCGACAGGTTTAGACAGTACATTTGGATCAGCTCAGGCTTAGAATGCCGAAGGGCCTGTTCCTGGGCTGTAAATTTTCTTTGTTTTTTGTTCTTCGTATGGGAGTCTATTTACTGGAGTTTCGAAGGATGAGAGGTGATCCCATTGAAACATATCAGATTCTGAAGGGGCTGGACAGGGTAAATGCTGAGAGAATGTTTTTCCTCATGGGAGAGTCTAGGCTCAGAGGGCACAGACTCAGAATAAAGGGGCGCCCATTTAAAACTGAGATGAGGAGGAGATGAGGAGGATTGATAGTCCTTGCCAGAGAGAGCTGTGGGGAACACATCCTTTGCATGTTTAAGGCTAAGGTCAGAGGTCACATGACACCAGGTTATGGTCCAGCAGGTTTATTTGAAATCACAAGCTTTCGAAGCGTTGCTCCCTCATCAGGCAAAAATTCAAATTGTGATTCTAGATAAACCTGCTGAACTGTAGCCTGGTGCCACGTAACTTTGTCCACCCCAGTCCAATCATATTTTAAGGCTGAGACGGAGAAATTTTGGATCGATCGGGGAATCGTGAGTTTGCGGAGAAAGGAAAGTGAATGTGAGGAATGTCGGATCAGCCATGATCCCATTGAATGAGGGAGCAGGTTGGACAATTCGAATGGCCTACTCCTGTTCCTATTTCTTACACAGAGAGAGAGATCAGACAGACAGTGAGAAAATAATCCGAATTGGAGAAATGGAAGCCCAGCAGCTCAGTGGTTAGCACTGTTGATTCACAGCATCAGGGACCCAGGTTCAATCCTAGCCTCAGGTGACTGTCCATATGGAGTTTACACGTTCTCCCTGTGTCTGCATTCTCTGGGTGCTCCAGTTTCTTCCCACAGTCCAAAGGTATGCAGGTTAGTGGATTGACCATGCTAAATTACCCATAATGTCTCAGGACGTGCAGGCTCAGTGGGTTAGCCATGAAAAATGCGGAGTTACAGGAATGGAGTGGATGGGATGTTCTTTGGGAGGGTCAATATGGACTCAAGTGGCCTGCTTCCACATTGTAGGAATTCTATGAAATTCCATGTCCTGAACTTACCAGATGTCCGATTTGTACTTTTCATCATTGTATTCAGATTCTCCTTTGCCATTCCCGATAGTGTATTTGCGATAGCTGTGAGATATTGCCAGTATTCTGCATCAAAATAATCCACCATGAACTGCTGCCTGGGGACCATCCGACCAATATTAGTGTCATGATAATTGAGTTGAACCCCTTTGACTATCGCAATGTTAGTTACCTCCGGAAAATCCTTAATGCCAGAGACTGCCGTGTAGATCACAGTCAGTGAGTCGGTGTCTGCAAATATCAGTTAAAGAAGGGGTTAATAAACATTTCCACAGTATTGAAGACTTATGCCCCAGAAATTCCTACACACCTAACCAAGATGTTCCAGTAC
This sequence comes from Hemiscyllium ocellatum, assembly GCF_020745735.1. Taxonomy (NCBI): domain Eukaryota; kingdom Metazoa; phylum Chordata; class Chondrichthyes; order Orectolobiformes; family Hemiscylliidae; genus Hemiscyllium; species Hemiscyllium ocellatum. The sequence goes on from NC_083435.1 coordinate 37,068,703, forward strand.
AGCTCAACGTGACAATGTGAAAAATTGCTCAGGTATGACCTGTACACAAAAAGGCAGGACAAATCCAACCCAGTGAATTAACCACCCCATCAGCCTGTTCTCGATCATCAATAAATTGATGGATAGTGTCACCAACAGTGACATCAAACAGCAATAACCTGCACAGTGACGTCAGGTTTAGCTTCCCCCAGGACCACATTACAGCCTTGGTTCAAACATGGACAAAACAGCTGATTCTAGCGATGAGGTGAGAGACAACCCTTGATATCAGTATCACATTTGACCGAGTGTGGCATCAAGGAGCCCAGCAAAACTGGAATCAATGAGAACCAGTTTTCTGTTGGTTGGATTCATACTTGGCGCATGGGAAAATGGTTGCAATTGTTGGAGGTCAGGTGTAGCAGCTCCAGGACATCTTGCCAGCAGCTTCTCAGGCACTTTCCCTCCATTATAATGTCAGAAATAAGAATGTTTGCCGATGACGGCACAACATTCAGCATTGTTCCGACTCCTCAAATATTGAAACAGTCCATTTCCAAATGGAGCAACACCTGGATAATATTCAGGCTTTGGCTGGTAAGTAGCAAGTTGTATTGGAACCAAACACAGGTCTCATGTACTGACCAACTGAAATAGGTGAGAATGCAATGCATCCCTTTAATATTCAATGGTGTTACCATCACTGAATTGTTCAGAAACTGAAGTGGATTAACCATGTGTACTGTAAGCAAGAGCAGGTCAGATTTTAGGAATTCTGCAGTAAGTAATTCACCTCTTCATTCCCCAAAAACTAGCAATGTCATCATTCATTCTTTATTTAAACCAATGCACAGCAGTGTGTACCATCTCCAAGATTCACTGCAGAAACTTAACACAACTTCTCTGACAGCACCTTCCAAACGTGTGACATCTACCATCTACCTTCAAGGAGGACAACAGCAAGAGATGCAAACGTACACTAACCCCTGGAAATTCCCCTCCAGGCCACACACCATCATTTGGAAATATATCACCATTCCATAACATTTGCTGGTTCATAATCCTGGAACTCCCTGTTTAACAGCACTGGGTGTGTATCCAAACCCCACAGCTCGCCAGCACCCTCGCAAGGGCATGTGTTCCCTTTGGAATGATCAATAGAAAGGGGGCAAAATTTTAACGAGAGAGGCAGGAAGTTTCGAAGGGATTTGAGGAAAAGTCTTTTTCACTGAGAGGGAGTTGGGCTGGAATGCACTGCCTGGGGAGGGGAGTTGAGGTGGGAACAGTCACAACAGATCAAAATTATTTGGGTGAACCCTTGATGAGCACATTCATGGTTCCGGGCCGTTCACTTGGAAGTGGGACGAATGTAGATTTAGTGTATTGCTGGCAGTACAGACTCGATAGGTTGAGGAGTCGCTTCTTTACTGGATGGATATATAACTCCAACTCAGGATGAGTAATAATTGCGAGCCCAGCCAGCAACACCCACCCCAATTGCATCCATCTCTAAATTTTAATAGCAACTTGCACAGACATAGTCGATCACAAACCTTGGGTCTTTCACTAACCTGCAACAGTGACCTATGACACAACCGGTATATCATTGTCCTGGACAAGTAACCTAGAATGCATTGAAGAAAGATATTGAGGCAACCTTCCTGACCAGGGAGCATCCGGAGTGAGGAATTCAGAACAACCCAAGGGCAGTTCTGTGGTTTATCGCCAAAACCAGAAAAGATGCGGTGTGAATGAATCCGGATTGAAATGAAGAGAAACAGGAATATTTGGGAGGATGAAGTGTGAGACCATGGGGGACAGTCACTGTGTGAACAGTCTCTCTGTCAAACAGGGGGATGGACAATCCCGAGCAGGATCCCCACTGTCCTTCACTGAGCTTTTTAATCAGCCCTTTATACACGGCCTGTAGGATGTTGGTGTCTGAGATAACCCGGCCTATTCAACCATGAGGGCATCACAGCTGGGCCTGGGCTGGGTTAAACATGGAGTCTCCTTCTCCTCCCCACAGTGTTTACAAGACTTTAGACCAGGAATGATGAAGCTGTTTGGCTTCTCCCAATCGATGTGAAAATTAAAATTCTCCATTGGAACCATTTCCCATTTGCTCGGAGCTTCTCTGATCTCGGGGTTTCTACATCCTGCTGTCAGGAGACCTGGACACAAATCCCATCAGAGTCTCCCAGACTGTGCTGCCTTCAATGTGTAAAAGATCAGGCTGGCTGTATAACAGGCGGCTGATCAAACATCCCCCATTTCAAACTCTCCCCAAGAGACTCACATTCACCCCAGACACAGAGAGAGAGAGAGAGAGAGAATGGAAAGCTGAATTCTGTACTTACCGGGAGAGACCCGGGAAAAGCACAGGGAGATGGAGAGAAGGATCAGCAACATTCTGGGAATCCACTCTCCCTATTCCAATCAGTGATTGGGAATAAAACACAGAGGGGAAAACTGCTATTGAGAGTCTGGAAGAACAAAACACTTACTTTGACTCCACTTGCTGAGCTGCAGGTCATTTCCTGAACTTCAAGCTGCAGAAGCAGAGAGTCAATGATTGGTCCCAGTCTCAGTAAAATACCCACTAAAGGGATGAACAGATTTCTGTCATCAGTTACCAGGGAGATCAGACTCAGACAGGTTGTGTTACCCGCAGGGAAACAGAAACTGTCAGAATTGCTTTTCCTCCCCAGCAGGAATCAGGGTGTGGTCTTTGTATTTAAGGACTCCTGCCCCAATGGGGAAGCCTCTCAGGTCTTTTTTTTATTTCAAAAATATACTTTATTCATAAATATTTTGATGATCTGTACAATCGGTCATAGCATACATATGTAAACATTCAATTTCTTTGCATACAGAGACAGTAATCATTCATATATTCAGGTCTGTACGATTACTATCCACATATTTAGCTGAGGCGTCAGCAGAGCCCAAACGACTGCATGGGCCCCCTGATCTTCTTTAGACAGGCAGCTGTTACATGGTGGTCTTTCCCCACCGCGCCTTGGCGGCAGCTGCCCCAAGCTTCAGCGATTCCCTCAACACGTAGTCCTGGACCTTGGAATGTGCCAGTCTGCAACACTCAGTCGGGGTCAACTCCTTCAGCTGGAAGATCAACAGGTTTCAGACCACCCAGAGAGCGTCCTTCACCGAGTTGATGATCGTCAGGCACAGTTGATGTTTGTCTCAGTGTGCGTCCCGGGGAACAGGCCGTAGAGCACGGAGTCCCGCATCACGGCGCTGCTCGGGACGAACCTCGACAAATACCACTGCATTCCTCGCCAGACTTCTTCTGCGTAGGCACATTCCAGAAGGAGGTGTGTGACAGTCTCGTGCCCCCCGCAGCCGCTTCGAGGGCAGCGTGCGGTGCAGCTGAGAGTCCGGATGTGTATAAAGGATCTCACAGGTAGAGCCCTTCTAACCACCAGCCAAGCCATGTCTTGGTGCTTGTTGGAAAGTTCTGGCGATGAGGCATTCTGCCAAATGACTTTGATAGTCTGCTCAGGGAACCGCTCGATAGGATCCGCCCTCTCCTTTTCCCGAAGGGTCTCGAGAACACTACGTGCTGACCACTTCCTGATGGACTTGTGGTCAAAGGTGTTTTTCTTCATAAACTTCCCCACGAAGGACAGGTGGTATGGAACGGTCCAACTACTAGGACCTGCTTGGGACAGGGTTTCATAGTCCCAGGGATTTACAAGGATGGTTGTATTTTTACAAAGTAAGGAATTGGATCCCTTTTTCGAACCCTGTTTGTGTAGCTGTGGGTTCTGTCAACAGTGCAGACTAAACTTGAACTGAGGGGTTGTTTAATGTGATTCTGTTCGCCTAGCTGGGAGTTTTTGTTGCAAACGTTTCGTCCCCTTTCTAGGTGACATCTTCAATGCTTGGGAGCCTCCTGTGAAGCGCTTCTGTGCTGATTCCTCCGGCATTTATACTGGTTTGAATCTGCCACTTCCGGTTGTCAGTTTCTGTCCGCTGCAGTGGTCGGTATATAGGGTCTAGGTCGATGTGTCTGTTGATAGAATTTGTGGATGAGTGCCATGCCTCTAGGAATTCCCTGGCTGTTCTCTGTTTGGCCTGCCCTATAATAGTGGTGTTGTCCCAATCAAATTCGTGTTGTTTGTCATCTGAGTGTATGGCTACTAGGGATAGCTGGTCGTGTCATTTCATGGCTAGTTGGTGTTCATGGATGCAGGTTGTTAGCTGTCTTCCTGTTTGTCCTATGTAGTGTTTTGTGCAGTCCTTGCATGGGATTTTGTACACTACGTTGGTTTTGCTCATGCTGGGTATCGGGTCCTTTGTCCTGGTGAGTTGTTGTCTGAGGGTGGCTGTTGGTTTGTGTGCCGTTATGAGTCCTAGTGGTCGCAGCAGTCTGGCTGTCAGTTCAGAAATGCTCCTGATATATGGGAGTGTGGCCAGTCCTTTGGGTTGTGGCATGTCCTCATTTCGTTGTCTTTCCTTAAGGCATCTGTTGATGAAATTGCGCGGGTATCCGTTCTTGGTGAATAACTTGTATAGGTGCTCTTCTTCCTCTTTTTGTAGTTCAGGTGTGCTGCAGTGTGTTGTGGCCCTTCTGAATAATGTCCTGATGCAACTTCGTTTGTGTGTGTTGGGGTGGTTGCTTTCATAGTTCAGGACTTGGTCTGTGTGTGTGGCTTTTCTGTATACCTTCGTGGTGAATTCTCCGTTCGGTATTCTATGTACCATCACGTCTAGGAATGGGAGCTGGTTGTCCTTTTCTTCCTCTCTCGTGAATCGGATTCCTGTGAATGTGGCGTTGATGATCCGGTGTGTTCATGTGTATGTGTGTGTGTATGTGTGAGTGTGTGTGTGTCTGTGTGTGTGTGTCTGTGTGTGTGTGTGTGTCTGTGTGTGTGCAAGTGTGTGCATGTATGTACTGTTGCTATCTTAACATTGCATCAATGTCTATCTGCCTTTCGCTGTAATTCCTCCTTCTTCCTATCCACCCATTGGATCCCTCTGTCTGCCTGAAATGTGGGTCAAATACTCAGGTCACATTATGATCTGGAATCACCATCCCCTGAGCTACCTGACACTGCCAATGGAGACCAGGTGGTTAAACAAGATCCTGACACTGAAGTCCACCTAAAAGCTGAGCTACCAGCTATCGATGCTTTGATCATGAATCACGGTGACAATGTTCAGCTCATGTGGTTCCAGTGTCTGAGGATCCAATCCTGAAGATGGTCTTTTCTGTACATTTTGAGATAAGCAGTAAGATTATAAGGTTTGTTTTAAAGAGTCACTGGAGAGAGTTTCACAGAGACAGAGTGCAGCAATGACTGAGGACACTAACTGGGAGAAAACTCACCAAGATGAATAATAAAGACAACACAGCTAAAGCTGCAAAGACCTATGGGACATTTAATTTAAATGTTGCCTGTTTTCTGTTGAGATGTTGAACTGAGATCCTGTCTGTTCTCAGGAATTTGTGTAAAATATCAAGAGAAACTGTTTTGAAGAAGAGCTGGTGATTTCTCCCGCAATCATCGAGAACACTTGTCCTTCAAATCCCACTGAAAACAGGGTGAGTGAGTGGATCTTGAAGACTGTGGGTGAAGGCAAGGATGAGAAAGTGGAGAGTGAAGGATTGGAGGGAGAGGGACTGGAGAGTATGACGATGCTGCCTCTTTGACAAGGTTATTTTGTCCTCGGCTTTTTTCAAGACGGGTTGTAAAGGCAGAGGTGCCAATATGTCTGCAAATGGTTACTATAAACAATGACAGGGGAGTAGCCAGTTCTCCCAGCTCAGGTCATTTTCTAGTTTGGTTTGTTTTCAGCAGGCAGTCAGAACTTGCTGGTAGCAGAGAAGCTGCTACAATTAAAAAAAAGGTTCCATGCTTCAACAGATATTTCTTGCCTGACTCTTCTCTCTGCAATCTCTCCTGCCTGTAAGAACCTGGGTTTGAAATTCCTTTTTGCCAAGAGATATGTTTGTGGAGCATCACAGGGACTGGAACAGCTCCTTAGTTAAGTTGCTATCTCAGGTCAGATGGGTTTTCAAATCGCTGTTATTCCGAATTCTGTTTTATTTTGTTCATGTTTCAACTGTAGGGTGTAAATAAGTTGTGTTTTGCTTCAAGCTGAGTGGTTTGACCAGCTGCATCACTCCTGGAATATTCACTTCACATCTGCCTTTAAAACAGGAAAATGTTAGGGTCTGGGTGACCTTCTTAAAGTGTTTTGTGGGGCCTGGCCTGGTCCAGAACACTGATTGAAAGATTGTGCCATGAATTGCTGCCTGGCAATTGTCCTTTGAATATTACTGACATGATAATTAACTATAACTCCATTCACCATTGCAACCTTTGTTACAACAGAAAAATCTTCAGTGCCAGAAATTGCTGGAACAGTAACCGGGGGGCACCCAGTCTATCACTAACCTGGAACAGTAACCAGGGCACACCTGGTCTATCACTAACTTGGAATGGTAAACTGGGACACACCCGGTCTATCATTAACCTGTGGCAGTAACCTGGCAACACACAGTCTATCACGAAACTGGAACAGTAACCAGCGATACACCTGGTCTAACACTAACCTGGAACAGTAACCTGGGACACAATCAGTCTATCACTAACCTGGAGCAGTAACCGAGGATACACCTGGTCTATCACTAACCTGGAAGAGTAACCTGGGAACACACAGTCTATCACTAACCTGGAGCAGTAACCTAAGACACACCTATTTTATTACTAACCTGGAATAATAATCGGGGACAGATCTGGTCTATCACTAACCTAAATAGATCTCTTCATGCTGTTACTAATCAAGGACAATCTGCCACTTTTCACATGGACCTTACGTTATTAGAATACATCAATGAATTTTAACCCATTCACCGAATCCCTGTGATGTTTGACACACCCAGTCTATCACTAACCTGGAACAATAACCAGGGGGAACCCGGTCAATCACTAACCTGGAACAGTAATAAGGGACACACTCAATCTATCACCAACCTGAAATAGTAACCAGGGCACACCCAGTCTATCACTAACCTGGTACAGTAACCTGGGACACACCTGGTCTATCTCTAACCTAAATCGATCTCCCACAGAAGGCAGTTTAAGAAAAACAGTTGATTTAATCCAATGCATTCAGGCTGCTTGGCTCAGACATGCCAGCAGAACAAACAGGACACAAACAGAGGAGAAAAGCTTCAAACAAATGGGCATGTCCCAGAGGCAGAGAGAAAAATCAGTCAGGACAGTGAAACACTAACACTCTCCCGGGAATGATGCTCAGCCCAGAGAAAATGACTCCTTTCCCATGGGAAACCCAGTCCTGCCAGCCTAAGACCTTCCCCAGGGGCAGTAAAGAGATAGGATGTTCCAGTCCATGAGGTTAGATGCCCCATTAAAACAGGATTAAAGACAGAGGAGTTAGCCATCTGTTTACCTTTCCCCCAGCCCAGCCTATCCCACTTCCTGGGCAGTACCCTGGTGTTAACCTAGAACCTGGGTAAGTTGGTTTTTTTTTCCCCTATAAAGGCGTGCAGCTTCAAGGCCTCGGCCTCACTCTCTCAGCAGAGCAGGTAAGGGCTGTTTGGCAGTGCTGCTTGAAGGCTCGGTGACGTTTGTTTAACGGTTTAAATTTGAATTTTTTTTAAAAAAGCACGGAGTGGACCCGGAAGCTGGTGTAGCGCAAGCTTACCTGGGTAAGTTGTTTCCCTATAAAGGCGCGCAGGAGAGGAACCCGAGGTAGTGCCTCCCACCCGCTCTCCTCCTCTCACCTAATAATAAGCCCCGTTGTGGTAAGAAGGTAAGTGCTACATTTTGCTTTTTCTAGTGTTTAGACCGAGTTTTTTTTTAAAGGTTACTTTTAGAGGGATGGCAGTGAAGGCAGTGCAATGTTCCTCTTGCAACATGTTTGAGGTGAGGGATGCCATGGTCGTCCCTGCTGATTACACTTGCAGGAAGTGCACCCATCTCCAGCTCCTCCAAGACCGTGTTAGGGATCTGGAGCTGGAGTTGGATGAACTTAGGATCATTCGGGAGGCAGAAGGGGGTCATAGGTCAGAGCTTTAGGGAAGTAGTAACTCCAAAGATTGCAGACAGATGGGTGACAGTGAGGGGGACTGGGAGGAAGCAGCCAGTGCAGGGACCCCTTGCAGCCGTTCCCCTCAAGAACAAGTACCGTTTTGGATTCTTGTGGGGGGGGATGACTTACAAGGGGTAAGTTGTCTATTGGAACCATTTCCCATTTGCTCTGAGCTTCTCTGATCTCAGGGTTTCTGCATTTTGGAGAATGGGGTTAAGCCGCTGTCCCTGTTCCAATCAGAGACTGGGAGGAAGGGGAGTTGGCACCAACTGGTGTTGAGAGTCTGGAAGGACAAACCACCTTCTCCCCCACCAGTCCATGTCAATGCTGAGCTGCAGGTCATTTCCTGAGCTTCAAGCTGCAGAAGCAGAGAGTCAGTGATTGGTCCTAGTCTCAGTAAAATACCCAATAAAGAGATGAACAGATTTCTGTCACCAGTTCCCAGGAGGGTCACACTCAGACAGGTTGAGTTACTCACTTTAGTGCATGGATAAGCCGAGAGGGAAAAGGGAGAAAGAGAGAGATTTTGAACTTCAGAAGTTGGTACTGAAAAATGAAAGACAATTTAAAATGGTGGGTGTAGAGGTGAAAGGTGGGATTAGTGATGGGAATAGTGATGGCCAGTAAACCCAGTGTAGCCAAAGGCCTGGTGGGATCTGTTTATCTCTGTCCAAGCCTTGGCTAGGTTTGGCAAGAACTATGTGGAAGCCCTTTTTAATTCATTTGTGAAAGTGGCTAAACAAATGGAATCTGCGAGGAGAAAGTGAGGGCTGCAGATGCTGGAGATCAGCGCTGAAAATGTGTTGCTGGTAAAGCGCAGCAGGTCAGGCAGCATCCAAGGAGAAGGAGAATCGACGTTTCAGGCATGATCCCTTCTTCAGGAAGAAGGGCTCATGCCCGAAACCTCGATTTTCCTGCTCTTTGGATGCTGGCCTGACCTGCTGCGCTTTTCCAGCAACACATTTTTCAGCTCTAAACAAATGGAATGGCTAGTGATCATTGAGGGCATTATTAATGCAAACAGAGGTAGTAGATAAAGCTGGTGAAGTGTTTGAATCACTATCAGAGGAGGTACCTGAGGAATATGAGAAGGTAAACAAAACCAAATATGCAGATGAACTAGTGCCAGAGGTCAACAGCTAATGTTTTGAAATCTAAAGAAGGTACCTCATCAGGCTACTTTGAGTTTGAAAGAATCAAACAAGGTAACTTTAAGAGGTGAATAGGGGCATTAAAATAGATCAGACATATGACACTTCTAGGGGGAACTGTTATTTTGGAGGATTTGAAAATTAATTCCCTGATTTAGCGTGAACACATATGGAAGAGCTCAGAGATTAGCAGCAGAATTGGCTGATGATTATTTCAATCTGTGAGGGACAGAATTTGGGCAGAGCTATCCTCAGGTGGTAAAGGAAAGGGTTGAAGACAATAAAGACAGTTTACCACAAATTAAAAAGGAAACCCAAGAAGGGGGAAGAGAAATTTTCAAAACTCAGACATTTTCACTGTCATAAGGAAGGAGACATGAGTTGCAATGTTGGCAGTTGAGGAAAAGCACTGGGAAGAAGGATATGGTAAAACAGGAGAAGCCAGTGGGGTTTGTTAAAGCAGTGAAGGAGATTGATCACAGTAGAAGCTAAAAAGCTGCAGGAGGAATGTACAGCCTGGTCAGGGGTTGGTTGAGAAGAAAGAGCCAGATCTCTTTAAGGAACGTTCCTGTGCAGGAGGAAGCGCATGGAAACAGGAAACATCAATCTTTGATGCTGAGGAATGAGGGAATATGTCATTCAAAAGGAGGACAGGGGCGACCCCAGTATCCATGGAATTGTTTTCTGTGGTTTCAGTTACTGCCGCCCGAACACATGAAAGGGAATGTTCCGGAACCAGGGACCAGGAGGCTGCCGGGAAGGTACATTTCCCATGTAAATGAATGGGCTCGCTCCTATCCACCATTTCAAGTTTCCGCAGATAGGTCCTGGAACGTATCCCCCCTGGGTACGGGGGAGACTACTGTATTGACAGAAATTTGGGAATATGTTGCATTCAAATTCAAAGTGAGGTTGGAGAGTCCGGTGAAAAGTGGTGGAAGGTCAATAGGAATATGAGAGAAATTCCCTGTTCAGGAAATACAGTTTATCCTTGGAAAGGAGGCAGCTGGATTACGGGTGGGAGTGATACCTACTGTGTTTGGAAAACCAGTTGAAAACCCAACAATTGAGGTGTCACAGGAAATATATCCTGGGATTTTTCCTGATTGTGTGGGTAGATGCCAGTGTTGTAACTGTACTGGAACAGTTTGGATATAGCACAAGCCTGCACCACCTGCTGCAGACCCAGTCTAGCAGCTATATCCTTTAGTACAAGTCTGATGTTGGTCATCAAATCCATCTCACACACTCACATCCTCAGGGAATATCGATGAAATGGAAGCGATGTCCAGAATCTCCATCAGGTTCTGACACAATCTCCATTCCCTCACATTTGTGTGTTCCCATCTCTGGGAATGGACTTTCCCTGATTGTGTTGACAGGTACGGAATTATCATTTGGATTTTACAATAGAGGCAGATGGATATTGGTCAGTTTGTAAAGGTGATCATATTAAAGAGGTCAGAAAGTCATTTAAAACAGGTGATCATTGTGCATCAATTCTCATATAGCAAACAAACAGAATCCCTTGGGTGTGAATGAATTAAGACTTGTCACTGCTGAGTTCATGCCAAACTGGGAAAAGAGAGAAAGGTCAATAGTTTCGTTTTGACTTCAGGACAGAAGGTTAAAGGTCTCAGTTCAGGGGTGAGAACAGTTTTCTCCTTGTAAGAAAATGACATTTTCAGTTCAATCCAGGAAAACCAGAGACCCGAGCCAGAGGGCTGCAGTTTCTGGAACTTCTCAACTGGGAGAGTTTGGATCAAAGTCAGTTGTTGGAACTGGAAAGATTGAAACAATCCGAATTGTGAAAGGTTCATTCCAGCAGATTTGGGAAGGAGTCATGAATCTGTCTCAGCGTTCCAAGGATAAGGAACTAGGGAAAGCCAGTAAAATAAATACTGACAGAATTGACCTTTTAGTGAATATCTGTAACCGTGTTGTGGAACAGATTGAACCCGTTTTCTTATTTGCACAAAGATCTTTCTGACTGCGGATATATACTGTATATAAAATACACAGCTTTGGTTGTTTCTTTTCCTTTCTTGTGTCAACATAGACTCCCTTGTAAAAGAACATCAGCAGCTTCATGTGAATATGTTTCAGTGACTAACCTGCATGGTAACCCCATCTACAAATATTCCACCTCGAACCCAGGTTTCATTCCAGGATTGGACTGTCCCTGGTGACCGAATATCATTCAAACTGACGGGAATTTTGTTCCTGCAGATGGAACGAGTGTGACACAGACTTGCAGCAAGTGACTGAGGGAACAGAGAGTCAGGAATAAAATCCATTTTCATTTTATTCACATTTCTTACATTCTCATTATTCAAGCACTGTATCATTTTTCAAACCGGAATTACATTGTACCAAAAGATAGCTGACATCGTTTAAAAGATTCTGACAGGATTGATCAGGAGCAATGACTTTTTTTTTATCAAGAGTTATCACCTCAGTATAATCATTAACATGTCCAATTGGAGGATAGACTTGAAGCTGAAATCTTATTCCTGGAGAGTGGACAGGACAGGGGCCACTTTACAATTCTTTCCTGATAACGTCTCAAGGATTGTATGGGTCATTCAGCTGGTGAGCCTGCCCTTTCCTCCCTCCAATAGCTGCTGGGTCACCAGTCAGTGAAGTATTCCTGATTCTCAGCAGCTGCCTGGCCCTCTCTTCACACTCCCCTCCACACCCCCTCTCCCTCTGGGGAATGAACACTCCCAGACATGATCAACCATCCAGCTCTGAAACACACATATGAAATAAACCTCAGTCTGTGCTTCCTGGTTAGTTTGGGGAAGGCTTGTTGGGGAGTTGGATGGTCTTAACTCCCCCAGTTCACATTGAAGTGAAGCTCAACATCTGCTGATTCCAAGAGCCACAAGCTGCTGCTGTGTAAATGAATATAATCGTTCTTGTGGAATCATTAATAAAAACATCAAAATCAATAAGACAATAAATAACTTCTAGCGATTACAAATGACACATATTGGTGATTGTAGTTAAACAATGGTGATAAATAGTGACAGATTTAAGTATTCAACAATAAATCAGATTTAGAGTATTTATATAGACATTTATCTAAGAATTAGAATGTGTAAAACTGATATGTATGTACAGAGCTTACATAACATGTGAAGTTTGTTAATGTCAGATACAAAACCAATTTCCTTCAATATAAAAACTGTCCCTGAGTTCCCTCAGGACATTGCTTCATTTCAGGTCAATCAGTGACACATTGAAGACAGTGAGGATGAGAAAGTGTGAGGGAGGAACCATCCGTGAGGATCCCTCTGATGGTGACACTGCACACATTTCTGGGACGGGATGGAAACACGACTTGAGAAGGTCTCACTTGAAGAACCAGGATTCAAACTTGTGGATCTGGGATTCACTGCTCAATCTGTGGAAACACATTCTCTGAAAAATTGATCTCAGTCCTGAAGGAATTGAGTGTGAGCAATGAGCTGTAATTCTGTGTGTCTGCTGTGATATGGAAGGATGGACAATGGTGTCCATGTTCACACTGGAACTGGAGAATCCCGTTATTCCGCAATGAGGCTCCAGGAATGTCCTGTAGCGGGGCCCAGGAAACCCCAAGGTGAGGAATGGAGAGACACAAGGCAATCACTTCAGGGTGGGGAAGGGAGGGGAATTAGTCTGACAGGATTAACAGTGACTGGGAGGGTGGGACAGGGTCAGGAGGGGAGAGGAGTTAGTCTGACAGGGTTTATCAGTGTCTGAGAGGGTGGGACAGGGTCAGGAGGGGAGGGGAATTAGTCTGACAGGGTATAACAGTGTCTGAGAGGGTGGGACAGGGTCAGGAGGGGAGGGGAATTAGTCTGACAGGGTATAACAGTGTCTGGGAGGGTGGGACAGGGTCAGGAGGGGAGGGGAATTAGTCTGACAGGGTTTCACAGTGTCTGAGAGGGTGGGACAGGGTCAGGAGGGATGTGAAAATGTTACAAATAAATCTAGAGAATCTAAATCTAAATAAATTGAAGTCAGAGAAAAGTTGACATGTCACTTACTGAATCATGAAGAAGCTGCACCAGAGACTTCAAAAGCTGAGAAAATAAAAACAGAACATGAGAAATTATATCAAATATAAAATAAGACAGTGTGAGATATTCTCTATCACTCACTGGACCCAGGATTTAATCGCCCTCAGCATTAACTAACCAGACTCTCCGAGCCCCCCCCAGTGGGAATTAAGGGTGAGTGAGTGGAGGGAGGGGCTGTGGGGGAAGGGAATGGAGGGTGACAATTCGAAGGAGAGACACTGGGGACATGGAGTAGAGAAACAGGACGATAAGAGAGTGTTGGCTGAGAAACAGGATTGTGAGGAGACGGACCCGTCACCCTGAGCAACACCCTGGCAAATATAACTCTACACTCTAATAGGGGCAGCACAGTGGCTTAGTGGTTAGCACTGTTGCCTCACAGCACCAGGGACCCGGGTACAATTCCCACCTCGGGTATCTGTCTGTGTGGAGTTTGCACATTCTCCCCGTGTCTGTGTGGGTTTCCTCCGGGTGCTCCGGTTTTCCACAATCCAAAGATGTGCAGGTCAGGTGAATTGGCCATGTTACATTGCCCATGGTGTTAGGTGTGTTAGTCAGGGGTAAATATAGGGTAGGGGAACGGGTCTGGGTGGGTTACTCTTCAGAGAGTTGGACTGAAAGGCCTGTTTCCATTCTGCAGGTGATTTGATCTACACCTCCCATTACCTTATCCATCTTTCCCAACACTCTGTCCCCTCAGTCACTTACTGGGAGCTGTTGTGTAGGTCCCACTTGGGGAACCTGCAGAAACAAAATAACCATCCATTAGGATGGGGAATAACCCATTCTCAGAGAGTGAGAACAGATGTTCAAAATTTATCAAGGTGATGGCACACAGACAAGGCAGTAAGGAAGGTTTTACAGAGATTGTGTCAGAAATCCTCATTCCCATACTCCCCTCCCCTGCATCCCCACCAGATGCAGAAAACCCCTTCCATTCCATTAATATTCACTCAGTGAGGATCTGATTGGGTGCAGTGGGTTTAATGATAAATATTAGACCTGGTCTGGGCTGATCAGATAGTGAATGAGACGTGTTTATACGTGTGTATCTGTGTGTGGGGATTCAATCAGTTCCACTCCCCACAGTGCCCTGTACTCCCAGTACTGGAGATTCCCCCACACTCACTCTGTCCCCTCAGTTTCACATTCCCCTCTCTCTGATTCTTACCTCTCCGTGGCCATTTCCAGATGATTATTCCGACTATCCCGAAAATAACAGCCAATGGAATGACTATTTTAATGAGACTTCCAAGATGGGAATGCGGCCAATTGCTTTTCTGATTTTCTGAAACACATTGGAAATATATCAGGATTCTCTCTGTTCCTGGATTTATTTCTAGCTCTGTGTTGATTGGGAACAATTTTAACTGCTCCAGGCTGTTGGGAATTGTTGGGATTGGTTGAAATGCTGGTTTGACCCTCACCCGATTTCACTCTCCAGTGAAGTCACCAAGGATCCCATCGATAGGGGTATAAACATCGTGTTGTACCTGTCCTGGGGGTTACCTCCCCAGACAGTTCAGTTCCCATTCTCCCCGATATCTCTGTGTCCTGTCCTTACTCATGCTGGTGGGGTAGATCGGCCTTGGTTGAGGTGAAGGAGTGAGTGAATGGTTGGAGGGGTGTAGTTAGGTGTCCCAGAAAGGCACTTCCTCAGTGGTTGGGCAAGGGGCAGTTTTGGGAACTCACTGGTGAGTGTCAGGGATGTTGAGTACCAATGGAATGGTGTTTGGGTGCCACAGTGGGCTGGGTGATGGGGCCTTGTTAGGCGTCCAGTTGTGGAGTTCTGTGTTGTGTCCCAGTTGTCTGTCCAGGGTGACGCACTGCGAGTCTGACAGACGTCAGGAGGCGGTGAGCTGGTGTTGGTGCTGGGGAGAGGTCAATTGTTGGTTGCAGAATGTCCGGTCATGGGTTTGAGGGGATGGGGTCAAAGAGTTAAAGAGTCACACAACAAGTGTGCGTGTTCAGTCCAACTAGCCCACGTTGACCAGATATCCTCATCAGTGGGTGAATGGAGGGATCAGCAGTACGTTTGGCGATATTCGGTTTTCTAGTTCTCTGGTGTCAGGGACCAGACCAGGCCCCCTCAAAATATTTGAATAAGGTAGCCTCGATCTGAACTGCTTTTTATTTTAAAGCTAGATGGGAAATGCTGTGTTCCAGATACAATGCAAGTGGTCAAACAACTCGATGTTAAGCAAAACACAATTTACATAAATGCTGTAATTATAATACAAACAAAAGAAACAGAAATTTAGAATAACTTAATTGAAAAATGCAACCGAATACAGTACCTATTACTAATTAACTGCTGTAATATTGTAACATCCTATAAACACCTTGGCAAAAAGGTAAATTCAGACACAGATTCTTCCATGCAGTTCTCCAATCCATGAGGAAATAATATCAAGAAAAAAATGCAAACAGTAGTAGGCAGGTGACACTCACTGAAGCTGCCAACTTGTTTGAGACCCCAAAGGCTTCTGATGTAACTGAAAAAACCAAACTGAGAAATCTGGATCTGTGAGAGCTGGCCATGCCCATTCAGACTGCTTCTATTGTTCCAACTTAAAAAAACACCCAGAGGCCTCACAACTGGTTTAGCTCAGTCATCATCACCAGGGAGTTTGGTGCCTCTGCCTTACAACCTCTCTTCAAAACAAAAACTAAGACACAAACAACCTTTTAAAGTGACAGCATCATCACATTAGGAGTTAATGAAGCTTCCAATCCCTAACTTCAGAACTTGAGGTCTTTCCAGAGGATTCTAGATGCGAGGTAA
This sequence comes from Hemiscyllium ocellatum, assembly GCF_020745735.1. Lineage (NCBI taxonomy): Eukaryota > Metazoa > Chordata > Chondrichthyes > Orectolobiformes > Hemiscylliidae > Hemiscyllium > Hemiscyllium ocellatum. Next base: position 37,084,773 of record NC_083435.1, read on the forward strand.
TTGTCCATCGGAAGTTGAAACTTCCCGGACAAATCCCATTCAGTGAGTCAGGAATTCTGAGGGGTCCAGACCCTCCTCTCTCAGGGTGTGGTGTCCAGTCTCTGACTGTCTGGCTACTGGACAATCTGGGCCCATGCCTGGTGCTGAAGCCTGGAATACAAGGGAATCTTCTTGTAATTCTGGTGAGATTATTCTGGAGTGAAATCGATGAGTACTTCACCAATAACAGGGCTTTGGGAATCTGCAATCCCCAGAAGGCTTTGGAAGCTTGGGATTCAGAGACTCTTTCAAACTTAGAATTGAAATCTTTAACTCAGTGAGACCAACATTGACAGATCAACACAGGGAACAAGGTGGGTAGTTGCAAACAAGGAAGTGAAAAAGTGTCCTCGAAATGGTTTCATCTGTCACATGTATATATACACGGAGACACATACACAGACTCTACACACACACACAGACACACAAACACACATACACACACACGTACAAACACACAGATACACACAGACACACAAACACAACACAAACACACACACACAGATACATACATACACACACAAACACACACACAGACACACACACATGTACAAACACACACACACACAGACACACAAACACACACACAGACACATACATACACACAAACACACAGACACACACACACAGACACACACAACACACAGACACACACACACACACACACTCTCTCTCCAGTCCCTTACCCCACTGATAGAGCTTGCCCTCTGCCAGGCTGCTGTGTTCAATTTGACAGGAGTATTGATCCTCATCCCCAGCATTGATCTCAATCTCTTTCTGGATCTGATGGGTCCCATCGTGGTTCGGTCGAACCCCCGAGGATTGGGTCTCAGACATGACCTCTCCATTCCTTAGCCAGGTCACCTCGATGTCTACAGGATAAAACCCAGTGACCAGGCAGGAGAGAGTGAGCGGCTTGTCCTGACCATTGGGCTCCCTCCTGGAGATGAACACTTCAGGCTGAACTGTGATGGGAAAGGGGGAAAACACAAACAACAGACAGACACTGAATGGAATGGGAGAACGGTTTCATAGATCAGTGAGGTTAGATCAGAACATGGAACAAAACTGAAATACACACCTTTCCTTGTGAAATATTCCTTTCCAGCTTTTAGATAGCTCTTTAAAGATTTAACATATCCTTTTTCCAGATGTATTTTCCAGTAGTTGTTCCAGGAATTATCAGAATCCCATTTCTCTTTAGTCATCACTGCAATAGGATTGGATGCGATCCATCTCATTCTGTCTTGTTCTAAACTGATAAAGTCCTTTCCATCAAATCAAAATCTCATCGATCTCTTAATGCTGCCGTCATCACTGACCTCAACAGCAATTATCTGTTGAAAAATGTGAACTCCTGTTGGTGATCAAACAGTCATAGATAATTAATAATAAATTTTACCAGAGGAACAATCTGATCAAAGGGGAATGGGGATCCTCTATCAGGCACCAGGGAGAGGGGGTTACACACGGTGCTAATCCCCAGGGCCTGTGCTCTCAGAGGGTCTCAGACTCAGGCAGTACTGCCCCTTTCTCCAGTGGCTGCCTCACACCTCAACCTGAAGCAGGTAAGGACGGGTTTTCTGATCCAGGTCAGAATTCCAGCGCTCACATCCCCACTGTCTGGGAATGACAGGCCCATTCCTTGTGGTCATGTGTTTTTATCACAGGCTGCATTCTGGGGGATATAGTCTGTGATTGTCCGTGACCACTCTGTCAGCCTCCCACAGGCACTGGCCCACGATCGGACTCGGTATCATATTTACAAGGACACTTTCCCTGTATGGGGCTGTGAAATCTAGGTGTGGTGGAACTGAGATGAAGGTAGAATATAGAATATAAATATTACTGCGCAGTACAGTCCCTTCAGCCCTCAATGTTATGCCAAGCTGTGAAACCAATCTGAAGCCCACCTAACCAACACAATTCCGTTCTCGTACATATGTCTCTCCCCTGACCATTTAAATGCGCTTAAAGTTGGCGAGTCTACTACTATTCCACGTCCCTACTACTCTCTGAGTAAAGAAACTACGTATGATATCCATCCTATATTTGTCACCCCTTCTGTTAGCCATCACCAACTGAGGAAAAAGGCTCTCATTGTCCAGTCTATTTAACTCTCTGATTACTTGGATATCTCAATTAAGTCGCCTGTCAATCCTCTTCTCTCCAATGAAAACAGCCTCAGTTCCCTCAGCCTTTCCTTGTAAGACCTTCCCTCCATAACAAGCAACATCCTCGTAAATTTCCTCTGAAACCTTTCCAAGTTTCCACATCCTTCCTATAATGCGGTGACCAGAACTGTACACAATCCTCCAACTGCAGCCACACCAGAGTTTTGTACAGCTGCAGCATGACTTCATGGTTCTAAAACTCAATCCCACTACTAATAAAAGCTAACACACCGTATGCTTTCTTAACAACCTTATCCAACCTGGGTGACAACTTTCAGGGACCTATGCACATGGATACCGAGATCTGGCTGCTCGTCTATATTACCAAGAAGCCTTCCATTTGCCCAGAACTCTGCATTCCTGCTGCTCCTTCCAAAGTGAATCACCTCACACTTTTCCGCATTAAACTCCATTTGCCACCTCTCAGCCCAGCCCTGCATCTTATCTATAGTCCCTCTGTAACCTGCAACATCCTTCTGCACTATCCACACCTCTACCGGTGAGCGTACTCCACATATTTACTAACCCATCCTTCTATTTATTAAAATGACAAACAGCAGTGGACCCAAAACAAATCCTTGCTGTATACCACTAGTAACTGAACTCTAGGGTGAACGTTTCCCATCAACCACCACCCTCTGTCTTCTTTAGCTAGCCAATTTCAGTTCCAAATTGCTAAATCACCCTCAATTCTATGCCACCAGATTTTGTGCAATACCATACTGTGGGGAACCGTATCAAACCCCTTACTGAAATCCATATACTCCACATCAACCACTTTACCCTCATCCACCTGTTTGGTCACTTTCTCAAAGAACCCAAAAAGGTTTGTGAGGCACGAACTACCCTTCACAAAACCGTGTTGAATATCCCTAATCAACTTATTCCTTTCAAGATAATTATCTCTTATAACACTTTCCAACACTTTACCCACAACAGAAGTAAGGCTCACTGGTCTATAATTACCAGGGCTGTCTCTGTTCCCCTTCTTGAATAAGGGGGACAACATTTGCAATTCTTCAGTCTTCTGGCACTATTCCTGTAGACAATGATGACATAAAGATCAAAGCCAAAGACTCGGCAATCTCCTCCCTGGCTTCCCAGAGAATCCTATGATAAATCCTATCTCACCCATGAAGCTTATAGAGTTTTACACTTCCCAGAATTACAACACCTCCTCCTTGTGAACCTCAATCCCATCTAGTCTAGTAGCCTTTATCTCAGTATTCTCCACGACAACATTGTCTTTTTCTTGTGTGAATACTGACAAAAAATATTCATTTAGCACTTTCCCTATCTCTTCTGACTCCACGCACAACTTCCCATTACTCTCCTTGACTGGTCCTGATCTTACTTGAGTGTCATTCTTTTATTCCTGATATACTGATTGAAAACTTTAGGGTTTCCGGGATCCTATCTGCCAATGACTTCTCATGTTCCCTCCTGGCTTTTCTTAACTCTTTCTGTATGTCTTTCCTGGCTAACTTGTAATTCTCAAGTGTCTTAACGGAGCCTTCAAGTCTCATCCTAACATAAGCCTTCTTCTTCCTCTTGCCAAGAGATTCAACTTCTTCTGTAAACCACAGCTCCTACGTTCAACAAGTTCCTCCCTGCCTGGCAGGTACATACTTACCAAGGACCTGCAGTAGCTGTTCCTTGAATATTTCAATTGTGCCCAACCCCTGCAGTTTCCTTCCTTATCTTTTGCATCCAAAATCTTGCCCAATTGCATTATAATTGCCCTTTCCCCAGCTATAACTCTTGCTCTTCGGTGTGTACCTATCTCGTTCCATCAATAAAGTAAACATAACTGAATTGTGGTCACTATCATCTGGTTGGGTTCATTACCCAGTACCAAATCTAATGTGGCCATGCCCCTTGTTGCCCTGTCGACATAATGTGTCAGGAAGCCCTCTTGCACACATTGGACACAAAATGACCCATTTAACGTGCTTATTGTTGTATTCCAAGCCAATATTTGGAAAGTTAAATGTCCCCATAACAACTACACTCGCTCCTATTGAGAATCATTATCCTTTCCTCTACATCTCTGGAACTATTCAGAGGCCTATAGAAAACAGCGTGACCACTCCTCAGTACTACCTCAGTAGACGGGTCTTCAAACATCCTTTCTGCTGCCACAATACTGTCCTTGACTAACAATGCCACACTTGCCCCTCTTTACCATCTTCACTGTTCTTACTGAAACATCAAAATCCCAGAACTGTAACACCCATTCCTCTCCCTGCTTTAGCCATGTCTCTGAAATGGCCACGACATCGAAGTTCCAGGTACCAACCCATGCTGCAAGGTCACCCACCATATTCCGTATGATGCTGGTGTTGAAGTAGTCACACTTCAAACCAACTTCTTGTTTGCTGATGCCCTCTTCAAACCTTAGTTCAGATCTCACGACTCTCAAACTCCTGTATACTCGAACTACAATTTGAGTTCACATCCCCCTCCTGAATTAGTTTAAACCCTCCCAAAGAGCATTAGCAAATTTTCACCCCCCCCCCCCCCACCATGATACTGGTACCCCTCTGGTTCAGGTGAAGAGAATCCTGTTTGTAGAGGTCGCACTACCCCAGAAAGAACCCCAATTATCCAGGTGTAGGAAACGCTCCCTCCTGTGCACCATCCCTATAGCCATGTGTTCAACCCCTGTCTCTCTCCCTATTTCTCACCTCGCTAGTACGTGGCACAGGCAACTAACCAGAGATAACAACTCTGTCCAATCTCTAAGCTTGCACCCTAACTCCCTGAATTTCTTCCTTAAATTCCCATCTCTCTTCCTACCTATGTCATTTGGTGCCTATGTGGACCACAACTTGGGGATGCTCCACCTCATCCTCAAGGATCCTGAAAACACAATCTGAGACGGCATGAACCCTGGCACCTGGGAGGCAATATACCAACTGCGAGTCTCTCTCACTCCCACAAAACCTCCTGTTTGTCCCCCTAACTACAGAGTGTCCAATGACTAATGGTCTGCTCCTTGTCCCCCTTCCCTTTCTGAGCAATAGGGACAGACTCTTTGCCAGAGATCTGTGCCCCATTGCTTACCCCTGGTATGATTTGGATGTGCAAATAGGTGGGAATGGTTAGTAATGTTTCGTTTGCAGATGACACCAAAACAGGAAATGTAGTGGGCAGTGAAGAAGGTTGTCTCAGAGTACAAGGACCTTGATCAGATGGGCTGAGGAGTGGCAGATGGAGATTAATTTAGATAAAAGTGAGGTGTTGCATTTTGGGTAAATCATAGCAGCATTTATACAGTTAATGGTAGGGTGCTGGGGAGTGTTACCAAACAAACAGACCTTGGAGTGTAGAGTCATAGTTCCTGAAGGTGGAGTTACAGATTGACAGGATAGTGAAGAAGGTGTTTGGTCTACTTGCCTTTATTGGTCAGTGGATTGAGAACAGGAGTTGGGCTATCATGTTGCAGCTGTACAGGACATTAATTCAGTCATTTTCCGAATGCTATGTTAAATTCTGAACTTACTGCTGTAGGAATCATGAAAGGGTTCAGAAAAGATTTACAAGGTTTGGAGCTATAGGGAGAGACTGAATAGGCTGGGGCTATTTTTCCTGAAGTGTTGAAGGCTGAGGGATGACCTTTTAGAAGTTTATAAAACCATCCTATCTGTTGTGAACCTTGAAAGGGTTCAGAAAAGATTTACATGGATGTTGCCAGGCTTGGAGGATCTGAGCTACAGGGAGAGGCTGAACAGGCTGGGGCTGTTTTCCCTGGAGCGTCGGAGGCTGAGAGGTAACCTTATAGATGTTTACAAAATTATGAGGGGCATGGATAGGATAAATAGGCAAAATCTGTTCCCTGGGGTAGGGGAGTCCAGAACTAGAGGGCATAGGTTGAGGGTGAGAGGGGAAAGATATAAAAGAGACCTAAGGGGCAACTTTTTCGTGCAGAGGATAGTGCACGTATGGAATGAGCTGCCAGAGGAAGTGACAGAGGCTGGTACAATTGCAACATTTAAGAGGCATTTGGATGGGTATATGAATAGGAAGGATTTGGAGGGATATGGGCCGGGTGCTGTCAAGTGGAACTAGACTGGGTTGGGATTAGTGGTCGGCATGGAACGATTGGACCGAAGGATCTGTTTCTGTGCTGTACCTCTCTATGACTCTATGAGGGGCATAGATAAAGTGAATAGCCAAGTTCTTTTTCCCAGAGTAGGGGAGTCTGAAACTAAAGGGCAGAGATTGAATGTGAGAGGGAAAAGATTTAAAAGGGAACTAAGAGGCAACTTTTTCGTGCAGAGGATAGTGCATGTATGGAATGAGCTGCCACAGGAAGTGACAGAGGCTGGTACAATTACAGCATTTAAAAGGCATCAGGATGGGCTTATAATAGGATGGGTTAAGAAGGATGTGGGCTCAATGCTGGCAAATGGGACTTCGATCAGTTTAGGGTTTCTGGTCTTCGTAGACAAGTTGGACTAAGGGTCTGTTTCTCCACTGTACAACTCTATGAATCTACCTTCTGTCCAATTTCCTCTAATTATTGTAATGTTTTTAACATTGATCTAATTGTTTAATTGATTCCTCACAAATTAAGCAGAATGAGTTGCCCTCTTTTGAGGCAGTTGTGGTTTTAATGACAACAAGTAATATATTCCAGTGCTACACTTGGTAAGCTGCTTTCAAACACATTCCCAGTTAATTCTAGTCACATGGGAGTTCAGAGGGAGAGTGGGCAAGTCAGCCCTTTGAGTCCACTCCACCATTTAACATGATCATGACTGATTTTATCCTGGTCTCACCTCCACCTTCCTGCCTGCTCCCATCCCCCTTTATCCTGCTTTCCATCAGAAACATAGCCATTTCTTTCCTGAATTTGTTGATTGGTTCTGCCCCACTCTGGGTCAGTGAGTTCCACAGATTCACAACCCTCTGAAAGAGGGAGTTTCTTCTCATCTCAGTATTGAACCGGCCTCCTCTCTCTACATCTATGACCTCTTGTTCGAGACTGTCCCACAAGGGGAATGTCCAATAAACATCAATCTTATCAATCCCCTTTAGCATTTTATATTCCTCAATTAGATCCTCCTTCATTCCTCTGATCTCCAGTGAGTCCAGGCCCAAGCTATTCAATTGTTTCTCGTACAATAACCCTTTCATCCCTGGAACCAGCCTGGTGAACCTCCTCTGAACTGCCTGCAATGTCACCACATCCTCCCTTAGGTAAGGAGACCACAACTGGACATCATTCTTCAGGTGTGGACTCACCAATGCCTTATATAACTGTAACAACACTTCTTTGCAATAAATGCCAGTATTCCATTTGCCTTTCTTATTATATGCTGCACTTGCTTATCCACTTTCTGCAATTCATGTCCCAAGACACCCAGATCCCTCTGCACTGAAACACTGTGAATCTGCTTCCCACTGAAATAACAATTTGTCTTTTCAGTATCCAGCCAAATGAACAACCCCACACTTATTCACATTAAACTCCACCTGTCAGAGTCTAGCCCATTCTCCTAGCCAATATCCATCTGGAAACTTATTATCTCCTCATCATAGCCTGGTTTCCCACCAATATTAGTATTATCCATGAGTTTGACTATGATACACTCTATCCCTGCTTGCTGATCATTTATACAGATTGTAATTAATTGAAGTCTGAGAACTGAACCATGCAGCACAAGATTAGTTACAGTTCATCACCCAGAGAAGGACCCATTTTTCCTGATCCCCTGTTTTCTGTAAGTTGGCCAATCCTTTATCTAAATCAATCCGCTCCCTTATAACTCCCATAGGACCTGACCATCAGGATTAGTCTTTTATTTGGCACCTTGTCAAATGTCTTCTGGAAGTCTAGATAAACCACATCCACTGGGCATCGGTGAATCGAGCTTCATTTATCTCAATGTTCAGTTATCTCCTCCCTTATGATTGGCTTCAGCAGCTTCCCCACGACAAAGTTCAAACTAACTGGTCTACAGTTTCCCACTTTGTGCCTATCTCCTATTTGAATAAGGGTATCACGTTAACATATTTCCAAGTCACTGGTATCTTTCCAGAATTCCAGGGATTTTTGGAATATCTCAACTAATGCATCCGTTATCTCTGTTGACAAATCCTTTTATACCTCTGGGTGCAGGCCATCAGACCCTGGGGAATTATCTGCCTTTAATCCCATCAGTTTATGTAATACCTTCTCCCCAGTTACAGCAATTGCACCAAGTTCCTTGATAGTAACTGCAGTTTTTGGGAGGACAGTGCTACCTTACACTGTGACAACAGAGACATTTCTGTTATTCCTGAATACCTGTCGCAAAGTTTTTACTACAGTTGTTATGGGGGATTTCAACATGCAGGTAGACTGGGAGAATCAGAATCATCCTGGACCCCAAGAAAGAGAGTTTGTGGAGTACCTCCGAGATGGATTCTTAGAACAGCTTGTACTGGAACCTACAAGGGAAAAGGCAATTCTGGATCTGGTTTTGTGAAATGAACCGGATTTGATCAGGGACCTCGAAGTGAAGGAATTATAAGGAAGTAGTGACCATAATATGATAAGTTTTAATCTGCAATTTGAGAGGGAGAAGGGAGAATTGGACGTTTCAGTATTACAGTTGAACAAAGGGAACTATGGAGCTCTGAGGGAGGAGCTGGCCAAAGTTCAATGGCTCAATACTCTAGCAGGGATAGCAGTGGAACAACAATGGCAGGTACTTCTTGCAGAAAGTGCAGGATCAGTTCATTCCAAAAAGGAAGGAAGATCCTAAGGGGAGGCAGAGAGGGCCATGGCTGACGAGGGAAGTTAAGGGAAGATAAAAGAGAAGAAGTATAACATAGCAAAGATGAACAGGAAGCTGGAGGACTGGGAAATGTTTAAAAAGCAACTGAGGATAACTAAAAACGCAATACGCGGAGAAAAAAATGAGGGATGAAGGCAAACTGGCCAAAAATATAAAGGAGGATAGTAAAAGCTTTTTTAGGTATGTGGAAGAAAAAAAATGGTTAAGATTAACATTTGGCCCTTAAAGACAGAAATGGGTGAATTCATTATGGGGAACAAGGAAATGGCAGAAGAGTTGAATGGTACTTTGGATCTGTCCTCACTGGGGAAGACACAAGCAATGTCCCAGATGTAATAGTGGCTGAAGGACCGAGGGTAATGGATGAACTGAAGGGAATTTATATTGGGCAGGAAATTGTGTTGGAGAGACTGTTAGGTCTGAAGGCTGATAAGTCCCCGGGACCTGATGGTCTGCATCCCAGGGTACTTAAGGAGGTGGCTCTAGAAATCATGGACGCATTGGTAATCATTTTCCAATGTTCTATAGATTTAGGATCAGTTCCTGCAGATTGGAGGGTGGCTAATGTCGTCCCACTTTTCAAGAAAGGAGGGAGAGAGAAAACAGGGAATTATAGACTGGTTAGCCTGATGTCAGTGGTAGGAAAGATGCTGGAGTCAATTATAAAAGATGAAATTATGACTCATTTGGATAGCAGTGACAGGATAGGTCAGAGACAGCATGGATTTACGAAGGGGAAATTGTGCTTGACTAATTTTCTGGAATTTTTTGAGGATGTAACCATGAAGATGGACAAGGGAGAGCCAGTGGATGTAGTGTACCTGAACTTTCAGAAAGCCTTTGATAAAGTCCCACATAGGAGATTAATGAGCAAAATTAGGGCACATGATACTGGGGGCAAAATACTGACTTGGATTGAAAATTGGCTGGCTGACAAGAAGCAAAGAGTAATGATAAACGGGTCCCTTTCGGAATGGCAGGCGATGACCAGTGGGGTACCACAAGGTTCAGTGCTGAGACTGCTGCTGTTTACGATATACATTAATAATATAGATGAAGGCACTAATATTAGCAATTTTGCTGATGACACAAAGCTGGGTGGCAGGGTGAAATGTGAGGAGGATGTTAGGAGAATACAGGGTGACTTGGACAGGCTAGGTGAGTGGACAGATGCATGGCAGATGCAGTTTAATGTGGATAAATGTGTGGTTATCCACCTTGGTGGCAAGAACAGGAAGGCAGATTACTATCTAAATGGAGTCAAGTTAGGTAAAGGGGCAGTACAATGAGATCTGGGAGTTCTTGTGTATCAGTCAATGAAATCAAGCATGCAGGTACAGCCGGCAACAATGAAGAAAGCTACTGGCATGCTGGCCTTCATAACAAGAGGAATTGAGTACAGGAGCAGAGAGGTCCTTCTGCAGCTGTACAAGGCCCTGGTGAGACTAAACCTGGAGAATTGCGTGCAGTTTTGGTCTCCAAATTTGAGCAAGAACATTCTGGCTATTGAGGGAGTGCAGCGTAGGTTCACGAGGTCAATTCCCAGAATGGCTGGACTATCTCATGTTGAAAGATTGGAGTGACTGGGCTTGTATACACTTGATGGTGAGAGAAGGTATACAAGAAGGATGAGAGGGGATCTGATTGAGATGTGTAAGATTATTAAAGGATTGGTCACTCTGGAGGCAGGAAGCATCTTTCAGCTGATAGGTGAGTCCAGAGCCAGAGGGCAAAGTTTAAAAATAAGGGGTAGGTCATTTAGAACAGAGTTGAGGAGAAACTTCTTCACCCAGAGAGTGGTGGGTGTATGGAATGCCCTCCCCCAGAGGGCAGTGGAGGCCAAGTCTCTGGATACTTTCAAGAAAGAGATGGATAGAGAGATAGACAGTGGAATCAAGGGATATGGGGATAAGGCAGGAACAGGATACTGATTGTGGATGATCAGCCATGATCACAATGAATGGTGGTGCTGGCCTGAAGAATAAAATGCCCTACTCCAGCACTCATGTCTATTGATTATTGTCTATTGTCTATTGATTATTGTCTATTGACCCTGCTTCAGAACGTGCAGATCTTGAACCTGAAGCATTAACTCTCTTAACCAGTCTCTTTGTGGTTATGGGTCTGCTCGCTGAGCTGGGAAGTTGATTTGCAGACGGTTTGTCCCCTGTCTAGGTGACATCTTCAATGGTCTGGAGACTCTTGTGAAGTGTTGCTGTACTGTGCCTTCTGGAATTTATTTGGTTCCTTTCCTGTTGCTTCTGGTTGCCAGTTCCGGTTGTTCATTATAGTGACCGGTATATTGGGTCTGGGTCAATGTCTAGTCTCTGGCTGTCCCCTGTTTAGCTTGTCCTATGATCTCAGTGTTAATTCAGTCGAATTTGTGGTCCCTGTCATCAGTGAGTGTGGTTATCATGGACAGTTGATCGTGGTGTTTAGTGGTTAGTTGGTGTTTATGGATGCTGATTGCTAGTTGTCTGCCTGTTTGTCCAATATAGTGTTTTGTACAGCCTTTGCATGGAATCCTGTAAATTACCTTAGTCTAGCACATGATGGGCGTGGGGTCTTTTGTCCTGATGAGTGATGTCTGAGTGTGCCTGTCAGTTTATGGACAGTAATGGATCCCAGTGGGTGGGGAAATCTGGCTGTCAGTCTGAGACGTTTTTTATATCAGGTAGGGCAGTTAGTGTGTTGGGTTGTGGCATGTCCTGGTCACATGGTTTGTCTGTTAGGCATCTGCGGATGAAGTTGCGGGGATATTCATTCTTGGTGAAGACTCTGCAGAGATGTTCTTCTTCTTCTTCCCTTCGTAGGCCGGGAGAGCTGCAGTGTCTTGTAGTTCTTTTGAACAGGGTCCTCATGCAACTTCTCTTGTGTGTGTTTGGGTGGTTGCTGTTGTAGTTCAGGACCTGGTCCATGTGTGAGGCTTTTCTGTACACTGTTGTGGTACATTCACCGCTCTGTATTCCTTCTACCGTCACATCCAGGAATGGGAGTTGGCTGTTGGTTTCCTCCTCTCCAGTACATTTGATCCCTATAACTCGGAGGTGCCGGTTTTGGACTGGGGTAGATAAAGTTAAAAAGCACACCACAACATGTTAGAGCCGAACAAATTCATTGGGAAGCACTAGCTTTCGAAAAGCTGCTTCTTCATCAGGTGGTTGAAGGAGCCCGATAAAGGAGCAGCGTTTCGAAAGCTCGTGCTTCCAAATAAACCTGTTGGACGATAACCTGGTGTTGTGTGATTTTTACCTTAATCCCTATGACCAGAGTCAATAATATAGTATGTGTTCTCTATATCTGTTCTCTTAATAACTACAAAAATGTTGTCAATGTATCTGATTCAGAGTTTGGGTTGAATTTATAGGAGAGCTGTTTGTTCCAGTTTTTGCATCACAGCTTGTGCTCTGAGCCCGGAGATGGGTGAGCCCATAGGTGTCCCATTGACCTGTTCATGTATTTGTTGTTGAATGGGAAGTGTGTCCTCAAGCACAGGTCTAGTAGTGTGACCCTGCAGTCCTTGTTGGGAGGTTCCCTGTCGTGTTGCCTGTTCTGTTTGTCCTGGAGGTTAGCTATTATCTCTCTGGCTAGGGTTTTGTCAATTACATTGAACCATGTTGTTCCATTGAATGAGACCATTGCTTCATCCTTATCCATGTTTATGTTCTTAATGTTGTCTAGGAATCCCTGTGATGATTGTATGGAGTGTTTGGATCTGCTGAGAAGATGTTTCTGTTTTTGTTGGAGTTCTTTGGTGACACACAGAAAGGGAAAGGCGCTCCAAAACAAAATGACTAACCAACAGCAGAGAAGACAACATGACAGTTACCTGGGTGAGATTCATACGAAGACTGTATGAAACACTATATCAGACAAACAGGCAGACAGCTAGCAATCCACATCCATGAACACCAACTAACCACTCAACACCACAACCAGCTGTCCCTGGTAGCCACACACACCAATGACAGGGACCACAAATTCAACTGGGACAACAACGATCATAGGACAAGCTAAACAGAGGACAGCCAGAGAAATTCTGGAAGCTTGGCACTCATTCACAGACTCAATCAACAAACACCTAGACCCTATACCGATCACGACAACGAACAACCGGAACCAGCAGGAATGGAATCAAAAAAATTCCAGAGGACACAGTACAGCAGCGCTTCACAGGAGGCTCCAAAACACTGAAGATGTCAATGAGACAGGGGACAAAACATCTGCACATCAACGTCCCAGCTCGGCGAACATACCCATAACCACAGCAACCTGCACCCGAGCTATAAATCTTTACACAACCCTTGATTGACTCTCTTTCTCTCTCTTGATGGATGCTTCCTGGCCAGCTTTGAATTTCCAGCATTTTCAGTTTAAATTTCAGATTTCCAGCATCTGCGATACTTTCCTACCCTGTGATATGCTGAAGTGACATGTCTACTTTCGGGGTGCCTTAAGATTTACAAGGATGTTGCCAGGGTTGGAGGATCTGAGCTACAGGGAGAGGCTGAACAGGCTGGGGCTGTTTTCCCTGGAGCGTCGGAGGCTGAGGGGTAACCTAATAGAGGTTTACAAAATTATGAGGGGCATGGATAGGATAAAGAGACAAAGTCTGGGGTCGGGGAGTCTAGAACTAGAGGGCATAGGTTGAGGGTGAGAGGGGAAAGATATAAAAGAGACTTAAGGGGCAACTTTTGCAACAGAGGGTGGTACAGGTATGGAGTGAGTTGCCAGAGGATGTGGTGGAGGCTGGTACAATTGCAACATTTAAGAGGCATTTGGATGGGTATTTGAATAGGAAGGGTTTGGAGGGATATGGGCCGGGTGCTGGCAGGTGGGACTAGATTGGATTGGGGTATCTGGTCGGCATGGACGGATTGGACCAAAGGGTCTGTTTCTGTGTTGTACATCTCTAAGACTCTATGACTCTATGTTACTGCATAGGGCCAGGTTTGAAGAAACAGCGATACTTAGATAATAGGAAGAACCAAGTTGCGTGACATTGTCTGGTGTTAGGGCTCCCATGACTGAGTGGCACAAAATGGCTGCTGGCTGCCCATGGTTAATACAGGAGAACATGGCTGACAGTAGTTACAGCACTTTGGACAATGTTTGCTTCACGTAGCCTTCACATGTAGGACAATAGTAACTCTGTATAATCAAGGTTACTGACTGAGAGAGAATGAGCAGCTGCAGTTGCTTTCTTAGATAAGAACATTTCACACTAATTAGTTGTCTCTCTTGAATCATTTAATCAATCTGTTACAACAGAAACATCAATCAGCCAGATCTTACCAGACGTCTGGTTTGACCTCTTCATTATTGTACTCAGAATTTCCTTCACCTTGTTTGCATGTATGTTCACCCGCTCTGTGATATAATCCCAGAAATTCACATCGAAGAATTCTGCCATGAACTGCTGCCTGGGGATGCACCGTTGGGTTTTACTGTCACATGAACCGATTATAACTCCATTGACTGTTGCACTGTTTGTAACCTCAGGAAAACCCTTCAATCCAGCAACAATTGTGTAAATCACAGTGAATGCGTTAGTCTCTATAAAACAAACAATAAAAGCAGGGAGTTACTCAACACCAACATAAACATCAAATTAATGTACCTGGGCTACAAAACTAGAGTCGCATCACAGACATCAGGGACATCACTAATGTGAGAGACTGCCCGCAAAATCACTTTCAACGTATTATATCTGTAAAGATCAGGCTGAAAACAATTGCACAGACTTCCAGCTGGTCAAAGTGAGGCCCATCCACACAGTGACAATCTCCAATAATCCACCAAATTATAACACTGTCAGAATCTTGTCTGATATAATCAACAGAATAAGATTCAACTGGGACAGAATTAGCTGCTGCACCCTCTCAGAACAGGGAGTAAACACAGAACAGACTCACTCAGATACTCGATGGTGTCAGTGTGGGACACAATCCAAGGATTGGAATATTAAACAGAAGATCACTAACCTGGAACAGTAACCTGGGACACACCCGGTCTATTACTAACCTGGTACAGTAACCTGGGACACACCGGGTCTATTACTAACCTGGAACACATGCAGTTTGTCAGCAGCCTGGAATAGTGATGTGGGATACACCTAGTGCATTCCTAAGGGAAGGTGATGGAAGTGGTAATATTGCTAATCCAGAAACTCAGCTAGTCTGAGAACCCTGTTTCAAATTCTGCAATGGCAGTTGATAAAACTTGAATTTAAAAAAACTGGAATTAACTGGAATCGACTGATGACCATGAAACCATTTTTGGTTGTTTGGAACAATCCATCTGGTTCATTAATGCCCTTCAAGAAAGGAACTCTGCCATCCTCACCTGGTCTAAAGTACACACACCTCCAGACTCCCTCTGAAATGTCCTAGCAAGCCATTTAGTCATTTCAATCACGACAAATTCTCAACAAAGAAATGAAACTGGACAGACCACAAGGCATTGTCCTCAGCACTATAAATGGCAATGGCAAACACAGCAATGATGACCCTACAAATTCCTCCTCACTAACATCTGGGAGCTACTGCCAAAATTGAGAGAGCTGTCTCAGAGACTAGTCAAACAACAGCCAGACAGAGTCATTCTTATGGAATCATACTTTAGAGACAATGTCCCAGACACTATCATTACCATCACTGGATATGTCGTGTCTCACTGACTGGAGAGATTCAACAGAGGTTTACAGTTGTAGAGTCATAGAGATGTACAGCACAGAAACAGACCATTCAGTCAACTCGTTCATGCTGACAAGATATCCTAAATTACATCAGTCCCATTTGCCAGCATTTAGCCATTATCCCTCTAAACCCTCCCTATTCCTATACCCAACCAGATGCCTTTAAATGTTGCCATTGTACAAACCTCCACCACTTCCTCTGGCAGCTCATTCCATACACGTACCACCCTCTGAGTGAAAAAGATACCTGTTAGGGGCCTTTTAAAATCTTTCTCCTCTCACCCTAAACTAATGTCCTCTAGCTCTTCACTCAATCACCCCAGGGAAAAGACCTTGCCTATCTACCCTATCAAGCCCCTCATGATTTTATAAACCTCCATAATGTCACGTCTCAGCCTCCAACACTCCAGGGATACAGCCCCAGCCTATTCAACCTCTCGCTATAGCCCAAATCCTCCAAACCTGGTAACATGCTTCTAAATTGTTTCTGAACCCTTTCAAATTTCATAACATCCTTCCTATTGGAGGGGCTAGGATTGCCCACAATATTCCAAGATTGGCCTAACCAATGTCCTATATAGCAGCAACGTGACCTCCCAACCCATATGCTCAATGTTCTGACCAATAAAGGAAAGCGTACGTGACAGGGAGTTGCATGGGAGTCCTCAATATTGACTCTGGATCCTATGAAGTTTCATGGTTTAAAGTTAAATACAGGAAAGGAAACCTCCTGCTGATTAACACCATCCCTACCTCCCTCATCTGATGAATCCATACTCCTTCACATTGAACAATGTAGAATAAACACTGAGATGTACATAATTTCTTCTGGGTGGGGGATTTCAATGACCATCACCAAGTGTAGCTGATTGAGCTGGTTAAGGTCCCAAAGGAGATAGCTAATAGGCAGGTGATAAGGAAACAAACAAGAGGGAAAAACATACTTGACCTTAATCTGCCAGCCGTACATGCACCTGTCCTTGAATGTATTGGTAAGGGTGACCACTGCAGAGTCCTTGTGGAGACGTCATGTTGAGAATAACCTCCATCATGTTGTGTGGCAATATCCCCACGCTAAATGGGACAGAGTTCAAACTGGGCATCCAGGGGACACTGAGCCATCAACAGCAGCAGAATCGTATTCCACACCTGCTCAGAATTTGCAGCCTCTTTGGTCTGTCACACCACCATCAAGCTAGGGCATCAACCCTAGTTCAATGGAGAGTGCAGTAGGGTATGCCAGGAGCAGCACCAGACATTTCTAAAAATAAAGGTGTCAACCTGGTGAAGCTACCAAACAGGTCTCCTTGCATGTCAAATAGCATGAGCAGCAAGTGATCAGCAGAGCTAAGTGATCCACAATGAACAGTCACAATGCATTCATGCCACATCCAGTTGTGAATGATGGTGGACAATTATACAACTCACCGGAGGAGGACGCTGCACAAATATCCCTATCCTCAATGATGGAAGAGCCCAGCACATCAGTGCGAAAGGTAAGGCTGAAGCTCTCACAGCAATCTTCAGCAATAAATACCAAGTGGATGTTCCATCTCGCCACCTCCAGTCGTCCCCAGCATTGCAGACTTTAACCAATTTGATTTACTTCATGTGATAATAAGAAATGATCGGAGGCACTGGATACTGCAAAGGCTATGACAACATGCCAGCAATAGTAATGAAGTCGTGTGCTCCCCTAGCCAAGTTGTTCCAGTACATCAACAATACAGGCACCTATCGACAATATGAAAAACTGCCAAGGTATGTCCGACACCCAAAAATCAGAGTGAACACAAATCCAACCTGGCCAATAACCGTTCCATCAGCCTACTCTCAATCATCAGTAAAGTGAAGGAAGGGGTCATCAACAGTGCTATCAAGCAGCACCTACTCAGCAATAACCTGCTCAGTGACACCCAGTTTGGGTTCCGTCAGGGTCACTCAGCTCCTGACATCTTTCAGCCTTGGATCAAACATGAACTAAAGAGCTGAATTCCAGAGGAGAGGTGAGAGTGACAAACCTGTCACTAAACTGAGTGTGGGATCAAGGAGCCCTAGCAAAACTGGAATCAATGTGTATCAGGCGGCATTGAGTGGGTTGGATCAGACCTGGCACACAGGAATATTGCTATGGTTGTTGATGGTCAGTCATCTCAGATCCAGGACATCTCTGCAGGAGTTCCTCAGGGTCGTGTCCCAGGGGCAACCATCTTCAGCTGCTTCATCAACGGCCTGCCCCCCATCATAAGGTCATAAGTGGGGATGTTCACAGCTAATTACGCTTTTGTTCATCAGTCAGTGTTCAAGTGCCACAAGATCTAGACAATATCCAGGCTTGAGCTGACAAGTGGCAAGTAACATTCACACCACACATATGCCAGGCAATGACCATCTCCAATAAGATACAAATCTAAACACGATTCTTTGAGATTCAATAATGTTAGCATCACCTGAATATTCCACATCAACATCCTGGGACTTTTCATTGACCAGAACCACATAAACACAGTGGCTACAAGTTCAGGTCAAAGGCAAGGTATACTTCAGTGACTCCCCTAAGCCGGTCCATCATCTATAGGGCACAAGCCAGGAATATGATGGAATACTCCCCACTTGTTTGGATGAGTGCAGTTCCAAGGACACTCAAGAAGCTTGATACCATTATGATGACACTATGGTTTTAAGAGGTTATTAGATTAGATTACTTACAGTGTGGAAACAGGCCCTTCGGCCCAACAAGTCCACACCGACCCGCTGAAGCGAAACCCACCCATACCCCTACATTTAGCATAGTCAATTCGCCTGACCCGCACATCTTTGGACTGTGGGAGGAAACCGGAGCTCCCGGAGGAAACCCACGCAGAAACGGGGAGAACGTGCAAACTCCACACAGTCAGTCGCCTGAGTCAGGAATTGAACCCAGGTCTCTGGCGCTGTGAGGCAGCAGTGCTAACCACTGTGCCACCGTGCCGCCCCAAATTTTGCCCTTTTATTTGAAGAGAGGCTTTAGGGCACAGGTACCAAGCTGGCTAGTGAAGATCCGTAAACTAAACAACTTGGGATGCCTTGGGGTTTTTAAAAGTTGGAACAATAGAAGCAGCCTGGCTGGGTGTGGCTAGCTGTCACAGACCAATATTGCTAGTTTTTTTTAGCTTTTAGATTTGACAGAGGCTGGTGGAGTTTTGAAGAAGTAGCAGATATCTTTTCTGTCTCTCAGTTACAGCTGAAATCTGGGGTTGCTCTCTGCTGCTGAGTTATCTGGGAGACAGGTAATTTGCCTTTTTGCCAAGGGGTATGTGTATGGGATGCTGCTACACTGCAACAGTTAATTAGTAATAGTTACTGTATCTATTATTCTGTGAAGTTTTCCAATAGAGTTGTTACTCTAAATTCATCTTTCTTTTGTCGTATTTTAACCAAAGCCTTTTGCTTAACATTGAGTTGTGTGATCAATGAAGTTTCATCTGGAACACAGCATGTCATATTTTCATTTAAAATAAGAAAAGGCTGGGGTCTAGGATACCTTCTTAAAATATTTTGAGGGGATTTGGTTTGGTCCATAACCCCATCCAAAGCAGCTGCTTGATTGGCACTACATCCACAACATTCTAAGCAAGATGGCGGCAGAGTAGGATACCTCAGCCGGAGCTTCCTCTGTCCCTTTTCTTTTTTTCACCTTTAGCCTTTTCTTTCCTCCTCTCCTCTTGTCTTGGCCTTGTACCTCACAGCGTCAGAACTCCAGACCACCATTTTTCCCTCTGGATGCACATGTCGGACAGGAAGTGGGAATGGGAATTGAAATGGGCAATGACCTGGAGGTCAGGCTGGTCCTTATGGGCCCAGCTGAGATGCTCGGTGAATTGTGCTGTTAGTTTACGTTTGGTCTTGCCAATGTATAGAAGATCACATCAGGAGCACTCCTTACAGTAAACTAGGTTGGAGGAGAGGTAGGTGAATCCCTGTCTCACGCCAAAGGACTGGATGAAGATGAGCGAAGTAGTGTACTGGCAGGTTTTGCTTCTTGTACGGTTGCAGGGGAAGGTATGGGGCGGTGAGGTTAGGGAGTTGGTAGGGAGAGAAGTCGTGGGAACCAAGGAGTGACAGAGGAAATGGTCCTTACGGAAGACAGAGAGGGGTGGGGAGAGGAAGATATTCTTGGTGGTTGGGTCTCTCAACCAGGCCTGTAAAGGCCGAACTGACTTCCCAGTCACTGCCCATTTCAGTTCCACCTCCCACTCCCTCTCCAACATGTCTACCCTTGGCCTCCTCCATTGCCACAGTGAATCAGACCACAAACTGGAGGAACAACACTTCCATTGGGACAGCCCACAGCCAAGGATGACTCAACAACCTTAGCCTTCCTTCCAGTTACGAACCGGATTCATCCCTCCCATTGACCAACCAGGTCATACCCACCATCTGTATTCACTTCACCATTCTGCCCCTCTCCCTACCCATAGCCCTCCCTCCTGTACCTGCAGCTCCCCTCGTCCCTATCTCCATTCCTGAAGAACGATTACCCCCGAAACGTCCACTTGTGTCCCTCCGGATGTTGCCTGGCTTGCTGGGTTCTTCCAGCCTCATGTAAGTAAAAAATGAGGTCTGCAGATGCTGGAGATCACAGCTGAAAATGTGTTGCTGGTTAAAGCACAGCAGGTCAGGCAGCATCTCAGGAATAGGAAATTCGACGTTTCGAGCATAAGCCCTTCTTCAGGAATGGGAGAGAGTTTGCCAAGCAGGCTAAGATAAAAGGTAGGGAGGAGGGACTTGGGGGAGGGGCGATGGAGGTGGGATAGGTGGAAGGAGGTCAAGGTGAGGGTGATAGGCCGGAGTGGGTTGGGGGCGGAGAGGTCAGGAAGGAGGTTGCAGGTTGGGAGGGCGGTGCTGAGTTGAGGGAACTGACTGAGACAAGGTGGGGGGAGGGGAAATGAGGAAACTGGAGAAATCTGAATTCATTCCTTGTGGTTGGAGGGTTCCCAGGCGGAAGATGAGGCGCTCCTCCTCCAGCCGTCGTGTTGTTATGTTCTGCCGGTGGAGGAGTCCACGGACCTGCATGTCCTCAGTGGAGTGGGAGGGAGAGTTAAAGTGTTGAGCCACGGGGTGGTTGGGTTGGTTGGTCCGGGCGGCCCGGAGGTGTTCTCTGAAGCGTTCTGCAAGTAAGCGGCCTGTCTCCCCAATGTAGAGGAGGCCACATCGGGTGCAGCGGATGCAATAGATGATGTGTGTGGAGGTACAGGTGAACTTGTGGCGGATATGGAAGGATCCCTTGGGGCCTTGGAGGGAAGTGAGTGTGGAGGTGTGGGCGCAAGTTTTACATTTCCTGCAGTTGCAGGGGAAGGTGCCGGGAGTGGAGGTTGGGTTGGTGGGGGGTGTGGATCTGACGAGGGAGGCACGGAGGGAGTGGTCCTTGCGGAACGCTGATAGGGGAGGGGAGGGAAATATGTCCTTGGTGGTGGGGTCATTTTGGAGGTGGCGGAAATGACTCCTTGGTGGTCCCACAGCTACCTGGACTACACTTCCTCCCACTCTACCCCCTGTAAAAACTCCATCCCATATTCCCAATTCCTTCGTCTCCGCCGCATCTGCTCCCAGGAGGACCAGTTCCAACACCGCACAGCCCAGATGGCCTCCTTCTTCAAGGACCGCAGATTCCCCCCAGACGTGATCGACGATGCCCTCCACCGCATCTCCTCCACTTCCCGGTCCTCCGCCCTTGAGCCCCGCTCCTCCAACCGCCACCAAGACAGAACCCCACTGGTTCTCACCTACCACCCCACCAACCTCCGCATACAACGTATCATCCGCCGTCATTTCCGCCACCTCCAAACGGACCCCACCACCAAGGATATATTTCCCTCCCCTCCCCTATCAGCGTTCCGCAAGGACCACTCCCTCCGTGCCTCCCTCGTCAGATCCACACCCCCCACCAACCCAACCTCCACTCCCGGCACCTTCCCCTGCAACTGCAGGAAATGTAAAACTTGCGCCCACACCTCCACACTCACTTCCCTCCAAGGCCCCAAGGGATCCTTCCATATCCGCCACAAGTTCACCTGTACCTCCACACACATCATCTTTTGCATCCGCTGCACCCGATGTGGCCTCCTCTACATTGGGGAGACAGGCCGCTTACTTGCAGAACGCTTCAGAGAACACCTCCGGGCCGCCTGGACCAACCAACCCAACCACCCCGTGGCTCAACACTTTAACTCTCCCTCCCACTCCACTGAGGACATGCAGGTCCGTGGACTCCTCCACCGGCAGAACATAACAACACGACGGCTGGAGGAGGAGCGCCTCATCTTCCGCCTGGGAACCCTCCAACCACAAGGAATGAATTCAGATTTCTCCAGTTTCCTCATTTCCCCTCCCCCCACCTTGTCTCAGTCAGTTCCCTCAACTCAGCACCGCCCTCCCAACCTGCAACCTCCTTCCTGACCTCTCCGCCCCCAACCCACTCCGGCCTATCACCCTCACCTTGACCTCCTTCCACCTATCCCACCTCCATCGCCCCTCCCCCAAGTCCCTCCTCCCTATCTTTTATCTTAGCCTGCTTGGCAAACTCTCTCCCATTCCTGAAGAAGGGCTTATGCTCGAAACGTCGAATTTCCTATTCCTGAGATGCTGCCTGACCTGCTGTGCTTTAACCAGCAACACATTTTCAGCTGTCTTCCAGCCTCCTGGTGGTCTGAAAGATCAGGCTGGCTGTGTAACAGGCGGCTGATCAAACATCCCCCATTTCAAACTCTCCCCAAGAGACTCACATTCACCCCAGACACACACACAGAGAGAGAGAGGGAGAATGGAAAGCTGAATTCTGTACTTACCGGGAGAAGCCCGGGAAAAACACAGGGAGATGGAGAGAAGGATCAGCAACATTCTGGGAATCTAGTGACCTTGTTTCCTAAACAGGGAATTGATTACTCCGAGGAGAAATAGCTCAACAAAATCATCAAAGACAACTTTCTCGAAGCAGCATTTCATGTTGATCCTCGATCATTTCCTGATTGCAGAAGCAGAGATCTGGTTAGTCTCAGAGGAACATCCAATTAAAGAGATAAGCAGTCACTCGTCACCAGTTTCTGGGAAAATGTCTCTCAGTCAGGTTACAGTCCGAAACAACTTCACACATCGATACTGTCCCCTTCAGGCAGTGCTAAACATCTCCTGTCTCTTCAAGGAGTATTTTACCGAACAGAGAATGTTACCAAGCCACATTTTCTCATTCCCCACCCTCCGTGTTGCTGAGGGGTAGCCACAGGATGGGCAGGGTCCCTGATTCCTCCCGGGGGAAAGGCTGCAGTGCTCTGACATTGCCTTCTGCAGGATGTCCTCACTGTGAAGGGTTCCCCTCTCTCACAGACTGCCATCAGGCGGATTGGGAAGATTGATGGGCTGAGAAACAACCGGTTTGGGCAGGTTACGAGAGTGGGATCAACAAAAGGTGAAATTGCTGGAGAAACTCGACAGGTCTGGCAACATCTTTGGAGAGAGAACAATGTTTAGGTTATGTGTGCAATGACCCTTTTTCAGAACGAGCTTATGAAAGACAGATGGAAAGGTGTAGGTAGGGAGTTGGTGAGAGCCCAGCTAACTGAAGGTACAGCACCCAATGTGGGCTGATGTTGATGTGGGTGGCTCAGTGGCGAGCACAGCTGCCTCATAGAGCCAGGGACCTGAGTTTAATCTCAGCCTCGGGTGACTGTCTGTGTGGAGTTTGCACATTCTCCCTGTGTCTGTGTGGGTTTCCTCCGATTTCCTCCCACAGTCCAAAGATGTGCAGGTTAGGTGAATTGGTCATGTAAAATTGACCCCTTGTGTTCAGGGATGTGTAGGTGTGTTAGTCAGTAACAGGATAGGGGCTGTGTAGGCTACTTTTTAGAGGGTAGGGATGGACTTGTTGGGCCCATTGGCCTTGTCTCCATTCAACAGGATGATGGATAATCTGCCATTTCCTCATAACATTTGACTCCTGAGCTAATCACAACACTATCTATCTCAGACTTGAACTTAAAAGGGAGAAGAACAGACAAAGGAAGCACATGGTGCAGACATTGCAGGAGAGAGAGAGAGAACCTGCACAGTTACTGCCTTTGATGTTTGAATTTGTGTATCGCTGGATATCAAAGTGCATCTGGGAAAATGATCAAACAGTGAAATTCACAACTAATCTTGGAGGAACTGTTGAGCGAAGTTTACAGCACAGAACCAGATAAGTTAATCGTTGTTTTAAGTGTGGCCGACAGAGAATCTGCAGTGGTGAGTAGAATGGGTTCTTTCTTGATTATTTGTTTTTGGAGATATGTCTCTTGATTAAACTTAAAATATAAGCCTTAGCTATTAATTTAACCCGGGCAGTGTTTGTAGGGGAATATGTCGGTGTTATTTTCTGTGTCTGTAGATTGTGAATGAGCAAAAATGGCCTTTAATAGAGTGATAAGTACTTCTTGTCAGATGTGGGAATATAAAGAGAGTTTAAGGGTTATTGCAGAGTATATCTGCCATAAATGCTGTTGGCTGTGAATCTTATCAGATCGAATGGATCAGTTGGAGAAACGGTTTGAAGCAATAAGGAATTTGGAACAGCAACAGTATGTGATGGATGGCAGTTATAGGAAGGAGGGAACGTTTCAGATGCAATCACATAGATAGGTTAACTCCAGGAAAGGTAAGAGAGGTAGGCACCTAGTGCAGGAGTCTTTTGTGGATATACCCATTTCAAACAGGTATGCTGTTTTGGAAAATGTAGGGGGTGATGGCTTCTCAGGGGAACGTAGCACGAACAGCCAAGTTTCTGGTATTGAGACTGGCTCTAATGCAACGAGGGGTATGTCGGCTTCCAAGAGATCAATTGTGTCAGGGGATTCTGTAGTCCGAGGTACAGACAGACGTTTCTGTGGCCAGCAGCAAAAAATCAAAATGGTGTGTTGTTTCCCTGGTGTCAGGATTAAGGATGTCCCAGAGAGGGTGCAGAATGTTCTCATGGGGGACAGGGGTCCAGCAAGAGATCATTGTCCACATTGGAACCAATGACATAGGAAGGGAATGGTTGCAATTCTGAAGGGAGATTACAGAGAATTAGGCAGAAATTTAAAAAGGAGGTCCTCGAGAGTAGTTATATCTGGAATACTCCGGGTGCTACGAGCTAGTGACGGCAGGAGTAGGAGGATACAGCAGATGAATGCATGGCTGAGGAGCTGGTGTATGCGAGAAGGATTCACATTTTTGGATCATTGGAATCTCTTTTGGGGTAGAAGTGACTTGTACAAGGACAGGTTGCATCTGAATTGGAAAAGGACTAATATACTGGCAGGGAAATTTGCTAGAGCTGCTCGAGAGAATTTAAACAAGTACAATTGGGGGAGGGGGGTGGTGGGGCCCAGAGAGATAGTGAGGAAAGAGATCAATCTGAGTCTGGTACAGTTGAGAACAGAAGTGAGTCAAACAGTCAGGGCTGACAAAGACAAGGTAGGACTAATAAATTAAACTGCATTTATTTCAATGCAAGGGGCCTAACAGGGAAGGCTGATGAACTCAGGGCATGATTAGGAACATGGGACTGGGATATCATAGTAATTACAGAAACATGGCTCAGGGATGGGCAGGACTGGCAGCTTAATGTTCCAGAATATAAATGCTACTGGAAGGATAGAAAGGGAGGCAAGAGAGGAGGGGGAGTGGCATTTTTGATAAAGGATAGCATTACAGCTGTGCTGAGTAAGAATATTCCGGGAAATACATCCAGAGAAGTTATTTGGGTGGAATTGAGAAATAAGAAAGGGATGATAACCTTTTTGGAATTGTATTACAGACCCCCTAATAGTCAGAGGGAAATTGAGAAACAAACTTGTAAGGAGATCTCAGCTATCTGTAAGAAATATAGGGTGGTTGTGGTAGGGGATTTTAACTTTCCAAACATCGACTGGGACTGCCATAGTGTTAAGGGTCCGTGAAGAGGACTTTATTCAGTGTGTACAAGACAATTTTCTGATTCAGTATGTGGATGTACCTACTAGAGAAGGTGCAAAACTTGACTTACTCTTGGGAAATAAGGCTGGGCAGGTGACTAGGGTGTCAGTGGGGAGCACTTTGGGGCCAGCGACCATAATTTTATTAGATTTAAAATCGTGATGGAAAAGGACAGACCAGATCTAAAAGTTGAAGTTCTAAATTGGAGAAAGACCAATTTTGACGGTATTAGGCAAGAACTTTCAAAAGCTGATTGGGGGCAGATGTTCGCAGGTAAAGGGACGGCTGGAAAATGGGAAGCCTTCAGAAATAAGATAATGAGAATCCAGAGAAAGTATATTCCTGTCAGGGTGAAAGGGAAGGCTGGTAGGTATAGGGAATGCTGGATGACTAAAGAAATTGAGGGTTTGGTTCAGAAAGAGAAAGAAACATGTGTCAGGTACAGACAGGATAGATTGGGTGAATCCTTAGAAGAGTATAAAGGCAGTAGGAGTATACTTAAGAGGGAAATCAGGAGGGCAAAAAGGGGACATGAGATAGCTTTCGCAAATAGAATTAAGGAGAATCCAATGGGTATTTTGAAATACATTAAGGACCAAAGGGTAACTAGGGAGAGAATAGTACCCCTCAAAGATCAGCAAGGCGGCCTTTGTGTGGAGCCACAGAAAATGGGGGAGATACTAAATGAGTATTTTTGCATCAGTATTTACTGTGGAAAAGGATATGGAAGATACAGACTACAGGGAAATAGATGGTGACATCTTGCAAAATGTCCAGATTACACAGGAGGAAGTGCTGGCTGTCTTGAAACGGTTAAAGGTGGATAAATCCCCAGGACCTGATCAGGTGTCCCCGAGAGCTCTGTGGGAAACTGGAGAAGCAATTGCTGGGCCTCTTACTGAGGTACTTGTATCATCGATAGTCACAGGTGATGTGCCGGAAGACTGGAGGTTGGCTAATGTGGTGCCACTGTTTAAGAAGGGTGGTAAGGACAAGCCAGAGAACTATAGACCGGTGAGCCTGACCTCGGTGGTGGGAAAGTTGTTGGAGGGAATCCTGAAGGACAGGATGTACATGCATTTGGAAAGGCAAGGACTGATTCGGGATAGTCAACATGACTTTGTGCGTGAGAAATCATATTTCACAAACTTGATTGAGTTTTTTGAGGAAGTATCAAAGAAGATTGATGAGGGCAAAGCGGTAGATGTAATCAGTAAGGCGTTCGACAAGGTTCCCTACAGGAGACTGGTGAGCAGGGTTAGATCTCACCGAATACAGGGAGAACTAGCATTTGGATACAGAACTGGCCCAAAGATTCTCTGTACCAGACTCTCACCATCAACTCCCATACTGGATCCTCTGGAACTAAACGTCCCACACCACTCTCTGTCATTAATCCACTCCATGAAGCCCCCACACCACACTCTTCATTTCTCTCTCTGCACTCCCCTCCCTCCCCCAGGGTCTGAGTGTCTCCCCTGTGACTGCGTCTTGAATTAGACTCAGTACCAGGAAGAACACCAGGGTCCGTGGGATTCCCAGCCAGCCCAGGGTTAGCAGTGACTGATACTGACCTGTGACCCATGAATGGCCTTAACTCTCCCAGGTCACATTGAACTGACCCTCAACAACTGCTGATACGAGGACCCACAAGCTGCTGAGGGAATGAATTCAACCTTTCTTGGGGAATCATGAAAAATGAACTCAGTCAACAACGGACAATTATTTATTGATGACCAATTACAATTAACAGGGTTTATAGTCAGTTTAATGATATATACAGGAAAAGATTATTTTCCCAATTCTATATTAGCTTTCTAAAAATTATGAAAAATTCCGTATTGGATCCAATTTACATGATGCATCCTTTCAGTGCAGTCTGCGGCTCTCTGAGCTGCCTCACTACATTTATAATTGTCGGTTATATTTTACAATATACACATCATGTTAATCAGACAGCCCCAACATGACCTCCCAACTCCTGTACTCTGACCAATAAAGGAAAGCGTACCAAACGCCTTCTTTACTTTCCTATCTACCTGCAACTCTACTTTCAAGAAGCTATGAACCTGCACTCCAAGGTCTCTTTGTTCAGCAACACTCCCTAGGACTTTACCATTCAGGTATAAGTCCTGCTAAGATTTGCTTTCCCAAAATGCAGTACCTCACATTTCTCTGAATTAAACTCCATCTGCTACTCCTCAGCCCTCTTTTTGTCAATTGTATGGAAAGCTCCCCATTACCCTTTCCTTTCACAGTTTATGGGGCCATCTGTCCAATGATCTGCCTGAAGAACATGACTTGGGTTTTTGTGATCTCACTGTTCACCAGGTTTAACACCAAGCACGCCTTCTGAAGTTGATTGAATAATTCTGAGAGATACTCCAAATGATCCTTCCACATGTGTCTGAAAATGACAAGATCATCCAGTACCTGATGAAGGAGCGGCACTCCGAAAACGAGTGTGCTTTACACACTGTCCAGCCAACTCGCCCACTCTATTTAATTTCTCCCTAATATTTATCACGTTGTCCAAATATTTCATCTTTGAACTCTTGACTCTTCAATATTTCCTGAATTAATTTAAATGGTCCTCCCACCTCATGTCCGAATATTAATTGAAATGGACTGAATTGAGCTGATTTATTAGGTACATTCCAAATTGTAAAAAAATGTACAAATAGAATTCTGTTCTCTCAGTTGTGATGACACTGTGGCATTAAGTGGTGGATTTTACCCTGGTTTTTATTGAAGAGAGATTTGAAGGCAGAGGTACTGAGCAGTCCAGCTGAGCCGTGAGAGTAAACAGCTTGTGAGGCCTTGGGGGTTTTATAAGTTGGAATAATAGACACAGCCTGAATGACCCTGTGGGGTCAGGCTCCCACAGACCCAGGATGTTTTATATACATTTCAATAGTTGCTGTTGCGGTTTGAAGACGTGGAACCTCTTTATCCCTCTCTCAGTTACAGCCAAAAGCTGGGGGTTCCCTTCCTGTTATTGGAGTTGGATGTGAGATAGTCTGTTCTCTAAATTTACATTTTGCCATGGGTGCATTTATGAGATATCACTCCATTGGAACAGTTAATTAGTAATAGTTATTGCTTTAATTATCCTATTATATTTTCCAGTAGAGTTGATATTTTGTTGTATTTTAATTACAGTGGGTGAATAAAGTGTGTTCTGCTTTAAATCCGGTAGATGGACTAATAAAACTGAATCTGGAATGCAGCATCTCATGCTGAGTTTTACAATAAGAAAAAGTTAGTATCCAGACGATCTTCTGAATATGTTGAGGGGGTTTGGCCAGGTTCTTAACACAATCCCCTGAGTGGTCTTGACTGTCTGCCCCCCAACATAGTTTTTAAATCTCAGTGTTCCCCAACAGGAAACCCTGGATAACTCAGGATATACAGAACCTGCTAAAAACTGGGTGTGAGGCCTTCACATCAGGAGACCCACTCAAATATAAGGAATCCAATTATGACCCTCACAGAGCCATGAAGACAGCCAAGGACCAATACTGATCCAAACTAGAGACCCAGACAGACACCCGACAACTATGGCAAGAACTGAATGACATCACAGTGCAAGATAGCAGATGGTGACACATCCCTCCCAGATTGTCTCAACACCTTCTGTGCTCGCTTTGGGCAGAATTTCGGTGGAGAGGAAACACCTATTCCAACAAGTCCTGATGACCCTCTCCCAACAGTCATTGCATCAGAGGTCAGATCAGTTTTCCTTTGTGTGAATCCAAGGAAAACGATGGGACCAGACGAAGTACCAGGCCGTGCACTCAGAGCATGCACAGAACAACTGACTGAGGTCTTCTCGGACATCTACAACCTCTCCCTGGAGCAGGCCACTGTCCCTGCCGGTTTCAAGACGGCCAACATCATCCCTGTGCCTAAGAATACTCATGCTGCATGTGTCAATGACAACCGCCCAGTGGCCCTAACTTTGGTGGACATGAAGTGCTTTGAAAGGCTGGTCATGGCATTAATCAACTCCAGCCTTCCCACAATTCCTGACCCACTCCAATTTGCCTATCAGACCAACAGATCCACATCAGATGCCATATCACTTGCCCTTCACTCCTCCCAAGAACATCTTGACACCAAGAACAGCTACGTAAGAATCCTACTCATTGACTACAGTTCAGGCTTCAACACTAGCATCCCCTGATGACTAAACTTAGTGATATCAGACTGAGCCCCACTCTCTGCAACTGGATCCTCACTTTCCTGACCCACAGGCCACAATCAGTGAAGATTGGGAACAATATTTCATCCTCACTAACACTCAACACTGGAGTCTGTACTCAGTCCCCTACTGTATACCCATGACTGCGCCACCAAATACCAGGCTAATTCCATTTACAAGTCCGCTGATGACACCACCATAGTCGGCCAAATCTCAGATGGCAATGAAACAGACTACAAATGGGAAAGTGAAGACCTGGAAAATGGTGCACTGAGAACAACCGAGATCTCAATGCTGGCAATTGCCCCGCCCCAGCACCACATGCACATACATTAACAGCACAGAGGTGGAACGAGTGGAGAGTGTCAAGCTCCTGGGAGTGACCATCAACAACAAATTTTCTTGGACTCTTCATGTGGACACACTGGTTACAAAGGCCCAACAATGTCTCTTCTTCCTCAGACAGCTGAGGAAATTCAGCGTGATGTCCATCTTTTATAAGTGTACTAATCAAGAGCATTCTGTCTGGATGTATCACTACCTGGAATGGCAACTGTACCATTCAAGATTGGAGATGGTTACAGAGAGTGGTGAACTCAGCCCAGACAATCACAAAGGCCAATCTCCCATCTATAAAATCCATCTACCAGGCCCACTGTCAAGGAAAGGCTGCCAGCATTCTCAAAGATCCATCCCACCCTGGCAATGTTTTTCTATAACCTCCTCTACACCCTCTACCATCGGGGGGAAGGTAGAGAAGCCTGCACACAGGGACCAGCTGGTTACAAAACCGTTTCTACTCTACTGTTGTTAGAATACTGAATGGACTTACAAACTCTTAACATTCGTCTGTCCCTGTTTTTTCTGTTTTTGCCGCGTAAATGCCTATTATTTACTTATCTATGCTACTTAACTCTGTGATCTGCCTGTATTGCTCACAAGACAAAGCTTTTCACTGTGCCTCAGTACACATGACAATAAATTCAATTCAATTTAAAGTTTGATGTCACTGTTCTAATGCTCCCCCATTTTTGGATGGTACACAATTGATTTAAATTATTTAGATGTCTGAGCTCTTTCTAATTTCCTTGAATAACTTTAATGGAAAATTTGATCCTTGTTCCAATTGCATTTCTACGGGTTGTCTGTAACAATGGAAAAAATATTGAGTAATTCTTCTACACTCCTATCAGCCATGCTATCTCATTCTGGAATGGCCTCTGGAAATCTCAGAGACACATCCATTATGGTCAACAAATACTGATCCCCACTTTTTGTTTTAGGGCTGGATCTGATGCAATAATTAAAACTTTTGTAAAAGATTCATCAAATGCTGGAATAGGTATGAAAGGTGTTGGTTTGATTAATAAATGAGTTTTCCAATTCTCTGACATGTCTGACATGTCTGGCAAAATGCAATGACATCTTTCTGCAGTCCAGGTCAAGAAAAATAGACTTCTATTTTTGCTTGAGTTTTCCTTATTCCCAAATGACCTCCTGCTGGTAACTCTCATGGTGCTACCCACAACCCCTCCTTTATATCACACACCAGTAATACAGCCTGATGAGCTCCTGCCCATTTTTCACCCACTTGGTCTCCATTTCCTCATCAACACTTCGTTTTTAAGATAGTGACTTGTGGGATATGTGCAGATTTGCCTTTTTGGTTCCACTGCTTTCTCTTTCCACCTTTCAATTGTAACTTAGTGAACTTCTCTGAAGTAGAAAATGCCCACTTTGTTCTTCAACTGTACTTGCTTTTTCAAAACAACTTGAACAAATATAGTTTCCGATAATTGAATTTTAACTTCCTTATTTTTTCTCTTTGATCTCTCCTTCTGTTCTACCTGTGGTTTTGTGACCTTGTTATCACACATTCAGGAAAGATCCCAGGATAAACTGTTCTGGAACCGAGAATTTCTGTTACTCCTCCCAGCACTTTCCATCAGACCCTCTAACTTAGCCTTACAAGTAAGAACACTACGTTTCACACCATGAACTCCATCTATTCTAGCAATACTCTTTCAAATTACCCACCTCCTTATCTCTCCCTAACAAAGATTGATGTGCTTTCGTATCTCTGAAAATCTTATTTTTTTCCCCCACTCCTCTTGGTAAACATGAGGAAACTTTCCTCACACAAATGTTGCAAAGTTGAGGAGAATACTTGTGGATTGGAAGGCAGGAAGTTAGAATTTGGAGTTTGTAAAATGCTAGGGGTGGATGGGTGAATGCATTGCATGGTCCCTTTAAAAGATCGTGTGCTTTATCTATGCTTAGAGATTTAAAATGTATGTCCATGAGCAGCAGCTTGAAAGTTTGCACATACACAGACAACACCCAAACTGACACATTACATTGAAAGGCCATGCAGATAGCAGGCTAAACACCAGTTTTTTTTTCAATACAACAGGCTTTTGAATTTAGCCAATTAATTTGAGCAGCAACTTAGATACCAAAAATCTATAAGGTTTAAGGCTGATGATTTTAACAACAGAGAACCAATCCTATTGTGTGAAATATTGATATGTAATTAAGGGGATAAAGGAAGGGGGCAGTTGAATAAAGACCTCAGAGCTAACTGCCCTCCAGCACAGCCAACAGCCCTCAGCTCTCAAGAGAGAATCACTGGCTCTCACAGCCTCATCTGTGTCTTAGAAAACCACCATCAAAATAAAAATGGTGCAGCTAGTTAATATTCCTGACTGAAGAATTGTCAGAGCAGGCACAGAACATTCCAGAAGACACGTAACATGGCCGGAATTTTGAGGGACTAAATTTTTTTATCTATAAGTTGGACTGGTCTTTATTGGAAAAACATGCAATTTGAATCTTGCTGTAATTGGGAATAGTTAGAAGTTAATCGGGATTAATTCTGCTTGATCAGTTTCGTTAGTTTGTTCCCTGTTAGAGTTCGATAAATAGATGGTGACGAGTTGATTTTAAAGTGAGTGTCAGGGATTTATTTTATTGAACCAATTGAAGTTGCTGAGAAGCAGGTTACACCACTCGGCACACCCACTTTTACAGATTATGAGGTGAGGGGCTCCTCTTTGGGCATTTCGGTTTAGTTCACAGGGCGGGGGTCTCAACCTCCACTTTATAACACAAGGAAATTCTTCGCAGTTTTAACTCTCTGCTCTTCATCATGAGTTACCAATACTTCACAAAGGGAATTCTTGAACTCCAACAAAGTCGTCTCTCCAAGAGTGTGATATGGGTCTGATTTATTTCCATGGCCTTATCCACTTTGCAATGTTACTTTGTTTGATCTTTTCAAACTTTGACCAAGTTCTTCCGTTAGATTTTGAAATTGTTTTCTTTCAGCTTCTGGTACAAGTTCATATGAACATGAGACGGCTGTTTTTAGAATCATCGATTCATAGACTCCCTACAGTATGGGAACAGGCCATTTGGCCCAACAAGTCCACCCTGACCCGCCGAAGGGTATCCCACAAAGACCCCACACCCTGTGTCCTGCCAACGGGAGAAATGTCAGTTTTCCCTGTGTCTGTTTCACAGCGAGTAACTCAACCTGTCTGTGTCTGATCTCCCTGGGTACTGGTGACAGAAATCTGTTCATCTCTTTATTGGGTTTTTTACTGAGACTGGGACTGAGACTGGTTCGGCAGCTTCAAGTTCAGGAAATGATCAAATTACTTTGTCGATCAGGAAATGGCATCATGGTAGAAACAAACGTTTATTTTGGTTATTTTTCAGTTTGTGAACAGCAGATATTTTCCAATCACTGTTTTCTTCCCAGATCCTGATTGGAATAGGGAGAGTGGATTCCCAGAATGTTGCTGATCCTTCTCTCCATCTCCCTGTGCTTTTCCCGGGTCTCTCCCGGTAAGTACAGAATTCAGCTTTCCATTCTCTCCCTCTCTCTCTCTCTGTGTCTGGGGTGAATGTGAGTCTCTTGGGGAGAGTTTGAAATGGGGGATGTTTGATCAGCCGCCTGTTATACAGCCAGCCTGATCTTTTACACATTGAAGGCAGCACAGTCTGGGAGACTCTGATGGGATTTGTGTCCAGGTCTCCTGACAGCAGGATGTAGAAACCCCGAGATCAGAGAAGCTCCGAGCAAATGGGAAATGGTTCCAATGGAGAATTTTAATTTTCACATCGATTGGGAGAAGCCAAACAGCTTCATCATTCCTGGTCTAAAGTCTTGTAAACACTGCGGGGAGGAGAAGGAGACTCCATGTTTAACCCAGCCCAGGCCCAGCTGTGATGCCCTCATGGTTGAATAGGCCGGGTTATCTCAGACACCAACATCCTACTGGCCGTGTATAAAGGGCTGATTAAAAAGCTCAGTGAAGGACAGTGGGGATCCTGCTCGGGATTGTCCATCCCCCTGTTTGACAGAGAGACTGTTCACACAGTGACTGTCCCCCATGGTCTCACACTTCATCCTCCCAAATATTCCTGTTTCTCTTCATTTCAATCTGGATTCACTCACCCCACACCTTTCTTAGTTATGGATAAACCTGCCCTCGGATTATCCTGAATTCCTCACTCTAGATGGACCATGGGCAGGAAAGTCCCTTCAATATTTTTCTTCCATTTATGCCAAGTTCCTGTTCCAGGTTAGTGACTTTCTGTTTAATATCCAATCACTGGATTGTGTCGCAGCCTCTCCCTGTGTCCACACTGATTCCATCGAGTGTCTGAGTGACTCTGACTCTGTGTTTACTCCCTGTTCTGAGAGGCTGCAGCAGCTAATTCTGACCCAGTTGAATCTGATTCTGTTGATTATATCAGACAGGATTCTGACAGTGTTATAATTTGGTGGGTTATTGGAGATTGTCACTGTGTGGATGGGCCTCACTTTGACCAGCTGGAAGTGTGTGTAATTATTTTCAACCTGACCTTTACAGATATAACATGTTGAAAGTGATTTTGAGGGCAATCTCTCACATTAGTGATGTCCCTGATGTCTGTGATGGGATTCTCGTTTTGTAGCCCAGGTATATTAATATGATGTTTATGTTGGTGTTGAGTAATTCCCTGCTTTTATTGTTTGTTTTACAGAGACTAATGTATACAGTGGAATGTATACAATTGTTTCTGGAATTAATGACTTTCCTGAGTTTATAAACAGTGCAACAGTCAATGGAGTTATAATAGCTTCTCGTGACAATAAATCCCAGCGGAACATCCCCAAGCAGCAGTTCATGGCAGAATTCTTCAATGAGAATTTCTGGGATTATGTCACAGAGATAGTGAACAGACATGCAAACATGGCAAGGGAAACAATGAGTGCAGTAATGAAGAGGACAAACCAGACATCTGGTAAGATGTGGCTGATTGAATTTCCCTGTTGGTTGTTCCCTTTCATCATAAAACCTCATTCATTTCCCAACACTGACATTTTGGTCCAGGATTGGGAGAGACATGATAGGCCTCAATGCTTCCCCTATTTCTGTGAGCCTTTTCTACTCCAGCATTCAGCCCATCTCTTCATACCTTTTGAGGGAAAATAGGGAAGTGTAAACACAATGTGGTCAAAATGTTTTACATAGGTTCAACAAAACATCTTAGATTTTATAGTCCATTCCTCTGTTTGCAAAGCCCATTGAAATCTCAGCTTTCAGTGTGACCCACCTTCCAACCATTGCTTTCTCAGATGTTAGACTTTATCTGTGAGAGTCTGAGTCACGGAGCAGAGTCAGGTAACCTTTAATGTGATCGACAGCTTCAGTTACAGCATTGCAAAAAGGCACACTAAAAGCTTCAGAATGTCTGAACTTATACAGTTTAAGCTTAGAGTATGCGCCCCCTCCAACTCATCAAATATCAATGACTCAAATCTGTTCTCTGAATGTAAAGACTGTATGTATCTGAATAGCATCATCACCTGTACATGTCCCAAAGATTTATTTGAATAAAGTAGATTTTTGAAATTAAAAAATAAATTAGCCATGGGCAGCCAGCAGCCATTTTGTGCCGCTCAGTCATGGGAGCCCTAACACCGGACAATGACACACAACTTGGTTCTTCCTATTATGTAAGTATCTCTGTTTCTTCAAACCTGGTACAATGCAGTAACATCTTACAGGCACCCCGAAAGTAGACATGTCACTGCAGCATATCACAGGATAGGAAAGTATCGCAGATGCTGGAAATCTGAAATTTAAACAGAAAATGCTGGAAATTCAAAGCTGACCAGGCAACATCCATAGAGAGAGAAAGAGAGTCGATCAAGGGTTGTGTAAAGATTTGTAGCTCGGGTACAGGTTGCTGTGGTTATGGGTATGTTCACTGAGCTGGGAAGTTGATGTGCAGATGTTTTGTCCCCTGCCTCGGTAACATCTTCTTCAGTGTTTCAGAGCCTCCTGTGAAACGCTGCTGTACTGTGTCCTCTGAAATTTATTTGGTTCCATTCCTGCTGCTTCCGGTTACTTGTTCCGGTTGTTCGTTGGAGTGGTCGGTATATTGGGTCTAGGTCAATGTGCTTGTTGATAGAGTCCCTGGATGAGTGCCAAGCTTCTAGAAATTCTCTGGCTGTCCTCTGATCAGTTTGTCCTACAATCGTTGTGCGAGTTTCCCTTCTTGAGATTCTTACACGCTTGATGCAACTGCAATCCGCCAACTTCTGTGAACAGCCACAACTTATTTAAGCAAGTACAAGCTTTTTGGAGAATTACTTAATACTGTTCACGATGCTTGCAGAGCATGTCAAGTGAGGGTCACTGAATAAGGGAACAGTCCTCTCTTTATACACAGTCAGTCATGCTTGTGAGACACAACCCCCTGTCACTCTGCCATAGTCACACACCTAGGAACAGGCATAGTATATGCCACCAAAAACATTTAAAGTGATTGCTTTCAGAAATAATCTAATGTGTGATTAGATTATTCCTTATTTTTCTACTGCCATCTGCAATAGTTTAGCATTTGTAGAGTCTGATTGATTAGATTATCACACTTTGCCTGCAAGACAGAAAAACAACACCCCCAACAACCTCCCAGAGTTGTTTAGCATTTAATTTCTAACATGTTAGTAGAACAAATTAACCATTTAACATCTTAGTTGTGTCAACAAGTTAAATTGGTCTTTGCCATCCCTACCAGGAACAGCTGGTCGTGGTGTTGAGTGGTTAGTTGGTGTTCATGGATGTCGATTGCTAGTTGTTTGCCTGTTTGTCCGATATAGTGTTTCGTACAGTCTTCGTATGAATCTCACCCAGGTAACTGTTGTGTTGTCTTCTCTGCTGTTGGTTAGTCATTTTGTTTTGGAGTGCCGTTCTCTTTCTGTGTGTCGCAAAAGAACTCTAACAAAAACTGAAACATCTTCTCAGCAGATCCAAACACTCCATACAATCATCACAGGAATTCCTAGACAACATTAAGAACATAAACATGGATAAGGATGAAGCAATGGTTTCATTCAATGTAATAACACTGTTCACTTCAATTGACAAAACTCTAGCCAGAGAGACAACAGCCAACCTCCAGGACAAACAGAACAGGTGACGTGACAGGGAACCTCCCAACAAGGTCTGCAGACTCACATTACTAGACCTGTGCTTGAGGACACACTTCCCATTCAACAACCAAATACATGAACAGATCAATGGGCCACCTATGGGCTCACCCATCTCCGGGCTCAGAGCACAAGCAGTGATGCAGAAACTGGAACAAACAGCCCTCCTATAAATCCAACCCAAACTCTGAATCAGATACTTGGTCAACATCTTTGTAGTTATTAAGAGAACAGATATAGAGAATACATATTATATTATTGATTCTGGTCATAGGGATCAGACTTACGAGAGGGGAGGAAACCAACAGTCAACTCCCATTCTGGATGTGACGGTAGAAAGAACACAGAGCGGTGAATGTACCACAACAGTGTACAGAAAAGCCACACACATGGACCAGGTCCTGAACTACAACAGCAACCACCCGAACACACACAAGAGAATCTGCATGAGGACCCTGTTCAAAAGGGCTACACCACACTGCAGCTCTCCCGACCTATGAAGGGAAGAAGAAGAACACCTCTACAGAGTCTTCACCAAGAAGGGATATCCCCACAACTTCATCCGCAGATGCCTAACAGACAAACCATGTGACCAAGAGATGCCACAACCCAACACACTAACTGCCCTCCCTGATATAAAAACGTCTCAGACTGACAGCCAGATTTCTCCACCCACTGGGATCCATGACAGTCCATAAACTGACAGGCACGCTCAGATATCACTCACCAGGACAAAAGACCCCACGCCCATCATGTGCTAGACTAACATAATTTACAGGATTCCATACGAAGACTGTATGAAACACTATATCGGACAAACAGGCAGACAACTGGCAATCTGTATCCATGAACACCAACTAACCACTCAACACCACGACCAGCTGTCCCTGATAGCCACACACAGCAACGACAAAGACCACAAATTCAACTGAGTCAACACAACGATCATAGTGTAAGCCAAACAGAGGACAACCAGACAATTTCTATGGCATGGCACTCATCCACAAACTCAATCAACAAGCACAATGACCTAGACCGACAAAGAACAATCGGAAGCAGCAGGAATGGAGCCAAATAAATTCCAGAGGATACAGTACCGCAGCACTTCACAGGAGGCTCCGAAACACTGAAGATGTCACAAGTCAGGGGACAAAACATCTGCACATCAACTTCCCAGCTCAGGGAACATACCCACAACTACAGCAAAGAGAGTCAATGCTTCAGGTTCAAGATCTGCCCATTCTGAAGCAGGGTCACTGGCCCTTGTTTCTGTCTGCACTGATACTGCCAGACATGCTGTGGATTGTGAACAAGTCTCATTTCTATTGGAAAAAAATAGCCTTTTTTGCCATCAATCCCACCCAAATCCCCCCCCCCCCCTCACCCAGCCTCCCCACAAGAAAGCAACCCGACGGCTTGTGAGCTCTCCTTCCCACACTAAGAAACCCAGAGGCAGCTGCTGGAGATCACACTTGGCACAACATTAAATATTAATTTCACCCCATATTGATGTATGAAGAAAACACGAGCAGCTTGCTCAGCAATCCAAACTGTCAAAGCAATAAACTAATAACTTTTTAAACAACATATAGCAAAAATAACAAAACATAAATTGCAAAGTGGAAAGATAATTAGGAAAATCTGTTTTCTGTTTTTAAGAAGCAGAGCGAGAAAGAGACGGGGAGGTCACAGTCTGGGTCATGGTGAAAGGGAGGGAATTGGGTTGGCTTTGGGAGTTGGGTTGAACTCCCACCAAGAGCTTCCATTCTCCTCTGGTGGTGCAGACGATGAGCTGGTCTTGATGGAATTCATACAAATGAGGGGCTGAAAGGGAATTTCCTTCCAGCCTGGGTTTCCCTCTTCTCCGGGTCCAGTGTGTCCACAGGTTATTCCACGGGATGAGATGGGGGACAAGAAAGAGAGTGAGTGAGTGAGTGTGTGTGTGTCACACTGTGTGGATCCAGTTAGATCAGAAGAACAAAATAATTCTGAGTATGAACCTTGCACAACGTAAGCCCTGATACCAGAAGCTTTTATAAACTGTATAAAAAGGAAGAGAATAGTGAAAGTAAATGTTGGTCCTTTACAGGACAGAGCTGAAAATGTGTTGCTGGAAAAGTGCAGCAGGTCAGGCAGCATCCAAGGAAGCTGACCTGCTGCCTGACCTGAGCTTTTCCAGCAACACATTTTCAGCTCTGATCTCCAGCATCTGCAGTCCTCACTTTCTCCTTTACAGGACAGAAACAGTGAGGTAATAATGGGGTATTCAGGGATAGCAGAAATGTCTCTGTTGTCACAGTGTAAGGTAGCACTGTCCTCCCAAAAACTGCAGTTACTATCAAGGAACTTGGTGCAATTGCTGTAACTGGGGAGAAGGTATTACATAAACTGATGGGATTAAAGGCAGATAATTCCCCCAGGGTCTGATGGCCTGCACCCAGAGGTATAAAAGGATTTGTCAACAGAGATAGCGGATGCATTAGTTGAGATATTCCAAAATTCCCTGGATTCTGGAAAGGTACCTGTGAATTGGAGCATGCTAATGTGATACCCTTATTCAAAAAGGAGTTAGGCACAAAGTGGGAAACTGTAGACCAGTTAGCTTGACCTTTGCCGTGGGGAAGCTGCTGAAGCCAATCATAAGGGAGGAGATAACTAAACATTTAGATAAATGAAGCTCAATTCATCAGTGCCCAGTGGATATGGTTGATCTAGACTTCCAGAAGGCATTTGACAAGATGCCACATAAAAGACTGATCCTGATGGTCAGATCCTTGGGGGTTAAAGGTAGAGTATTGGTTTGGATAAAGGATTGGCTAATTGACAGAAAACAGGAGATCAGGAAAAATGGGTCTTTCTCTGGGTGGTGAACTGTAAATAATCTTGTGCTGCATGGTTCAGTTCTCAGACTTCAATTAATTACAATCTGTATAAATGATCAGCTAGCAGGGTCAGAGTGTATCATAGTTAAACTCATGGATAATACTAATATTGGTGGGAAACCAGACTATGATGAGGAGATAATAAGTTTCCAGATGGATATTAGTGAGGAAAATGGGCCAGACTCTGATAGGTGGACTAGGGGAAAGTGAGGATTGCAGATGCTGGAGATTAGAGTTGAGAGTGTGGTGCTGGAAAAGCACAGCAGGTCAGGTAGCATCTGAGGAGCAGGAGAATCGACATTTCAGCATTCCTGATGAAGGGCATTTGCCCAAAACATCAATTTTCCTGCGACTGTGACAGGTGGAGTGAATAAGTGTGGCTTGTC
The DNA here is from genome assembly GCF_020745735.1 of Hemiscyllium ocellatum. Lineage (NCBI taxonomy): Eukaryota > Metazoa > Chordata > Chondrichthyes > Orectolobiformes > Hemiscylliidae > Hemiscyllium > Hemiscyllium ocellatum. Next base: position 37,125,401 of record NC_083435.1, read on the forward strand.
CATATTGGCTAGAAAATAAGGAGGCAAATTTTAATTCACTGGCAAGTAGATTCACAGTGTGTCAGTGCAGAGGGATCTGGGTGTTTTTGAGCATGAATTGCAGAAAGTAGATATACAGGTGCAGCATCTCATAAGAAAGGCAAATGGAATACTGGTATTTATTGCAAAGAAGTGTTGTTACAGTTATATAAGGCATTGGTGAGTCCACACCTGAAGAATGATGTCCGGTTGTGGTCTCCTTACCTAAGGGAGGATGTGGTGGCATTGCAGGCAGTTCAGAGGAGGTTCACCAGGCTGGTTCCAGGGATGAAAGGGTTATTGTACGAGAATCAATTGAATAGCTTGGGCCTGGACTCACTGGAGATCAGAGGAATGAAGGAGGATCTGATTGAGGAATATATAATGCTAAAGGGGATTGATAAGATTGATGTGTAGCAGACGTTCCCCTTGTGGGACAGTCTCGAACAAGAGGTCATAGACATAGAGAGAGGAGGTCGGTTCAAAACTGAGATGAGAAGAAACTCCCTCTTTCAGAGGGTTGTGAATCTGTGGAACTCACTGACCCAGAGTGGGGCAGAACCAATCAACAAATTCAGGAAAGAAATGGCTATGTTCCTGATGGAAAGCAGGATAAAGGGGGATGGGAGCAGGCAGGAAGGTGGAGGTGAGACCAGGATAAGATCAGCCATGATCATGTTAAATGGTGGAGTGGACTCAAAGGGCTGACTTGCCCACTCTCCCTCTGAACTCCCATGTTACTAGAATTAACTGGGAATGTGTTTGAAAGCAGCATATCAAGTGTAACACTGGAATATATTACTTGTTGTCATTAAAACAGAGAAAAAAAAATTGTAAAGTAAATAAAGCTAGGGAGGAAGAAATATTTTTAACAAATAAAGAAATTGATGGAATGATCATTAACATTATTCATATTTAGTTATGAGCCAATCAGCAAACAGTGGGATAACGAATGAATTGAGAACCGGAGGGACATGAAAGAGAATATTTGACTGTCACGGTCCATTCAGGATCTGGAGATATTTTTGAATCACGTTGTGCAGATACATTGTGACCCCTTTGGGCCAGCTGGGACTTGGAACAGGGCATTCTGGGAAACTGCCTCAAAAGAGGCCAACTCATTCTGTTTAATTTGTGAGGAATGGATTAAACAACAAGAACAAAATTGAAAGAACTGCAATAATTAGAGGAAATTGGACATAGAGTTGTACAGCTCAGAACCACACCCTTTAGTCCAACTCATCCATGCAGACCAGAAATCCTAAACTGATCGAAGTCCCATTTGCCAGCATTTAACCCATATCCTTCTAAACACTTTTTATGCATAAACCCATATCGATGTTGATTAAATGTTGATACTGTACCAGCCTCTATCACTCCCCCTGGCATCTCATTCCATAATTACACCATCCTCTGCATGAAAAAGTTGCCACTTAGGTCCCTTTTACATCTTTTCCCTCTCACCTTATACCTATGCTCTTTAGTTTCGGACTCCCCTACCCTGGGAAAAATAACTTGGCTATTCACCTTATCCATGCCCCTCATGATTTTATAAACTTCTAAAGATGACCCCTAAGCCGCCAACACTGAAGGGAAAATAACTCCAGCCTATTCAATTTCTCACTCTATTTCAAACTTTGTAAATCTCTTCTGAACTCTTTCCTATCACAGGAAGTCCAAAAATTAGCATAGCACTCAAAACGTGGCTGAATCAGTGGACAGCGCACGGTGGCACAGTGGTTAGCACTGCTGCCTCACAGCGCCTGTAGACCCGGGTTCAATTCCCGACTCAGGCGACTGACTGTGTGGAGTTTGCACGTTCTCCCCGTGTCTGCGTGGGTTTCCTCCGGGTGCTCCGGTTTCCTCCCACAGTCCAAAGATGTGCGGGTCAGGTGAATTGGCCAAGCTAAATTGCCCGTAGTGTTAGGTAAGGGGTAAATGTAGGGGTATGGGTGGGTTGCGCTTCGGCGGGTCGGTGTGGACTTGTTGGGCCGAAGGGCCTGTTTCCACACTGTAAGTCTAATCTATGATAGTTCAACTCCTGTACTCAATCCACTGACCAATAAAGGCAAGTAGACCAAACACCTTCTTCACTATCCTGTCAATCTGTAACTCCACCTTCAGGAACTATGACTCTACACCCCAAGGTCTGTTTGTTTGGTAACACTCCCCAGCACCATATCATTAACTGTAGAAGTGCGACTATGATTTATCCAAAATTTACCTAAATTAATCTCCATCTGCTACTCCTCAGCCCATCTGATCAAGGTCCCATTGTAAAGATGATGAAGGGCTTATGCCCAAAACGTTGAATTTCCTGTTCCTTGGATGCTGCCTGACCTGCTGCGCTTTAACCAGCAACACATTTTCAGCAAGGTCCCATTGTACTCTGAGATAATCTTCTTCACTGCACGCTACATTTCCTATTTTGGTGTCATTTGCAAACGAACCATTACTAACCATTCCTCCTATTTGCACATCCAAATCATTTATAAAACTGACAGAAAGCAGTGGACACAGGGTCATGAGTAGCTTAAAGAGATTGATCCTCATCTCCATTCAGCCAGGCTCAGGGGAAGAGATTTCACAGCCCCACGCAGGGAGAGGGTCCTTGTAAATAACACACAGAGTCCGATCGTGGGTCAGTGCCTGTGGGAGGCTGACGGAGTGGTCACAGTCAGACATGGACTACATCCCCCAGAATGCAGCCTGTGATCGAAAGAAACGATCAGAAGGACTGGGCCTGTCATTCCAGGACAGTGGGAATGTGAGCGCTGGAATTCTGACCTGGATCGGAGAGCACATTGCTGATTTGCTCCAGGTTGAGGAGTGAGACAGCAGCTGGAGAAAGGGGCAGTGCTGCCTGAGTCTGGGACCCTCTGACAGCACAGGCCTTGGGGATTAGCCCCATGTGTAACCGCCTCTCCCTGGGCCTGATATAGGATCCCCATTCCCCTTAAATGAGATTGTTCCTCTGGTTATTAATTATTAATTATCGATGACTGATCGCTGGCAGGATTTCACATTTTTCAACGGATAGCTACTGTTGAGATCAGTGATGATGGCAGCATTAAGACATCGATGAGATTTGGCTTTGATGGAGAAGACTTTATCAGTTTAGACCCAAACAGAATGAAATGGATCGCATCCAATTCCATCGCAGTGATGACTAAAGAGAAATGGGATTCTGATGATTCCTGGAACAACTACTGGAAAAGACACCTGGAAGAAGAAGATGTTGAACATTTAAAGAGATATTTGGAAGCTGGAAAGGAATATTTCACAAGGAAAAGTATGTATTTCTGTTTTGCTCCATGTTCTGATCTAACCTCACTGATCTATGAAACCGTTCTCCCATTCCATTCAGTGTCTGTCTATTGTTTGTATTTTCACCCTTTCCCATCACAGTTCAGCCTGAAGTGTTCATCTCCAGGAGGGAGCCCAATGGTCAGGACAAGCCGCTCACTCTCTCCTGCCTGGTCACTGGGTTTTATCCTGTAGACATCGAGGTGACCTGGCTAAGGAATGGAAAGGTCATGTCTGGGATATATTCCTCGGGGGTTCGACCGAACCACGATGAGACCCATCAGATCCAGAAAGAGATTGAGATCAGTGCTGGGGATGAGGATCAATACTCCTGTCAAATTGAACACAGCAGCCTGGTAGAGGCCCAGCTCTATCAGTTGGGTAAGGGACTGCAGTATGTGTGAGTGTATGTGTGTGTGTGTGTGCGTCCTGTCTGTTCCACCATTCATTGAGGTTGCTCTGATCTGTCCCTCACTCCCTTTACCCATTCCTGCTCCATGTCTTTTGCTGCTCTTCCCCAACAAAACCCTCCTGATCTCAGGCTGGAAATATTCAATTGATCCTCAGTGCTCACAGCAATTTGGTTAGAAAACTCCAGATTTCCATCAGTGAATTTCCGAGGTATTGTTTCTTGATTTCTCTCCTAAATGGTTTCACTCTCATTTGAAGATGGTTCTCCCTTGTCCTGGATTCCTACACCAGATTATTCCTGTAGTGATTATACCAAGGTCAGCCAGCTGCACCCCGTCAATAGGAGGTCCCTGATTGGGCTGTTAACCTAATCCAATCAGGGAGTCCTGACTGACATTAAAAAAAGGGTGTGTCAGAGGTATTGAGGGTTTGGCAGCTGACTCTGAATGAGGTGCTTCTAAAGTCTAGGAATGTTCATGTGTAAATAACGAGTGGCTTGGTGAGTGAATACGAGCTTCTGTAGGGTTATTTCAGGGGCAATGAGGTAAAGCACGATCCTGAAGAAACTTGCTCACAACAGGCACCTTTCAGTCAGGGAAGCATTTGTTTGGGCAACTTGACTCATCAATCCTGCGATCAAGGACTGGGCCCAGTTTCTGAAAATAATGCGGCATATTGTCTGGGCAACATCATTGTGGCAGCTGAAAAGGAACAAGTAATTCTCCTGACAGCCTGTGGAGCCACAGCTTATTGTGTTATTGGGACCTTAGCTTTTTCTGAGGCACGAGATACTAAAACCTTTCAAGAATTAATGAAGATAATTCAGGAATATTATAAGCAAAAGCTTCCTCTAATTCTGAGACACAATTGTTTTTATTTGGTAATTCAAGAACCAGGGATATCCACATCAGGATTCCTGACGAGGTTAAGAAGACTGACAGAAGCATGTGAATTTGGCTTAACCTTTAATGAGATGCATAGAGAATTATATGTGGAATTACTGATGTAACTGTGATGTTATTAATGATGTCACTATGTTGCAATTAATTATGCAACTATGCAAAAACACCTACTGGCTGAATCCCAACTGCACTTCAGGCAGCTACTACAACTGGCTTTATCATTGGAAAATGCAGCAAGTGGAGCTCATGAATTACAGCGTATTCGAATGGAAGTGGACACCCTCGACAATCCGACTGAACTTGGGGAACACCACCTGAGTGCAGGCAATTACATAGCCTCAGTCAGGACATATCGATCAGAGGGACTCGAGGTTGGCTCACAGCAAACCCCCAAACCAAGCCCCGGCAAATGGTTAGAATTTTCTTCAAGATCCTGGCCATCAAGCCATTGTGTTTCTGTTGGGAACATGGAATTGAGACAGCAAAAGAGCCCCACTGGGCTTAAACTGAGTGAGATAACTTATAGGCTGGTATCCTGGAGGGTAACCTGAAAAATCAGTCCATATCTGGTTTGGAACAGTCAAATTGCTTCCTGACATCAAAATCAGAACCAACCAATTTAAACGTCTGGTTAACTGGTCATTCTGTTCTGATGGAGGTCGATCCGAGTGCAGCTGTATCAGTGATCACAGAACCAACCTTTAACAAGATTCACTCTGAACTCCAACCCTTAACTTTGCACAAGATCTTGGCCAGACTGAGAACCTCAACTGAGGAAGCTTCAGAGATCAGGGGTACAACTTCAGTTCCGCTCTTTCACGGAAGGCAGCAGGTTCAGTTACCAATGATTGTGCTAAAAGCTTCAAATCCGAGCTTATGGGGAGAAATCAGTTGTGAGAGATTCACCCCGAATGGCTCAATATATTTCAATTAGAAACTGGCTGCTTGAGTGAAATTCAATTTAATTACCTGTAGATCATCCAGGAAGATCTAGGGGTTATCAGAGGAGCCAAACTACCTTGCATGTTGACCAGGAATCAATCCCATGATGCTGTAAGGCCTGCCCAGTGCCATTGGCCTGACAGGCAAAAGTCAAGGCAGAAATTAGAAGGCTGGAAAGTGAAGGAATGATCAAACCAGTCCAGTTTGTGGAATAGGCAGCAGTGATTGGAATGGTACTGAAGCCCAGTGGGTCGGTTTGCCTTTGTGGGGATTTTAAACAAAGTGTAAACTGCTTTTGACAGCAGAATAGATCGCCAGACCCTCAGGATTTGTGCCCAACGTTGGTGCAGGATGGGAGTTCTCCTTCACACAGCTGGACATGAGCCACACTTCCTTGCAATTGTGATCAGACCAGGTTCCCAGATGTATGCTACAATTAATATCCATCAGGGATTGTACCAAGATACAAGACTGCCATTTGAGGTATTGTCAGCCTGTTCGATCTTTCAGTGGACAATAGAGAACATCTTGCATGGTCTACCCCAGGTCGCCATTTACTTAGATGGTAAATTAGTCAATAACAGGGAAAACTAATAAGGAGCAGTCAGAGAACTGGATATAGTCCGAAGGTGGTTTTCCAAGGCAGGCATTTGCCTAAGAAGGGGAAATGTGTATCCCAAATGGTCTACTTGGGATACAGATTCGACAACTCTGGGTTATACCTGTTGGAAGATAAAGTGAGGGAGATCAAAGGTGCTCTGGTTCCTACGTCTGTCCAGGAACTTACGTCATATCTTGGGCTGGTAAATTATTTTGGAACGTTTGTACATAACCTGGCCTCCGTCCTGGCACCATGACATCAACTCGTGACAGAAAGGATCAGCCTGGGAAATGGTTGCAAACATAAGACCGAGCTTTCAATGAAGGAACGATACAACTGTCATCCTCTAAGGATTGGCACTCTGTGATCCCAAGAAAGACCGAGTATTGACATGCAATGTCTCCCCGCACAGCATTGGAGTCGTATTAGCTCATGGTGGATCAGTGGAGAGGAACATCCAAGAGCATATACGTCTAGGACTTTGGCCAATGCAGCACGTAAATACACCCAGATACAGAAGGAAGGATTGATGGTCATATCTGGGGTCAGGACATTCCACCAATACCTTTATGAATTAAAATTTGTGATAATCATGGACTACTTGGTGTGCTTAAAGAGACAAGGCAGGGCCACCCTGTAATTTTGGGCCACCTTCAATGGTGGGTTCTAATACTAAGTGCTTACAATTGCAAGCCAGAACACTGCCTGGGAGGCTGAGTAGTGAATGTGGATGTATTGAGCTGCCTACCATTAGCAAATATACCACTGGTAGCGCCCCCCCAGTGGAAAGGTCTGTAATGGCATTAAACTTTCTGGACAAGCTCCTAATCAGAGCTGACTATCAGGCTTGGGACACAGAAAGATCCAATCCCTTCAAACCGGAAATAACTTGTATTTATGGGGGGAACCAAAAGGCACTTGAAATCCTTTGAATTGAAAAATGTTTGGACCCAGAGATACCAGCTCACGGCAGAGGATGGAATATTGTTAGAACTTGTTAGAGAAAGTGTGATTATCCTGAGTAAAGGCTGCTGCCAAACTCCAGCTGAACTCCACCAGGGATCTCTACAATGAAATGTGTGGGGAGACATCGCATGTCAACACTAGATCTTTCTTGGGATCACAGAGTGCCAATCCTTAGACAATGACAGTTGTTTCATTACTTCATTGAAATCTCGGGCTTATGTTTGCAAGCAAGTTAAAGCGTTCAGCCATCTCTGACACACACACCACCCTGTGGCTGAACACTTTAACTCCCCCTCTCACTCTAACAAGGACATGCACGTCCCTGGGCCTCCTCCACCGCCAAACCCTAACCACCCGATACCTGGAGGAAGAACGCCTCATCTTCCACCTTGGGACCATCCAACCACACGGGATCTTTGTGGATTTCACCAGTTTCCTCATTTTCCCTCCCCACACCTTAATCCCAGAAGAAACCTTCCAACTCAGCACCGCCCTCTTCAACTGTCCCACCTTTCCATCTTCCTTTCCACCTAACCACTTCACCCTCCTCTTCGACCTATCATCTTTACCCCCACCATCTACCTATTGCATTCCCAGCTGCCTTCCCCTCACGCAACCTCCCCCCAACCCCTCCCATTTATCTTGGGCCACAAGCCTCATTCCTGATGAAGAGCTTACGCTCGAAACATCGATTCTCCTGCACCTCAGATGCTGCCTGTCTGGCTGTGCTTTTCCAGTGCCACACTCTGACCCTGACCAATGAAGGCAAGATGCCATACGCCTTCTTTACCACCGTATCTACTTGGGTGATCACTTTCAGGGAGTTATAGATTTGAAACTGAAGATTCTTCTGTCTATCAATGCTGTTCAGAGTCCTGCCACTAACTGTATCCTTTTCCTTAACATGTGATATCCCAAAGCACAGCACCTCACAATTACCTGGATTAAACTCCATCGATCATTTTTCGGCCCATATCTGCAACTGAGTTATATAAATGATGAAAAGCAATGGAGCCAGCACCGATCCTTGTGGCACACCACTGGTCACAGGCTTCCACTCCAAAAAGCAACCCTCTTAGACCAACCTTTGTTTCCCACCTTGAAGCCAAGTTTTATATTCAGTTAGCTAGCTTCCTCTGGGTCCCATGTGATCTAACCTTACTAACCAGTCTACATGCAGAACTTGGTCAAACACTTTGCTGAAGTCCATATGGACAACATCTACCCCTCTGCCTTCACCAATCTTCATTGATACCTCTTCAAAAAACATTGTTAAGTTACAGAGACACAATTTCCCACACACAAAGCCATGTTGACTATCCCTAATCAGTCCTTGCTTTCCAAATGCATGTGAGTCCTATTCCTCAGAATCTCCTCCAACAATGTACCCACCACTGATGTATGGCTCATTGGTCTATAGTTCCCTAGCATTTCATTACAGCCTTTCTTAAATAGTGCCACCACATTAGCCAACCTCCAGCCTTCTGGCATCCCTCCCTTGGCTATTGGTGATCCAAACATCTGAGCTAGGTACGCAGCAACCTCTTCCCTAGCTTCCCACAGAATTCTGGGTAACACCTGATCAGGTCCTGGGGATTTATCTACCATTGTGCATTTTAATCTTCAGTACCTCCTCTTCTGTAATGTGCACTGTTTTCAAGCCATCACTATTTATTTTCCCAAGTTCCCGAGCTTCCATGTCCTTCTCCATGATACATACTGACACAAAATATGTGATTAGTATCTGACTGATCTCTTATGGTTCCACACATAGACAGCCACATTGATCTTTGAGGTGCCCTATTCTCTAACTATTTACTCTTTTGCCGAAATGTGCTTTTAGAGTCTCTTCGGATTCTCCTTAACTGCATTTGTGAAAGCTGTCTCATGTTCCCTTTTTGTCCTCCTGATTTCCCTCTTAAGGATACTCCAAATGCACTTATACATTTCTTGGGATTTACTCAATCCCTGCTGTCTATACCTGACAAATGCCTCTTTCTTTTTCTTTATCAGAACCTCAATTTCTCAAGTCTTCCAGCATTCCCTACATCTACCAGCCTTGTCCTTCTATTATCATGCAGTGGTCAAACCCCTCTGTTATGTAAAAAGAATAACTCTAATAGTGAACATGACACAACACAGAACACCACAACTGGATACCTAACAAGGCCCCATCATCCAGCCCACTGTGGCACCCAAACACCATTCCATTGGTACTCAGCATCCCCGACACTCACCAGTGAGATCCCAAACTGCTCCTTGCCCAACCACTGAGGAAGTGCCTTTCTGGGACACCTAACTACACCCCTCCAACCCTTCACTCACTCCTTCACCTCACCCAAGGCCGATCTACCCCACCAGCATGAGCAAGGACAGGACACAGAGATATTGGTGAGAATGGGAAGTGAAATGTCTGGGGAGGTCACCCCCAGGACAGGTACAACACGATGTTTATACCCCTATCAATGGGATCCTTGGTGACTTCACTGGAGAGTGAAATCGGGTGCGGGTCAAACCAGCATTTCAACCAATCCCAACAATTCCCAACAGCCCGGAGGGTTATAATTGTTCCCAATCAACACAGAGTTAGAAATAAATCCAGGGACAGAGAGAATCCTGATATATTTCCAATGTGTTTCAGAAAATCTGAAAAGCAATTGGCTGCATTCCCATCTTGGAAGTCTCATTGCATCAATGGTCATTCTATTGGCTGTTATTGTCGGGATATTCGGAATAATCATCTGGAAAATATCACGGAGAGGTAAGAATCAGAGAGAGGGGAATGTAGAACTGAGGGGACAGAGTGAGTGTGGGGGAATCTCCGATACTGAGAGTACAGGGCACTATGGGGAACGGAACTGATTGAATTCCCACACATGGATACACACGTATAAACACATCTCGTTCCCTGTCTGATCTTCCTTTATGTGATTGGCCCAGACCAGGTCTAATATTGATCATTAAACCCACTGCACCCAATCAGATCCTCACTGACTGAATATTAATGGAATGGAAGGGATTTTCTGCATCTGGTGGGGATGCAGCGGAGGGGAGTATGCGAATGAGGATTTCTGACACAATCTCTGTAAAACCTTGCTGACTGCCTTGTTTGTGTGCCATCACCTTGATAAAGTTTGAACATCTGTTTACAGTCTCTGAGAATGGATTATTCCCTATCCTAATGGATGTTTATTTTATTTCTGCAGGTTCACCAAGTGGGACCTACACAACAGCTCCCAGTAAGTGACTGAGGGGACAGAGTGTTGGGAATGATGGATAAGGTAATCGGAGAGGTAGAGTAGATTCTTACAGTGTGGAAACAGGCCCTTCAGCCCAACCCTCCGAAGAGTAACCTACTCCCCTATTCCCTATTCCCCTATCCTATATTTACCCCTGACTAACACACCTAACACCATGGGCAATGTAGCATGGCCAACTCACCTTTGGATTGTGGAAAACTGGACCACCCGGAGAAAACCCACACAGACACGGGGAGAATGTGCAAACTCCGCACAGTCACGCAAGATGGGAATTGTACCCGGGTCCCTGGTGCTGTGAGACAACAGTGCTAACCACTGAGCCACCGTGCTGCCCCTATTAGAGTGTAGAGTTATATTTGCCAGGGTGTTGCTCAGGGTGACGGGTCTGTCTCCTCACAGTGCTGTTTCTCAGCCAACACTCTCTTATCGTCCTGTTTCTCTACTCCATGTCCCCAGTGTCTCTCCTTCGAACTGTCACCCTCCATTCCCTTCCCCCACTGCCCCTCCCTCCACTCACTCACCCTTAATTCCCACTGGGGGGGGGGGGGCTCGGAGAGTCCGGTTAGTTAATGCTGAGGGGGATTAAATCCTGGGTCCAATGAGTGATAGAGAATATCTCACACTGTCTCATTTTATATTTGAGAGAACTTCACATGTTCGGTTTTTATTTTCTCAGCTTCTGATATCTCTGGTGCAGCTTCTTCATGATTCAGTAAGTGACATGGCAACTTAACATTTTTACATCCCTCCTGACCCTGTCCCACCCTCCCAGACACTGTTAAACCCTGTCAGACTGATTCCCCTCCCCTCCTGACCCTGTCCCACCCTCCCAGACACTGTTAAACCCTGTCAGACTAATTCCCCTCCCCTCCTGACCCTGTCCCACCCTCCCAGACACTGTTAAACCCTGTCAGACTAATTCCCCTCCCCTCCTGACCCTGTCCCACCCTCCCAGACACTGATAAACCCTGTCAGAGTAATTCCCCTCCCCTCCTGACCCTGTCCCACCCTCCCAGACACTGTTAAACCCTGTCATACTAATTCCTCTCCCCTCCTGACCCTGTCACACCCTCCCAGACAGTGTTAAACCCTGTCAGACTAATTCCCCTCCCCTCCTGACCCTGTCCCACCCTCCCAGACACTGATAAACCCTGTCAGAGTAATTCCCCTCCCCTCCTGACCCTGTCCCACCCTCCCAGACACTGTTAAACCCTGTCATACTAATTCCTCTCCCCTCCTGACCCTGTCACACCCTCCCAGACAGTGTTAAACCCTGACAGACTAATTCCCCTCCCCTCCTGACCCTGTCCCACCCTCCCAGTCACTGTTAAATCCTGTCAGACTAATTCCCCTCCCCTCCTGACCCTGTCCCACCTTCCCAGTCACTGTTAAACCCTGTCAGGCTAATTCCCCTCCCCTCCTGACCCTGTCCCACCCTCCCAGACACTGTTAAACCCTGTCATACTAATTCCTCTCCCCTCCTGACCCTGTCACACCCTCCCAGACACTGTTAAACCCTGACAGACTAATTCCCCTCCCCTCCTGACCCTGTCCCACCCTCCCAATCACTGTTAAACCCTGTCAAATTAATTCCTCTCCCCTTCTCACCCTGTCCAACCCTCCCAGTCACTGTTAAACCCTGTCAGACTAACTCCCCTCCCCTCCCCACCCTGAAGTGATTGCCTTGTGTCTGTCCATTCCTAACCTTGTGGGTTTCCTGGGCCCCACTGCAGGATATTCCTGGAGCCTCATTGTGGAATAACGGGACTCTCCTGTTCCAATGTGAACATGGACACCATTATCTATCCTTCCTTATCACAGCAGACACACAGCATTACGGCTCATTGCTCACACCCAATTCCTTCAGGACTGAGATCAATTTTTCTGGGAATGTATTTCCACAGATTGAACAGTGAATCCCAGATCCCCAGGTTTGGATCTTGGTTCTTCAAGTGAGATCTTCTCAAGTCATGTTTCCATCCCGTCTCAATGTGAGCAGTGTCACCGTCAGAGGGATCTTCACGGATGGTTCCTCCCTCACAGATTCTCATCCTCACTGTCTTCAGTGGGTCAGTGATTGACCTGAAATGAAGCAACGTCCTGAAGGAACTCAGAGACAGTTCTTATATTGAAAGAAATTGATTTTGCATCTGACGTTAACAAATTTCAAATGTTATGCAAATCTCTGTACATAAATATCAGTTTTACATATTCTAATTCTGAGATAAATATATAAATATTATAAATCTGAGTTATTGTTGAATACTAAGTTTGATCACTACTTATCGCCATTGTTTAAATACAATCACCAATATGTGTCATTTGTAATCATTAAAAGTTATTTATTGACTTATTGATTTTGATAATTTTTTAAATGATTTCACAAGAATGATTATATTCATTTACACAGCAGCAGCTTGTGGCAGTTGCTGTGTTCAATTTGGGCAGCACGGTGGCACAGTGGTTAGCACTGCTGCCTCACAGTGTCAGAGACCCGGGTTCAATTCCCGCCTCAGGCGACTGTCTGTGCAGAGATTGCACATTGTCCCTGTGTCTGCGTGGGTTTCCTCCCAAAGTCCAAAAATGTGCAGGTTAGGTGAATTGGCCATACTAAAGTGCCCGTAGTGTTCGGTGGAGGGGTAAATGTAGGGGAATGCGTGTGGATGGGTGGCGGGTCGGTGTGGACTTGTTGGGCCGAAGGGCCTGTTGCCACAGTGTGATTAGATTACATTAACATGACTTAATGTGAACTGGGGGAGTTAAGACCATATCCATCTGCCTCTATTGTAAAATCCAAATCCCAGATGATAACTCCATACCTGTCAACACAATCAGGGAAAGTCCATTCCCAGAGAGTGGGAACACACAAGTGTGAGGGAATGGAGATTGTGTCAGAACCTGATGGAGATTCTGGAGATCGCTTCCATTCCATCGATATTCCCTGAGGATGTGAGTGTGTGTCTGGTGGGTTTGATGATCAAAATCACACTTGTACTAAAGGACATAGCTGCTAGGCTGGGTCTGCAGCAGGTGGTGAGGGAACCAACCTGAGGGAAAAACATACTTGATTCCACCTTTCCAATCTGCCAGCTGCAGGTACAAATGTCCATGACAGTCTCAGTGAGAGGGACCTTCGCACTGTCCTTGTGGAGGCAAAGTCCCACTGTCACATTGGGAATAACCTCCATCGTATTGTGTGGCACTATCACTGTGTTAAATGGAACAGACTTGGATCAGATCCAGCAGCTCAAGCCTGGGTATCCATGAGGCACTGTGGGCCATCAACAGCAGCAGAACCGTACTCCAGCACAATCTGTAACCTCATGGCCTGGCATAGCCCCCACTGAACCATTAACACCGAGCCAGGGGATCAACCCTGGTTCAATGGGGAGTGCAGGAGGGCATGCCAGGAGCAGCACCAGACGTACCTGAAGATGAGGTGCCAACCTGGTGAAGCCACCAAACAGGCGACTTGCATGTCACATAACATAAGCAGCAAGTGATAGACAGAGCTTAGCAATCTCACAACCAATGGATCCGATCTAAGCTCTGCAGTCCTGCCACATCCAGCCAACTCACTGGAGGCTCCACAAATATTCCCACTCTCACTGATGGAAGAGCCTATTACTCCTGATAGGCCTGAAGGTTTCACAGCAATCTTCAGTCAGAAGTGTCGACTGAATGATTCATCTCAGCCTCCTCCAGTGGTCCCCAGCATTACAGATACCAGTCTTCAGCCAATTCAATTCACTCCACGTGATATCAAGGAACAGTTGAAGACACTGGGTACTGCAAAGGCTTCAGGCCCTGACAACATTCAGGCAATAGTACTGAAGGCATGTGCCTAGAACTTGCCACTCCCCTGTCCAAACTGTTCCAGTCCAGTTATAACACTGGCATCTACCCGACAATGTAGAAAGTTGCCCAGGTATATGATAGACACAAAAAGCAGGACAAACCCAATCTGCCCCATCAGCCGACCCTCGATCATCAGTAAAGGGATGGAAGGGGTCATTAACAGTGCGATCAAGCAGCACCTGCTCAGCAATAACCTGCTCAGTGACGCCCAGTTTGGGTTCTGTCAGGGTCACTCAGCTCCTGACCTCAATACAGCCTTGGTTAAATCATGGACAAAAGAGCTGAATTCCAGAGGGGAGGTGGGAGGGACAGCCCCTGACATCAAGGCTGCATTCGACCGAGTGTGGCATCATGGAACTCGAGCAGAACTAGAATCAATGGGTATTGGGGGAAATCTCTCCAGTGGATAGAGTCATACCTGACACATAGGAAGATGGTCTTGGTTGTTGGAGGTCAGTCATCTCAGCTCCAGGAAAGCTCTGCAGGAGTCCCTCAGCGTGGTGTCCTAGGCCCAACCATCTTCAGCTGCTTCATCAATGACCTTCCCTCCATCATAAGGTCAGAAATGGGGATGTTTGCCAGTGATTGCACAATGTTCAGCACTATTTGCATCTTCTCAGACACTGAAGGAGTCCATGTTCAAATGCAACAAGGTCTGGACAATATCCAGGCTTGGGCTGACAAGCGGCAAGTAACATTTGCGCCACACAAATGCCAAGATATAACCATCACCAACAAGAGACAATCTCACCACCACCCCTTGGCATTCAATGGTGTTACCATCACTGAATCCCCCCCACTGTCAACAGCCTGTGAGTTATCATTGATCAGAAACTCAGTTGGACTCACCACATAAATGCAGTGTCTACAAGAGCAGGTCAGAGGCTGGGGATACTGTAGTGAGTAACTCGTCTCCTGATTTCCCAAAGCCTGTCCACCAACGACAAGACACAAGTCAGGAATATGATGGAATACTCCCTGCTTGCCTGGATGAGTACAGCCATCTCAACACTGAAGAAGCCTGACACCATCCAGGACCTAGCAACCCAACTGATAGGCACTGCATCCACCAACATCCAGTCCCTCCATCACTGACACTCAGTTACAGCAGTGTTTGCCATCTACAGAAATTCATCAAAGATCCTTAAACAGAGCCTTCCAAACCCACAACCACCTCCATCTGGAAGGTCAAGGTCAGCAGATATATGGGAACACCACCACCTTCATGTTCCCCTCCAAGCCACTCACCATCCTGACTCGGAAATATATCACCATTCCTTCACTGTCGCTGGTCAAAATCCTGGATTTCCCTCCCTAATGGCATTGTGGGTCAACCCACAGGAGGTAGTCTGCAGCAATTCAAGAAGGCAGATCACCACCACCTTCTCAAGGGCAACTAGGGACGGGTAATAAATGCTGGCCAGTCAGAGACACCCACATCCCACAAAAACTGAATCAATACAAAAACTGGGGGAGGTGTGATACATGGTTATTGTCTCTGGAGCAGGAATCCAGTGAACAAAGTATCACTCCAGAATGAGAAGCCTCTTTCTCCTCCAGGGAGTTGTTCAATTTTCACACCTGGATGTGACAGGACAGCAGAGCTTCGATCTTATCTATCGATTGTGGAATCACTAAGTTCTGACTCTGCTCCCTCTGCTGTTTACTGCACGATCAGTACTGATCTGTCACTTCACTGACCAACACCATCACTTACAAGTTCCCTCCAAGCAACTCACCATCCTGACTTGGGAATATATTGCACTTTCTTCACTGTCACTGGGTCAAAATCCTGGAATTCCCTCCCTAATGACATTGTGGGTCTCCCACCACCACATGAACCTTACAGACTCTAACCTTCTCAAGGACAGCTCGGGATGGGAAATAAATTCCAGCAGCCAGTGATTCCCACGACTCTCCAGTGAATAAAAAAGACATCATTTTTCATCTCTGCCTGGTCCTGCTCCTGTGATCCCTCCCACATTCCTCATTGAACCGGGGTTGGTCCCCTGGCTTGGTGGTAATGAGAGACTGGGGGTTGGGTTGAGCCATGAGGTGACAGTTTGTATTGGATGGCAGTTCTGCTGGTGTTGATGACCCACAGGACCTCATGGACACACAGTCTTCATCTGCTCGACCTGTTCACATCCTACAGGAGGGGAGGGGGGTGGGGTGTGCCATGAGATTTAATGGGGAAATGTGTTCTCACAAGATGGTTATTGGTGGGAGCAGGGTGCATGTGAACAGGCTGTATCCCCCACACACTGGGTTCTCTGTACCTGACTCCCACCACCACCCCCCTCCCGCCCCCCCCCCCCCCCCCCCACACCCCCCCCCCCCCCCAACATACACACACACACACACTGGGATCTCTGTACCTGACTCTCATCATCAATCCCCCCCGCCGCCCGACCTCTCCCCCCTGGGTTCTCTGTACCTGTACCAACCGGACTCACTGTAATTAAAAGTTTGAATCAATTCTGAAATAATTCCTTTTCACAATAGCCCTCCGCCCAACCTGACTCTCTGTAATTAATCCACTCCATGTTCCCTCACATTAATCTCTCTGTCAGGTTTAGCTCATTGATCACTGACTGGGTGAAGAATCTCTCTCACTGTAACTGTATCCTCCTGTTCTGAATCTCTGGGTTTAGTTTAAAACCAATCTCAGGTTTCCCTTTTCCAGACTGTTTAATGTTTTATAAATCCCATCAGGTGCTTCCTTTCCTGGTAGAATAGCCCAATTCTCTTTGCCACATGACCCAGAACCTTGACCCTGGGGGTGAGCCTGGGTGTTTCTCTCTCTGCACTCTCCCCTTCCACACTCCCCTCCCCCAGGGTCGGAGTGTCTCCCCTGTGACTGTGTCCTCAATTAGACTAGTACCAGGAAGAACACCAGGGTCCATGGGATTCCCAGCCAGCCGAGGGTTAGCAGTGACTGATGCTGACCTGTGACCCATGACCCAGGGTGACACCATGCCTCAGTGCTTAGCACTGCTGCCTCGCAGCACCAAGGACCTGAGTTTGATTCCAGTCTTGGGTGACTGTCTGTGTGGAGTTTCCCTGAGTCTGCATGGGGTTCCTCCGGGTGCTCCAGTTTCCTGTCACAGTCGAACAGGTGCACCTTGGGTAGATTAGCCGTACTCAGTTGCCCAGTGTCCAGGGTTTATTTTTTGGCTGATGTGTCCAGGGATGTGTATGTTGGGTGGATTAGCTGTAGGGATTCTATGATTCATGAATGGCCTTTAATCTCCCAGTTCCCAGAGAGAGAATGGAAAGCTGAATTCTGTACTCATCGGGAGACACTCAGGAAAAACACAGGGAGGGAAAGGAAAGGATCACAACATTCTGGGAATACACTGTCTCTATTCCAATCAGGGACTGGGAATTAAACACACTGAGGGGAAACAGCTTCTGTTTACAAACTGGAAAAACCAGTAATACAACAATCTTTGGAGACTGCCCCCTATTCGTTGAGAAATTTGATCCATTGTTTGATGTGAAGCTGCAGAAGCAGGAAAATGGAACAAGTGTTAAGTGATCACCCGGTCAGGTAATCGCCAACCAGGTCAAGTCTGCTCTGGGGTCGGTGATTCACCCTGACCAAACCTGTGCTGTGCCGGGCAGGAAGTTTCGCTGACAGTCTCGCACTCCTCAGGGATACGATCGCCTACGTGCAGGACAGAGGGTTGGATGCCTGCCTGATCAGCCTGGACAGGAGAAAGCCTTTGACAGGATATCACACAGGTATATGAGAGATGTTCTCTCCAAAATTGGCTTTGGGGAGGGAATCTGCAATTGGATCAGACTGCTGTACACCAACATCATCAGTGCAGTCTCAATCAATGGGTGGGAATCAGATAGTTTCCCAGTCAGATCTGGAGTCAGGCAGGGCTGCCCTCTCGCTCCTGCCTTGTTTGTGTGCTGCATAGAGCCATTTGCCGAGTCCATCAGGAAGGATGCGAGCTTGAAAGGGGTGACTATTCCTGGCAGCGGGGGTCTGCAAGTTAAGGCCTCCCTGTACATGGATGACGTCGCCGTTTTCTGCTCGGATCTGCTGTCTGTGCACAGACTCAGGTGCATATGTGACCAGTTCGGGGGGGCTGGGGCGTGTGCCAAGTCTTGGGAGGAGCGTATCGGCAAAGTGAGGCAGAAACTGGGCAGATGGAAGCTACGGTCGCTCTCCATTGTGGTAAAAAACCTGGTCATCAGGTGTGAGGCACTGTCATTGCTGTTATATGTGGCACAGGTCTGGCCTATTCCCAGAACCTGTGTCGCTGCAGTCACCCGGGACATCTTCCAGTTTATATGGAGGTCAAAGATGGATCGGGTCCGTAGGGACTCGCTGTACAAAGATCTGGGCAACGGGGGAAAAAATACACCCAATGCCACCCTCACCCTGATGGCCACCTTTGTGTGTGGCTGCATCAAGCTGTGCGTGGATCCCCGGTACGCAAACACCAAGTGTCACTATGTACTGAGGTTCTACCTGTCCCCGGTGTTGTGAAGGATGGGCCTGCCCTCGCTGCTGCGGAATGCTCCGAGTAGTTGGACCGTTCCGTACCACCTGTCCTTCGTGGAGAAGTTTATGAAGAAAAACACCTTTGACCACAAGTCCATCAGGAAGTGGTCAGCACGTAGTGTCCTTGAGACCTTTGGGAAAAGGAGAGGGCGGATCTAATCGAGCGGTTTCCTGAGCAAACTGTCAAAGCTATTTGGCAGAATGCCTCATCACCAGAACTTTCCAACAAGCACCAAGACATGGCTTGGCTGGTGATGAGAAGGGCTCTGCCTGTGAGATCCTTTATGCACGCCTGGACTCTCGAAGCGGCTGCGGGGGGACGAGACTGTCACACACCTCCTTCTGGAATGTGCTTATGCAGAGGAAGTCTGGAGAGGAATGCAGTGGTGTTTGTTGAGGTTCGTCCCGAGCAGCACCGTGACGCGGGACTCCGTGCTCTACGGCCTGTTCCCCGGGATGCACACCGAGACGAACATCAACTGCGCCTGGAGGATCATCAACTCGGTGAAGGACGCTCTCTGGGTGGTCCGAAACCTGTTGATCTTCCAGCTGAAGGAGTTGACCCCGACTGAGTGTTGCAGACTGGCACATTCCAAGGTCCAGGACTGCGTGTTGAGGGACGCGCTGAAGCTTGGGACAGTGTCAGGAAGAGAATGAAAAGGTTACAAATACATCAAGGAAAGGAAAAGTCAAAATGTCACTTACTGACTCCTGAAGGAGCTGGAATAGAGATATCAGAGGTTGGGAAAATAAAAGCAGAATGTGAGAGTTGAGTTTGTATCACAGATTGAAACTGGCAGCTACGATATTGTGGGGATCAGAAAGAAGTAGCTGTGAGGGAATCAGGCCTGGGAGCTAAATATCCAAGATCCACATCCTGTCAAACGGACAGGCAGAGGGAGCGGGTTTGTCTTGTTTGTCAGAAATGAAATGGAATCAACAGCAGGAAGTGATGTCAAGTCAGAAGGCCGACAATCCGAGTGGATGGAGTTGAGGAACCGCAAAGGGGAGAAAAACCCAGAAGGGAGTTGTGTAAGGCCTCCTAGCGGAAGTCAGGATGTTGGGCAGAATGTTATGGACTAGACCCCCTCAAAATATATCAAGGAAAAAGCCGAGTCCTAACCTTTTGTTTTATTAAAGTCAAATCTGAGGTGCAGGGGGTCAAAAGTGATGTGATTGGTCCACCACAGGTCTTTAATCTAAACAGGAGAATGGGATAGAGAAATGTATCAGCCATTGAATGGGGGAGCAGACTCAATGGGCTGATTGGCCTAATTTCTGCTTTTTTTTTAAGGTCTGATGGTCTATTCTTACAACACAGTTAAAATACAAACAACAAAAATGAATTGGTATAACACAAACTCGATTGAAATATTTAACAATATTGTTTAAGTCCTAATCACCAACTCCTCATCATTCACTGTTCCAATATGGCGGCATCCCATAAACACAACCTTAGCAAAGACAGATCCAGCCAAACCGATGTGTTCCTCACGTGCTGGCTCCTCTCCAGTTTCAGTGAAAGGAACACCAAAAGCAGCAGAGAACCCGAGAATGTCTTCCAGCAGCGAGCTCACACCAACTCAACTAAACCTAAACTAAAACACAAACATGGCTCCACTCACTCATGGTTCTTTTGTCTTAAGTTTAAAAAAAACACCAAGCTACTTCCAAATCAGCTGCTGGAAACAGACAGCTCAGTATCAGAGTAACAATACCCCTCTACAAGAGAATTAGGACAGAATACATCTTTGAAAGGTACAGTATTGTTACATCTATCCCTTTTAAAAAATGTGCCATTATTATGAGAGATGGCTTTATTTTCAAAGCTTTTGGTCTCACTCTGTTAGCACTCTACATTGTACACGCACTGTATTAAATCTCAGCACGTAACCATTCCATGCTTCAATCCATTTCAGTCCGGTCCTTCCACCCCAGAACACCATCAGCTTCCTTCAGTGAAGCTGTTACAAAGTGTCAGCAATTACATTCTCTCACCCTGCCAGATGGTTAATTTTTAAATTGATGGTAGTAACAATAATCTCCATCTGAATAGTCTGGCATTTTTATCTTTCATTTTCCCCAAAACCTTTAAGGGGTTGTTATCAGTGTATACAATCTCCTCAGATACATTAGTGGCAACATTAATGTGAAATGGTTGCATCACCAACACCAAACTCGAGGTTTCTTTCACAATGATGGACTTGTTTTTGCTGAACTTTCAAAATTTGTGAAAAATATCCAATTGACCTTTGTATCCTCTCGAGGAATGTGAGGTGTGCAGATGCTGGAGATTAGAGTCGAGAGTGTGGTGCTGGTCAGGCAGCATCCGAGGAGCAGGAAAATCGATGTTTCGGGCTGGAACCCTTCATCAGGAATGAGGCTGGGAGCCTCGTGTGTGGAAAGAAAAATGGGAGGATTGAGGCAGGGAATAGGGGTGGAAGGTATCTGAGAGTGCAATAGGTGGATGGTGACAGGTCAGAGGAGAGGATGGAGTGGATAGGTGGGAAGGAAGATGGATGGGTGGGACAGGTCATGATGGCGGTGCAGAGCTGGAAGGTCAGAACTGGGGTAAGGTGGAGGCAAGGGAAATGAGGAAACTGGTGAAGTCCACATTGATGCCGTGGGGTTGGACGGTTCCAAGGCAGAGGATAAGGCATTCTTCTTCCAGGCATCAGGTGGTTAGGGAATGGCGCTGGAGGAGGCCCAGGACCTGCATGTCCTTGGCGGAGTGGGAGAGGGAGTTGAAGTGTTTGACAATGGGACAGTAGGGTTGGTTGGTGCGGGTGTCCCAGAGATATTCTCTGAAGTGTTCCTTTCCATCCTCTCGTTGCCTTATTGTAACAATACAATAATGACACCCACATCACTCACATCAATAACCACATCAAATGGCTTTGGGTAATTGGGTGTCGTTTCAGGCTGTTAAATGCCTTCCCATACATTTTTATCCACTGATATTTTCTGCATGTCTTCTATAGCTCAGTCAGTGGAGTAACCATACTGCTCAAAATTCAATCCAAATCTTTGATTAAAACTAGTCATGGAGTCACAGAGTGATAGAGATGTACAGCACAGAAACAGATTGTTTGGTCCAACACATCCATGTTGACCAGATATCACAACCTAATTCAGTCCCACCTGCCAGCATCCAGCCCATATCCCTCCAAACCCTTCCTGTTCATATACCCATCCAGATACCTTTCAAATGCAACTGTAGCAGCCCCCACCACTTCCTCTGGCAGCTCATTCCATACACGTAACACACTCCACATGAAAAGGTTGCCCTTGTGGCCCCTTTTATATCTTTCTTCTCTCACCTTAAACCTATCTCATCTAGCTCTGGACTCCCCAACTCCAGGGAAATGACTTTGTCTATTTATCCTATCCATGACCCTCATGATTTTGTAAACCTCTATAAGGTCACCCCCCAGCCTCCAACGCTCCAGGGAAAACAGCCCCAGCCTGTTCAGCCTCTCACCATAGCTCAAATCCTCCAAATCTGGTAACATCCTTGTAAATCTTTTCTAAACCCTTTCAAGTTTCACAACATCCTTCCGATAGAAAGGAGACCAGAATTGTACACAATATTCCAACAGTGGCCTAACCAATGCCCTGTACATCCGCAACATGACCTCCCAACTCCTGTACTCAATACTCTGACCGATAAAGGAAAGTATACCAAACACCTTCACTGTCCTATCTACCTGCGACTCCACTTTCAAGGAACTATGAACCTGCACTCCAAGGTCTCTTTGTTCAGCAACACTCCCTAGGACCTTACCACTCAGTGTTTAAGTCCTGCTAAGATTTGCTTTCCCAAAATGCAGGACCTCACATTTCTCTGAATTAAACTCCATCTGCTACTCCTCAGCCCTCTTTTTGTCGATTGTATGGAAAGCTCCCCATTACCCTTTCCTTTCACAGTTTATGGGGCCATCTGTCCAATGATATGCCTGAAGAACATGACATGGATTTTTGTGATCTCACTGTTCACCAGGTTTAACATCAAGCACGCCTTCTGAAGTTGATTGAATAATTCTGAGAGATACTCCAAATGATCCTTCCACATGTGTCTGAAAATGACAAGATCATCCACGTTCACCACACAACGGAACAATCCCAAAATGGCCTTCTTTGTTAGTCTTCGAAATATGGCATTTTTCGTACCAAAAGGCATAACTTTGAACTGGTAACGGCTGCTTGCTGTCATATAAGCCAAAATTTCCTTCACTCTTTTTTTGTGAAGAGAGATTTGAAGGCAGAGGGACTGAGCAGTCCAGCTGAGCCGTGAGAGTAAACAGCTTGTGAGGCCTTGGGGGTTTTATAAGTTGGAATAATAGACGCAGCCTGAATGACCCTGTGGGATCAGGCTCCCACAGAACCAGGATGTTTTATATACGTTTCAATAGTTGCTGTTGCGGTGTGAAGATGTGGAACCTATTTATCCCTCTCTCAGTTACAGCCAAAAGCTGGGGGTCCTCTTCCTGTTACTGGAGTTGGATGTGAGACAGTCTGTTTCCTGGCCTTCCATTTTGCCATGGGTGTATTAATGGGATATTACTCTATTGGAACAGTTAATTAGAAATAGTTACCACTTCAATTATTCTGTTATGTTTTCAATAGAGTTGTTATTTTGCTGTATTTTGACGACAGTGGATGAATAATGTGTGTTCTGCTTTAAACCCGGTAGACTGACCAATCAAATTGCATCTGGAATGCAGCATCTCATGTTTAACTTTAAAATTAGAAAAAGTTAGAGTCGAGACTATCTTCTGAATATTTTGAAGGGGTTTGGTCTGGTTCATAACACAATCCTCTGGATAGTTTTAACTGTAGTCCCTCAATGTAGTGTTTCAATCATAGTGTTCCCCAACAGGAAACCCTGGATGAATCAGGACAATCAAAATCTGCTAAAAACCAGGCGTGAGGCCTTCACATCAGGAGACCCACTCAAATATAAGGAACCCAGGTGTGACCTTTGCAGAGCCATGAAGACAGCCAAGGACCAATACGGATCCAAACCAGAGACCCAGACAGACACCCGACAACTATGGCAAAGACTGAATGACATCACAGGATCGAAAAAGAGACAGTGCAAGATAGCAGACGGTGACACATCCCTCCCAGATCGTCTCAATGCCTTCTCTGCTCGCTTTGAGCAGAATTTCAGCAGAGAGGTAACACCTGCCCTGACAAGTCCTGACCAACTAATCCCAACAGTCACTGCATCGCCAAATACCAGACTAATGCCATTTACAAGTTCGTTGATAACACCACCATAGTCAGTCAAATCCCAGATGGCAACAAAACAGAGTACAGACGGGAGGTGGGAGGCCTGGAAAATGGCGCACTGAGAACAACTGAGCTCTCAATGCTAGCAAAACCAAAGAACTCATTATTGACTTTCGGCGGAATGTTACTCATGCCCCCCTGCACATTAACAGCACAATAACAGGAACAAGTGGAGAGGGTCAAGCTCCTGGGAGTGGTGTCAGCAACAAGCTTCCTTGGACTCTTCATGCGGACACACTGGTTACAAAGGCCCAGCAACGTCTCTTCCTCCTCAGGCAGCTGAGGGAATTTGGCATGCCGCTCTGCCAACTTTTATAGGTACACCATCGAGAGCATTCTGTCTGGGTGTATCACTACCTGGTATGGCAACGGTACCATTCAAGATCGGAGACTGTTACAGAGAGTGGTGAACTCAGCCCAGACAATCACAAAGGCCAACCTCCCATCTATAGAATCCATCTACCAGGCCCACTGTCAAGGAAAGGTCACCAGCATTCTCAAAGCTCCATCCCACCCTGGCAATGTTTTTCTATACCCTCTACCATCAGGGAGAAGGTACAGAAGCCTGAACACATCCACCAGCTGGTTTTGGAGCCGTTTCTACCTGACTGTTGTTAGAATACTGAATGGACTCACAAACTCTTAATATTCGCCTGTACCTGTGTTTTTGTTTTTACCGCTATTCACCTATTATTTACTTACCGTGCTATTTAACTGTGTGATCTGCCTGTATTGCTCGCAAAACAAAACTTTTCACTGTGTCTCTGTATATGTGACAATAAATTCAATTAAATTGCTGTAATGCTCTCCACATTTCTGGGTGGTACACAATTGATTTAAATTATTTGGATTTCTAAGCTCTTTCTAATTTCCTTGAATAACTTTGATGAAAAATTTGATCCTTGTTCCAATTGCATTTCTACGGGTTGTCTGTAACGAGGGAAAAATATTGAGTAATTCTTCTACACTCCTTTCAGCCATGCTATATCATTCTGGAATGGCCTCTGGAAATCTCAGAGACACATCCATTATGGTCAACAAATACTGATCCCCACTTTTTGTTTTAGGTCTGGATCTGATGCAATAATTAAAACTTTTGCAAAAGATTCATCAAATGCTGGAATAGGTATGAAAGGTGTTGGTTTTATTAATAAATGAGTTTTCCAATTATCTGACATGTCTGGGAAAATGCAAGAACATCTTTCTGCAGTCCAGGCCAATAAAAATAAACTTCTATTTTCCTTATTCCCAAATGACCTCCTGCTGGTAACTCTCATGGTGCTACCCACAACCCCTCCTTTATATCACACACCAGTAATACAGCCTGATAAGCTCCTGCCCATTTTTCACCCACTTGAATATGTGATGGTCTCCATTTCTTCATCAACACTTCGTTTTTAAGATACTGACATTGTGGGATATGTGCAGATTCACCTTTTCAGTACGACTGCTTTATTTTTCCACCTTTCTGTTGTATTTTAGCTAATGTCTCTGAGCTAGAAAGCATCTGCTTTGTTCTTGAACTGTTTTTGCTTTTTCTCCAGAACTTGATCAAATATAGCTTATGATACCTGAATTTTAACTCCCTTATCTCGCCTGTTTGAGTTCTCTTTCTGTTCAACCTGTGGCTTTGTGACCTTGTTATCACACATTCAGGAAAGATCCCAGAGTGAACTGTTCTGGAACTGAGAATTTCTCTGTTACTCCATCCACCACGTTTCATCAGACCCTCTAACTTCGCCTTCCGTGAAAGAATACGACTTTTCTCACCATGGACTCCGTGTGTTCTAGTAATACTCTTTCTAATTACACATCTCCTTATCTCTCCCAAACAATGATTGACTTGCTCCTGTATCTCCGAAAATCATAATTTCTTTTCCTACTCCTCCTGGTAAACGTGGGGAAACTTTACTCGCTCAAGTGTTGCAAAGTTGAGGAGAGTACGTGTGGATTGGAAAGCATGAAGTTAGAATTTGGTGTTTGTAAAATACGTGTGGTAGGTGGAGGAAAGAATCGCATGGTCCCTTGAAAAGATCATGTGCTTTTTCCACACTTAGAGATTTACAATGGATGTCTGTGAACAGCAGCTTGCAAGTTTGCAAGTACACAGAGAGCACCCAAACTAACACATTATATTGAAAGGTCATGCAGTTAGCAGGCAAAATGCCAGCTGTTTTTTCAATCCAACAGGTTTTTGAATTTAGCCAATTAATTTGAACAGGTACTTAGCTACCAAAAATGTATTAAATTTAAATCTGATGATTTTAACAACATAGGACCAGCCCTATCATGTGAAATATTGATATGTCATCAAGGGGATAAAGGAAGGGGCCAGTTGGATGAAGACCCCAGAGCTAACTCCCCTCCAGCAGAGCCAACAGCCCTCAGCTCTCAAGAGAGAATCGCTGGCTCTCGAGTTGGATAAATAAATGGTGATGAGTTGATTTTAAAGTGAGTGTCAGGGATTTATTTTATTGAACCACTTGAAGTTGCTGAGAAACAGGTTACACCACTCGGCACTCCCCCTTTTACAGATTATGAGGTGAGGTGCCCCTATTTGCTATTTCTGTTTAGTTCTTGGAGATGGAGGGGTCAACCTCCACTTTATAACACAAGGAAATTCTTCACAGTTTTAACTCTCTGCTCCTCCACATGAGTTCTCATTACTTCACAAAGTGAATTCTTGAACTCAAACAAAGTTGTCTCTCCAAGAGTATGATAAGAGTCTGATTTATTTGCATCCACTTCACAATGTTACTTTGTTTGATCTTTTCTAACTTTGACCAAGTTCTTCCGTTAGATTTTGAAATTGTTTTCTTTCAGCTTCTGGTACAAGTTCATATGAACATGAGATGGCTGTTTTTAGAATCATAGATTCATTGACTCCCTACAGTATGGGGACAGGCCATTTGGCCCAACAAGTCCAACCCGACCCACCGAAAGGTATCCCACAAAGACCCCACATCCTGTGTCCAGCCAACGGGAGAAAGGTCAGTTTTCCCTGTGTCTGTTTCACAGCGAGTAACTCAACCTGTCTGTGTCTGATCTCCCTGGGAACTGGTGACTGAATCTGTTCATCTCTTTATTGGGTTTTTTACTGAGACTGGTTCGGCAGCTTCAAGTTCAGGAAATGATCAAATTACTTTGTCGATCGGGAAATGGCATCATGGTAGAAACAAACGTTTATCTTATTTATTTTTCAGTTTGTGAACAGCAGATATTTTCCAATCACTGTTTTATTCCCAGTCCCTGATTGGAATAGGGAGAGTGGATTCCCAGAATGCTGCTGATTCTTCTCTCCATCTCCCTGTGTTTTTCCCGGGTCTCTCCCGGTAAGTACAGAATTCAGCTTTCCATTCTCTCTTTCTCTCTCACTCTCTCTCTCTTTGTGTCTCTGGGGTGAATGTGAGTCTCTTGGGGAGAGTTTGAAATGGGGGATGTTTGATCAGCCGCCTGTTATACAGCCAGCCTGATCTTTTACACATTGAAGGCAGCACAGTCTGGGAGACTCTGATGGGATCTGTGCCCAGGTTCCTAATCTAAAACTTCCTTAACAGTGCAAGGTTTGTGAAGGTTTGTAGCTCAGGTTGAGGTTTAGGGTGTAGGTTTGCTCACTGAGCTGTAGGTTTGATATCCAGATGTCTCATTACCTGGCTCAGTAACATCATCAGTGGCAACCTCCAAGTGAAGGAAGCTGTTGTCTCCTGCTTTCTATTTATATCTTTCTCCTGGATGGGGTTCCTGGGGTTTGTGGTGATGTCATTTCCTGTCCGCTTTCTGAGGGATTGATAGGTGGTATCTAGATCTATGTGTTTGTTATGGCGTTGTGGTTGGAGTACCAGGCCTCCAGGAATTCTCTGTTATGTCTTTGCTTAGCCTATCCCAGGATAGATGTGTTGTCCAGTCGAATTGGTGGGGTTTTTCATCCGTGTGTAGGGCTATGAGGGAGAGAGGATCATGTCTTTTTGTGGCTAGCTGGTGTTCGTGTATCCTGGTGGCTAACTTTCTTCCTCTTTGTCAATGTAGTGTTTGTCGCAGTCCTTACATGGAATTTTGGAGATGACGTTGGTTTTGTCCATGGGTTGTACTGGGTCTTTTAAGTTTGTTAGTTTTTGTTTGAGAATGTTGGTGGGTTTGTGTGCTACTAGGATTCCAAGGGGTCTTAGTAGTCTGGCTGTCATTTCTGAAACTTCTTTGACGTATGGTAAGGTGGTTAGGGTTTCTGGCTGTATTTCCCGAAGCTCGTCTGTGCCGCAGTGTGTGGTGGCTCGTTGGAATAGTGTTCTGATACAGCTTTGTTTGTGTATGTTGGGATGGTTGCTGGTGTAGTTAAGTATTTGGGCAGTGTTTGTCGGTTTTCTGTATACGTAGATTGGTTTGTGGCCTCATGGCCAGTTGTAATGACAGAGGTCCTGTGCCCGCCAACAGCAAGGTGATTGGTTGTCAGGGAACTGAACAGCTCAGGGCTGACAGCAAAATTGAACTGAATTTATTGCCACGTACACCGATTCACAACCCTTTGGGAGAAGTAGCTTCTCCTCAACTCTGTTTGAAATTTGCTCCCTCTCATCCTACAACCTCTCGTCCGAGAATGCCCCACAAGGGGAAGCAGCCATTCCCCATCTATTTTATCCATAGCTTTTTATTAACTTGACAACCTCAATTTGATCTCCACACATTCTTCGAAATTCCAGACAGTATCGGCCTACACTGGTCAATCTCTCTTCATGTGACAAACCCCTTATCTCTGGGATCAATCTCATGAACCCTCCTGGGAACTGCCTCCAATGCCATTGCATCTTTCCTCAAATAAGGGGACCAGAACTGTGCACAATACTCCAGGTGCGGTCTCACCAATGCCTTGGATAGCTGCATCAATACGGCCTTCCCTTTATATTCTATTCCCTGAGCTAGGAAAGACAACATTCCATTCACTTGCTTTACTATCTGCTGGACCTGCATGCTAGCTTTCTGTACCTCATGAATGAGGACACCCACCTCCCTCTGTACCTCAGCATCACAAGTCTCTGCCCATGTAGATAAAAGGTCACCTTCCCATCGCTCGACCCCAAAGCATGACCTCACACGTATCTGTGTTAAACGCCATCTGCCACATTTTGGATGAGTCCCCACCCTATCTGTTGTAAGGTTCCTGTTTCCTCATTACAATTTACTCTCCTGCCTATTTTGGGCAACCGGGCCTTCTCTCCCTGTATCCAAGTTGTGAACGTAGATTGTCAATGACTGGGGCCCAAGGACCAAACCCTGTAACACCCCAATCATAACGATTTATCCCGACTCTCTGTCTTCTGTCCATTAGCCAGTCATCTGCACAAGATAATAAATTACTCATAATCCCATATGATCCAACTTTGTGTATTATCCTTTTGTGCGGCACCTGATCAAATACCTGCCAAAAGTCCCGATACATTACACCTAAAGGATCCCCATTACCCACTTTGCTTCTCACATCTTCAAAGCCATCCAGCAAATGAGTCAAACATGATTCGCCCTCCATCAACCCATGCTGACTCTGATGGACCACAGTCTGACTGGCCACCTGTCCTGATATTGCTTCCTTAATCATTGGTTCTAACACTTTCCCAACATCTGATATTCAAAAATTACAGACCAGTTAGTTTAATTAGATTAGTATTTTTCCGATGCACGGGAGCTTTTCCCACGTAGAGGGAATTTTGGAATATTGTAATGAATGGATCCGTTATCTCCACTGTCACTTCCTTTAATACCCTCGACTCTCGGCCATCCCAACAATCTCTCTCTCTTCCTTCCCACTGTTCTCTCTCTCTCTTTCCCCTCCCCAGTCTATCTCTCTCTCTCTCTCTCTCTTTCTGTTCCTCCTGAGTCTCTCCACCTCCTCCCAGCTCTTATCCCCTCCCTCACCATAAGCCTTTTCCCATCTCCTCCCCATTCTTTTATCCAACCTTCCCCAGAGTCTCATTTCCCTCCCTGGTCTCAACCCCTCCACCCCACTCCCCATCCCAGTTTCTTTCTGTCCTGTGTAATCTCTCTCTTCCCCCTCCTTCACAGTCTTTATCCCCTCATCAGTCCCTTTGCTCCTCCCAATCCCTTTCCTTCCCCTGCAATATCTTTACCTTCTGCGCCTGCCTCTCGCCCTTCTCGATCTGTAACCCCTCCCATTCTTTTCCTCCAGGTCCCAGTCTCTTTTGTCCTCATCCCAATGCTGTCTCTTCACCTCTAACCTTCCTTATCTCATTTCTAAACCCTCCACATTCTCTCCTCACTCCTCAGTGTCCCTCCTCCATGCTGTACAGTCTCTCTTCCCCATTTCCCAGTTCCTCCGCAGTGTGTCTCTCTCTCCCCCATCCCCAGTATTTATTTTCTAATGCAAGTCTCCATCCCACCCCAATTTCTGTCTCTCCCCAATCACTGTCCCTCCCCAATCTCTGTCCCTCCCCAGTCTCTGCCCCTCCCCAATATCTGTCCCTCCCCAGTCTTCCTCTCTTCATCCCCGAAGTCTCTCTTCCTCCCCACTACCAGTCACATTCTGTCTTGTTTGCTAGTTCCTCTCCCTCCCAGTTTCCCTTCCAGTGCTTGTTCTGCAGTTTGATAACCAGCTCCTCGAACTGTTTATATTACAGAAACTAACTCACCAACTTTGAAATATACAATTGTCTCAGGAGCACAAGATTTCCCTGAAGTCATTGTTGTTGCGATGGTCAATGGAATACAGACAGGTTACTTTGACAGTGATACCCATCGCTGTGTCCCCAGGCAGCAGTTCCTGACTGAATCACTCGGTGTGAAATTCTGGGACGATGCTACAGATCAGGCAATCACACACACCGGGCTGGCAAAGGAGAATCTGAAATCGATCATGAAAAGGACAAACCAGACTTCAGGTAAAATCTCACCGTCAATTGTCCACATTATCCCCAAGGCACTCCACTCAGTCCATCTCCCAGCACTGACCCCTGGGTCACTCCACTCAGTCCATCCCCCAGCACTGATCCCTGGGTCACTCCACTCAGTCCATCTCCCAGCACTGACCCCTGGGTCACTCCACTCAGTCCATCTCCCAGCACTGACCCCTGGGTCACTCCACTCAGTCCATCCACCAGCACTGACCCCTGGGTCACTCCACTCAGTCCATCTCCCAGCACTGACCCCTGGGTCACTCCACTCAGTCCATCCCCCGGCACTGACCCCTGGGTCACTTCACTCAGTCCATCCCCCAGCACTGACCCCTGGGTCACTTCACTCAGTCCATCCCCCAGCACTGACCCCTGGGTCACTCCACTCAGTCCACCCCCCAGCACTGACCCCTGGGTCACCCCACTCAGTCCATCCCCCAGCACTGACCCCTGGGTCACTCCACTCAGTCCATCCCCCAGCACTGACCCCTGGGTCACTTCACTCAGTCCATCCCCCAGCACTGACCCCTGGGTCACTCCACTCAGTCCATCCCCCAGCACTGACCTTGGAATGAAAAGTGAAATGAGGACTGTCAACTAATTCTGCAACTTTAACTTGAGATTGGAACCCTTTCCCCTCTGATCAGACTGTGACCCTCATCCCCGATTTCCATCTGATATTTGATCCCCTTTCCCTCTGATCAGACAGTGTGTGATTATCTATTGTTTATTGATGATTGATCCCTGTCTGGTCACTGACAGGAATTCACACTCTCCAATGGATACATTCTGTTGAGGTCAGTGAAGATGGTTCTGTGAAGAGATCAATGAGATTTGGATTTGATGGAAAGGACCACATTAGTTTAGAGCCAGACAGAATGAGATGGGTTGCCGCAAATCACTTTGCAGTGATCAATAAAGAGAAATGGAATTCGGATCAATCCTGGAACTACTATTGAGAATCTTATCTGCAAAAAACATCTGTTGAACATTTAAACAGATATCTGGAAGTTGGAAAGGATTATGTAGTTCAGTTTTGTTCCATGTTCTAATCTAACCTCACTGATCTATGAAACTGTTCTCCCATTCCATTCAGTGTCTGTCTATTGTTTGTGTTTTCCCCCTTTCCCATCACAGTTCAGCCTGAAGTGTTCATCTCCAGGAGGGAGCCCAATGGTCAGGACAAGCCGCTCACTCTCTCCTGCCTGGTCACTGGGTTTTATCCTGTAGACATCGAGGTGACCTGGCTAAGGAATGGAGAGGTCATGTCTGAGACCCAATCCTCGGGGGTTCGACCGAACCACGATGGGACCCATCAGATCCAGAAAGAGATTGAGATCAATGCTGGGGATGAGGATCAATACTCCTGTCAAATTGAACACAGCAGCCTGGCAGAGGGCAAGCTCTATCAGTGGGGTAAGGGACTGGAGTGTGTGTGTGTGTATGTGTGTGTGGAAATATTCAATTGATCCTCAGCGCTCACAGCAATTTGGTTAGAAAACTCCAGATTTCCATTTGCATCAATAGGAGGCCTCTGATTGGTCCGGTAACCTGATCCAATCAGGGAGTCCTGACTGACATTAAAAAAAGGGTGTGTCAGAGGTATTGAGGGTCTGGCAGCTGAATCTGAATGAGGTACCACTAAAGTCTAGGACTGTTCTTGTGTAAATGAAGGGTGACTTGGTGAGTGAATGCTAGCTTCTGTAGGGCTATTCCAGTGGCAATGGGAGTAAAGCATGATCGTGAAGAAACTTGCTCACAACAGGCACCTTTCAGCCAGGGGAGCATTTGGTACATCATGCCTTTGTTTGGGAAACTTGACTCGTTCGATCCTGCCATCGAGGACTGGGCCCAGTGTGTGAAAATAAGGTGGCATATTTTCTGGGCAAATGGCATTGTGGCAGGTGAAAAGCAACAAGTAATTCTCCTGACAGCTTGTGGAGCTGCAGCTTTTTCTGTTATTAGGATTCTAGCTTTCCCTGTGGCACCAGGTACTAAAACCTTTCAAGCATTGATAGGAATAATTAAGGAATATTATGAGCAAAAGCCTCCTCTAATTCTGAGATGCTCTCATTTTTATTTGGCAATTCAAGAACCAGGAAAATCCACACTGGGATATCTGACTAGGTTAAGAAGACTGGCAAAAGTATGTGAAATCGGTTTAACCCTTAATGAGATGCTTAGAGAATGGTAGGTGAAATTACTGCTGTAACTATGATGTAATACTGATATAACTGTGATGTAATGAATGATGTAACTATGCAAAAACACCTACTGGCTGAATCTCAACTGCACTTCAGGCAGCTACTACAACTGGCTTTATCATTGGAAAATGCAGCAAATGGAGCTCATGAATTACAGGGTATTCCAATGGAAGTGGACACCCTCGACAGTCCGACTGAGCTTGGAGGACACCATCTGGATGCATGCAATTGCATAGCCTCAGTCAGGACATATCGATCAGAGGGACTTGAGGTTGGCTCACCATAAAACACTAAACCAAGCCTCAACAAACAGTTAAAATGTTGATCAGGATCCTGGCCATTAAGGCATTGCAGTTTCTGTCGGTGGGTGGAATTGAGACAGCAAAAGTGTCCTAGTCGACTTAAATTGAGCGAGATAAATTATAGCCCCATATCCAGGTGGGTATCCTGAAAAATCCATCCATATCTGGTTTGGAACAGTTAAATTGCATCGCGACATCAAAATCAGAACCAACCAATTAAAACGTCTGGTTAACTGGTCATTCTGTTCTGATGGAGGTCGATCCGAGTGCAGCTGTATCAGTGATCACAGAACCAACCTTTAACAAGATTCACTCTGAACTCCAACCCTTAACTTTGCAGAAGATCTTGGCCAGACTGAGAACCTCAACTGAGGAAGCTTCAGAGAATAGGGGTACAACTTCAGTTCCGCTCTTTCATGGAAGGCAGCTGGTTCAGTTACCAGTGATTGTGCTAAAAGCTTCAAATCCGAGCTTAATGGGGAGAAATCAGTTGTGAGAGATTCACCCCAAATGGCTCAAGATGTTTCACTTAGAAAATGGCTGCTTGAGTGAAATTCAATTTAATTACCTGCAGATCTAGGGGTTATCAGAGGAGCCAAACCACCTTGCATGTTGACCAGGAATCAATCCCATGATGCTGTAAGGCCTGCCCAGTGCCATTGGCCTTATGGGCAAAAGTCAAGGCAGAAATTAGAAGGCTGGAAAGTGAAGGAATGATCAAACCAGTCCAGTTTGTGAAATAGGCAGCAGTGATTGGAATGGTACTGAAGCCCAGTGGGTCGGTTTGCCTTTGTGGGGATTTTAAACAAAGTGTAAACTGCTTTTGACAACAGAATAGATAGGCATCCCCTCAGGATTTGTGCCCAACGTTGGTGCAGGATGGGAGTTCTCCTTCACACAGCTGGACATGAGCCACACTTACTTGCAATTGTGATCAGACCAGGTTCCCAGACGTATGCTACAATTAATATCCATCAGGGATTGTACCAAGATACAAGACTGCCATTTGAGGTATTGTCAGCCTGTTCGATCTTTCAGTGGACAATAGAGAACATCTTGCATGGTCTACCCCAGGTCGCCATTTACTTAGATGGTAAATTAGCCAATAACAGGGAAAACGAATAAGGAGCAGAGAACTGGATATAGTCCAAAAGTGGTTTTCCAAGGCAGGCATTTGCCTAAGAAGGGAAAATGTGTATCCCAAATGATCTACTTGGGATACAGATTCGACAACTCTGGGTTACACCTGTTGGAAGATAAAGTGAGGGAGATCAAAGGTGCTCTGGTTCCTACGTCTGTCCAGGAACTTATGTCATATCTTGGGCTGGTAAATTATTTTGGAAAGTTTGTACATAACCTGGCCTCCGTCCTGGCACCATTACATCAACTCGTGACAGAAAGGATCAGCCTGGGAAATGGTTGCAAACATAAGACCGAGCTTTCAATGAAGGAACGATACAACTGTCATCCTCTAAGGATTGGCACTCTGTGATCCCAAGAAAGACCGAGTATTGACATGCAATGTCTCCCAGCACAGCATTGGGGTCGTATTAGCTGATGATGGCTCAGTGGAGAGGAACATCCAACAGCATATACGTCTAGGGCTTTGGCCAATGCAGCACGTAAATACACCCAGATACAGAAGGAAGGATTGATGGTCATATCTGGGGTCAGGACATTCCACCAATACCTTTATGAATTAAAATTTGTGATAATCATGGACTACTTGGTGTGTTTAAAGAGGACAAGGCAGGGCCACCCTGTAATTTTGGGCCACCTTCAATGGTGGGTTCTAATACTAAGTGCTTACAATTGCAAGCCAGAACACTGCCTGGGAGGCTGAGTAGTGAATGTGGATGTATTGAGCCGCCTACCATTAGCAAATACACCACTGGTAGCGCCCCCCAGTGGAACGGTCTGTAATGGCATTAAACTTTCTGGACAAGCTCCTAATCAGAGCTGGCTATCAGGCTTTGGACACAGAAAGATCCAATCCCTTCAAACTGGAAATAACTTGTATTTATGAGGGAAACCAAAAGGCACTTGAAATCCTTTGAATTGAAAATGTTTGGACCCAGAGATACCAGCTCACGGCAGAGGATGGAATATTGTTAGAAGCTGTTAGAGAAAGTGTGATTATCCTGAGTAAAGGCTGCAGCCAAACTCCAGCTGAACTCCGCCAGGGATCTCTACAATGAAATGTGTGGGGAGACATCGCATGTCAATACTAGATCTTTCTTGGGATCACAGAGTGCCAATCCTTAGACAATGACAGTTGTTTCATTACTTCATTGAAATCTCGGGCTTATGTTTGCAAGCAAGTTAAAGTGTTCAGCCATCTCTCTCACACACACACACACACAAACACACCTCAGATGCTGCCTGACTCGCTGTGCTTTTCCAGTGCCACACTCTTTGACCCTGACCAATGAAGGCAAGATGCCATACGCCTTCTTTGCCACCCGATCTACTTGGGTGATCACTTTCAGGGAGCTATAGACTTGAACCTGAAGGTCCTTCTGCCCATCAATGCTGTTCAGAGTCCTTCCATTAACTGTATCCTGTTCCTTAACATGTGATCTCCCAAAGCACAGCACCTCACAATTACCTGGATTAAACTCCATCGACCATTTTTCCGCCCATATCTGCAACTGATTTATATAAATGATGAAAAGCAATGGAGCCAGCACCGATCCTTGTGGCACACCACTGGTCACAGGCTTCCGCTCCAAAAAGCAACCCTCTTAGACCAACCTTTGTTTCCCACCTTGAAGCCAAGTTTTATATTCAGTTAGCTAGCTTCCTCTGGGTCCCATGTGATCTAACCTTACTAACCAGTCTACATGCAGAACTTGGTCAAACACTTTGCTGAAGTCCATATGGACAACATCTACCCCTCTACCTTCACCAATCTTCTTTGTTACCTTTTCAAAAAACTCAGTCAAGTTACAGAGACACAATTTCCCACGCACAAAGCCATGTTGACTATCCCTAATCAGTCCTTGCTTTCCAAATGCATGTGAGTCCTATTCCTCAGAATCTCCTCCAACTGTGTACCCACCACTGACGTATGGCTCATTGGTCTATAGTTCCCTAGCTTTTCATTACAGCCTTTCTAAAATAGTGCCACCACATTAGCCACCCTCCAGTCTTCTGGCACCTCTCCCTTGGCTATGGATGATCCAAACATCTGAGCTCGGAACGGAGCAACCTTTTCCCTAGCTTCCCACAGAATTCTGGGTAACACCTGATCAGGTCCTGAGGATTTATCTACCATTGTGCATTTTAATCTTCAGTACCTCCTCTTCTGTAATGTGTACTGTTTTCAAGACATCACTTTTTATTTTCCCAAGTTGCCGAGCTTCCATGCCCTTCCCCACGATACGTACTGACACAAAATATGTGATTCGTATCTGACTAATCTCTTATGGTTCCACACATAGACAGCCACATTGATCTTTAAGGTGCCCTATTCTCTAACTATTTACTCTTTTGCTGAAATGTACGTTTAGAGTCTCTTTGGATTCTACTTAACTGCATTTACTAAAGCTGTCTCATGTTCCCTTTTTGTCCTCCTGATTTCCCTCTTAAGGATACTCCAACTGCCCTTATACACTTCTTGGGAGTTACTCAATCCCTGCTGTCTATACCTGATAAATGCCTCTTTCTTTTTCTTTACCAGAACCTCAATTTCTCAAGTCTTCCAGCATTCCCTACATCTACCAGCCTTGTCCTTCTATTATCATGCAGAGGTCAAACCCATCTGTTATGTAAAAAGAATGACTCTAATAGTGAACATTAAACCAAAAACAAATCACATATCCAAACCCCTCCCCCCACCTCCCCCCCCACCCCCTGCGCATCGCTTAATTTCTTACGATCTGACCCCAACTCTACAAAAAAAAAGCTATTCCAATAACACATTTATTAAACATTACATTAACTTAATCTCAAGACCACATACCCTCTATCTTCTTCGGTGTCTTCAATCTTCCCCCTGCTAATCTCCCTGGGGGTTGTTTCCTTTCTTTGTTACTGCGAGGATGTTTCACATGCAAAGGTACCTTTGATAGAGACTGTTTCTAATTTCTTTGAGAGCAAGATGTCAGATGGGTAGTTGCTCAGTGGATCGATGGCAGTTGCTTTCTGACCAAATGTCAAAACTCCCATGTTTTATAGCCTCCATGACACAGTAAATTCTTATAATTTGATTGGTTTCCAGGTGTCAAAACAATAAACTCAAACTCAGTTGGGTTTTTAGTATCCTCGGCACAATTTAAACTGATCAGTTAAATTCGCGTTGGTATCAAAACAGCAGCAAAACTCAGGGTAGACAGGCAGGAGGCTGGAAGAACACAGCAGGCCAGGCAGCATCAGGAGGTGGAGAAGCCAACACTTCAGGTGTAACCCTTCTTCAGGTCTGGGGCTGGGTGTAAGGGAAGCTGCAGGTATCTATTTCACAGCCAGTTGCTTCATGTATCTATTTTGGAACAGCTCGTCTCCCAGTCTTTCCATTCAGGCAGCTGAGCCTGCACTTGAAGTTTACTTCAAACTTCAGAAAACACTTTCTACTTTAAAGTGAACAGACAGGCTTTTGACTTTGTAACACTTCACACGAACAGGAACATACTGACTCTGGACCCTCATTATCTTCTTCTTAAAGGCCTCCCACTTCCCATTCATCCCTTTACCTGCAAATAGCCTCCCTCCAATTATCTTTTGCAAGTTCCTGTCTGATACTGTCCAAATCAGCCTTACTCCAATTTAGAACTTTACCTTTTTGATCCGTTCTATCCTTTTCCATCACTATTTTAAAACTAATAGAGTTATGATCACTTGCACCACCATGCTCGCCCCCGGACACCTCATTCACTTGCCCTACAATTGTTCCCAACAGAAGTTAAAGTATTACTCCTTCTCCAGTCGGTCCATCCACATATTGAAGAAGAACGTTTTCTTGGACATACTTAACAATTTCCTCCCAATCCAAGCCCTTAACACAATGACAGCCCTAGTCTATGTTTGGAAATTAAAATCTACTGTTACCATCCGAATATTCTTACAGATATGAGATCTCCTTAAACATTTGGTTTTCAATTTCCTGCTGCCTACTGGGGGCTATAATACAATCTCAACCAGGTGATCATCTCCTCCTTATTTCTCAGTTCCACCAATATAACTTCACTGGTCACTCTCCCAATATATGCCTCCCTAAGTACAGCTGTAATGTTATCCTGAACGAAAATCTTGTCCTCCTCTCTTGCCCCCCCCGCCCCTTTCTATCCTTCCGATAGCATCTATACCTTGGAACATTGAGATACCAGTCCAGTCCATCCCTGAGCTATGTCTCTGTAATAGCGGTGACACCCTAGTCCCATGTTCCCAACCATACCCTAAGTTCATCTGCCTTCCCTGACATACCTCTTACATTGCAGTAAATGCAGTTTATCATTCTGACCTTGGTCACTGCCAAGCTCTTGCCTGTTTTGACGATTTGAGCTGTTCCCTTCAGAGCTGTACCAGCCTCAGCCCTTTCTCTTTACTCACTGTTACTTTGATTTGAGTCATCCCCTTACTAGTTTAAAGCCTCTGGAGTAGCACGATAAAGCCTCCCAGGTAGCACAAGGAACGGACCACAATTTACAAACCAGAAATTTTGTCATGTTTTTAAAATGGTTTGAGATTCTTCAGGTAA
Organism: Hemiscyllium ocellatum; assembly: GCF_020745735.1. Lineage (NCBI taxonomy): Eukaryota > Metazoa > Chordata > Chondrichthyes > Orectolobiformes > Hemiscylliidae > Hemiscyllium > Hemiscyllium ocellatum. The sequence continues at coordinate 37,164,579 of NC_083435.1, forward strand.
GGACAGCTTCATACCACCCAACATTGACTGGCCTGGCAGAAAAAGCAGTCCAAACTTTAAATTTGGCTTGAAAAACAGCCTACCCTCTTGATAGTTACCAAGGTATCATGGTTCTTATTTGATTATGGGATCACCCCACATGCAACAGCAGAGTTGGGACCAGCAGAATTGCTGATGAGTAGAAGACTCTGCACCAGGTTGAATCTGATCTTCCCAGACCTGTGGGGGTCGGGTGTAATGGCCTCAGGAACACCAATGCTGGACACAAGTCTCCACCAAACAAGAGAAACTGTTTAATACAGGGAATTAAGGATCAGACCAGACCCCTGCAAAATATTTTAAGAAGGCAGCCTGGGGCCTAACTTTATCTTATTTTAAAGGCAAATGTAAAGTGCTGTGTTCCAAATGCAATTTGATTGGTCACACTACTCAGCTTTAGGCAAAACACACTTTATCGAAACACTAGAGCTAAAATATAACTAAAGAAAGTGGAATTTAGAATACCATAAATCTATCAGAAAAATTAACAAATCAATAGACACAGTACTGCTTACTAACTAATGATTCAATTTAGTAACATCCCATAAACACACCCCTTGGCAAAGTTCAGAATATAGATTTGTCTCACAGGTAACTGCAGCAAGCCAGAAGGAAAAGCTTCAAGAGAAATCTCAGAGAGAGGAGCAGCAAGGAGACATTTACTGTAATTCCGAGCCTGTTGAGACTCCAACAGTAACTGATGCTGAATCGCAAAGCTAAAAAACTACAAATTAGAAATCTAGGTCCGAGAGCTGGCCCCACCCATCCAGGCTGCTTCTATTGTTCCTGCTTTAAAAAACCCAAGGCCTTGTAAGCCAGTTACTTCATTGGCTTTCCAACCAGACAGCTTGACACCTCTGCCTTACAACCTCTCTTTAAAAAGAAACAGGACAAAATAACCCTTTAAAGTTGCAGTATCATCACAGTAAGGGGAGGAGGTTTGGTGTAAGAATGATGGAAATGGCCCTGTATGGGAAAGAGGCATTCTCCATGTGAGATCGGGACCAGTGATGTGGAAAGGTCAGGCAGGTGCGATGCTCCTGAACCAGCACAAGGTCCGTTTGAAAGTTGTAAATTTGTAAACAATGCAGGAGCAAAACATACCCTGCCCCTCTGAGCAGTCAGAAAGGTTGCCAGAACCCAGGGGTTCACTATTTCTGTCAAGCATTGTTGAGAGTTTAGAATCTGAGATGGACATGACGGAAGGAGCCAAATCGATGCCTCTGCCACTAGAAGAAGAAAATAAAATCCTGCCAAGGCATTCCTGGCACAAGTGGCGAGCTCCTGTGCAGTCGATGCTGCCGTTATTACCTGCTGAACATGGAGGAAGCTGTCCCAGTGTTAAACCGCCCCAGGATGCTCTCCAAGGAAAATGGCTGGCCTATGTTCTCAGACTCAGGGGGAGGGAAGTTGTGATTGTAACGAGGCTAGCCAGCAGGACCTCAGGGAATATGAGTTCCCTGATTGATCCACCCCCAATCAGGGAGCCCTGGCTGACAAATAAAAAGGGAAGTGTCAGAGATGATGACACTCTGCTACCTGACTCTGAAAGAGTCAGTCCTAAAGTCAAGGACTGTTCATATGTAAATAAAGGGTGACTCGGTGATGGATACCATCCTCTGTGCAGTTATTACATCGATCCCATCAATGAGATCTGGAATGCAAAATTTATTGAACCAAGTCCATCAATTCCCAATGGGTGGGTTAAACTAAAACTGTCCCCAATCAACACAGACCGAGAGTGGATCCAGGAACAGAGATAATCCTGATATTATTCCAATGTGTTTCAGAAATCCCAGAAAACAGTATGGTACGTTCCCATCTTATACCTTTGATTGGATTAATCGCTGCAATGGCTGCAATATTTGGAATAATCACCTGGAAAAGGCCCTGGAGAGGTAAGATTCAGAGAGAGGGGAATGTGGAAGTGAGGGGACAGAGTGAGTGTGGGGGAATCTCCAGTACTGGGAGTACAGGGCACTGTGGGGAATGGAACTGATTGAATTCCAGCACAGATACACACGTATAAACCCGTCTCGTTCCCTGTCTGATCATCCTTTGGCCTAGATCAGGTCTAACATTGATCAATAAACCCATCACACACACTTACATCCTCACTGACTGAATATCAATGGGATGGGAGGGATCTCCAGAATCTCCATAAGGTGTAAGGATGGAGGGGAGTGTGGGAATGAGGATTTATAGAACATAGAACATAGAAGGATACAGCGCAGTACAGGCCCTTCGGCCCTCGATGTTGCGCCGACCGAATCCTACCTAACCTATACTAGCCCAATAACTTCCAAATGCCTATCCAATGCCCGCTTAAATGACCATAAAGAAGGAGAGTTCACCACTGATACGGGCAGGGCATTCCATGAACTCACAACCCGCTGTGTGAAGAATCTACCCCTAACATCTGTCCTATACCTACCACCCCTTAATTTAAAGCTATGTCCCCTAGTAACACCTGACTCCATTAGCGGTAAAAGGTTCTTAGTATCTACCCTATCTAAACCCCTAATCATCTTATACACTTCTATCAGATCTCCCCTAAACCTTCTCTTCTCCAATGAGAACAGCCCCAAGTGCCTCAGCCTTTCCTCATAAGATTTTCCTACCATTCCAGGCAACATCCTGGTAAACCTCCTCTGCACTCGTTCTAAAGCTTCCACATCCTTCCTATAGTATGGCGACCAAAACTGCACACAATACTCCAGATGAGGCCTCACCAGAGTCTTATACAACTGCAACATGACCTCAGGACTCCGGAACTCAATTCCTCTGCCAATAAAGCCCAGTACACCATATGCCTTCCTCACAGCACTATTTACCTGGGTGGCAACTTTCAGAGATCTGTGTACATAGACACCAAGATCCCTCTGCTCATCCACACTACCAAGTAGCCTACCATTAGCCCAGTAATCCATCATCTTGTTATTCCTACCAAAGTGAACGACTTCGCACTTAGCTACATTGAATTCCATTTGCCACATTTCCGCCCAGCTCTGCAACTTATCTATATCCCGCTGTAACCTACCACTTCCTTCCTCACTATCCACAACTCCACCGAATTTCTGACACAATCTCCATCCCCTCACAGTTGTTGTGTTCTCACTCTCTGAGAATGGATTATTCCCCATTCTAATGGACATTTATTTTGTTTCTGCAGGTTCACCAAGTGGGACCTACACAACAGCTCCCAGTAAGTGACTGAGGGGACAGAGTGTTGGGAATGATGGGAGAGGGATTGGAAGGTGTAGAGTTACATTCTCCTGGATGGGACATTCATCAGTTTCCTCATGGTTCAGTTCTTCGTGACTCTCTCATCCTTCTCTTCCTCAACTCCAACCCCCACAACCTCTCCATCGAATCCTCACCCCCTATTTTCCCATTCCGTACTCCCTCTCCCTTCGCTCCTTCACCCTTAATTCCTTCTGCACTGTGCTGTGTGAATGTGGTTAGTCAGTGCTGAGGGTGATTAAATCCGGGGTCCAGTGAGTGAGAGAGAATATTTCAGAGTATGTAACTTTATATTTCATTCCATTCCAAACATTCTCTTTTATTTTCTCAGCTTTGGACGTCTCTATTCCAGCTTCTTCATAACTTAGTCAATGAGATGTCAATTTCTGTCCGTAGACCTATTTGGAAATTTTTCACTCTCCTGAACCTGTCCCACCCTCCCAGAAACTGTTAAACCCTGTCAGACTCATTTCACTCCCATCGTGACCCTGTCCCACCCTCCCAGTCACTGTTAAACCCTGTCAGACTAATTCCCCTCCCCTCCTGACCCTGTCCCACCCTCCCAGACACTGTTAAACCCTGTCAGACTTATTCCCCTCCCCCCGACCCTGCCTCACCCTCCCAGACACTGTTAAACCGTCAGACTAATTCCCCTCCCCTCCTGACCCTGTCCCACCCTCTCAGACACTGTTAAACCCTGTCAAACTAATTCCCCTCCCCTCCTGACCCTGTCCCACCCTCTCAGACACTGTTAAACCCTGTCAGACTAATTCCCCTCCCCTCCTGACTCTGTCCCACCCTCCCAGACTCTGTTAAACCCTGTCAGATTAATTCCCCTCCCCTCCTGACTCACCCTCCCAGACACTGTTAAACCCTGTCAAACTAATTTCACTCCCCTCCCCATCCTGAAGAGATTGCCTTGTGTCTGTCCATTTCTGACCTTGTGGGTTTCCTGAGCTCCACTACAGGTCATTCCCGGAGCTTCATTGCGGAATAATGGGATCCTCCTGTTCCAGTGTAAACATGGACATCAATGTCCATCCTTCCATATCACAGCAGACACACAGAATTACAGCTCATTGCTCACACCCAGTCGATTCAGGATTGAGATTGACTTTTCCTGAAAATGTGTTTCCACAGGTTGAACAGTGGATCCCAGATCCGCACGTGGATCCTGATTCTGCAAGTGGGACCCTCTCAAGTCGTGTTTCCATCCCGTCTCAGAAATGTGAGCAGTGTCACCGTCAGAGGGATCTTCACGGATGGTTCCTCCCTCACACTTTCTCATCCTCACTGTCTTCAGTGTCTTGACCTGAAATGTAGCAATGTCCTGAACTCCCTCTGAGCGAGGTTTTGTACTGTAGGACGTGAATCATTTCTGCACTTTATGCAACAACATTTTAACTTTTATGTGAAAGTCTTTATGAATTTTGTTACGGTCTTATTGTTAGATTGATATCTCTCTCTCATTATTTAACTTCTACTCTTCTATTTTTATTCTCATCTGTTTTAAGCTGAACTGATCTGTTTTGCACTTTACGTAAACAGCGTGATCAAATGTGAACTTTTATGTAAACTTCCTTTATTTTATTTGTTCACAATCATGTATTTATTGCAGCAAACATCTGTCATTATTTATCATCAACAATTAACTGCAGATACTGATCATTGCAGTTGTTAATCAATAAATTATTGCTGATCATTGATTTGTCTGAATTCTTCATTAATGATTTCACAGGAAAGGGTTAATTCATTCACTCTGCAGATTGTGAATCTTGGAATCAGCAGTGTTTGAGCTTCAGTTCAGTATGAACTGGGAGGGGGTTATGACTATGTAACTCCCCAGGAAGCCTTTCCTAAACCAAGCAGGATGTACACAGTAAAAACCGACAGCACTGTACATGCTGTAAATCAGAAACAACAATGGAAATGGCTGGAAAAGCTCAGCAGGTCTGGCAGCATCTATGCAGAGAAATCAGAGTTACCGTTTCAGGTCGGGTGACCCTTCCTCAGAACTGGTCTGATTTCTTTGATTTCTCTTGACAGATGCTGCCAGACCTGCTGAGCTTTTCCAGCAAACTCTGTTTTTGTTCAGGATGCACAGTGTGATGTTTATTTAATGTGTGTGTTTCAGAGTTGGATGGTTGATAATGTCTGGGAGTGTTCATTCCCTGGGGTGGGGGAGCGGGGAATGTCCGTTCGGAAGGATCTGAATGAGTGTGAAGAGAGGGCCAGGCAGCTGCTGGGAATCAGGAATACTTCACTGACTGGTGACCCAGCAGCTATTGGAGGGAGGAAAGGGCAGGCTCACCAGCTGAATGTTTCACCCAGGGCTGAGCACACAAGCTTCTGGTCTGGGACAGATGGAGAGGAACCTTCATTGTCAATGTTTCTTTCTGACAGGTGCTGCCTTTGGACACACCGCCTGGATGGGGAGGGGGGGGGGAAGGGAGAGTCTGTGTCAGCAGCTGAGACTCTGTCTTACTCCCCTCTGTGACCCAGGGCTCGGTGCCCCTCCAGGTCCCCTGCCTACTCCCTTGGCTGCTGTCACACCCACCACACCCCACTAGACACACACACACACACACACACACACACACACACACACACACAATCACACACATAGAGGCACATATTCAGCGACACACACACATACACCGAGAGACCATATATCCAACGCTAATATCTGTCAGAAAAAACATTGACAACAAATACTCACACCTCAGTGAGTGATGTTTGTGTCATGCAGTGGGTTTTGAGTTTTATTGGCGAAACTCTTCAAAAAAAAAAGTGGTCCTGTGATGATGGAAAGTCAGTGTTTACAATATAAAATTTGCATTTCACAAATGATATCTCTTTTTGTTTAAAATACATTAAATGTGTCAACTATCATCTGCAGTTAACACTTAATTACTAGATACAGTTCACAAAAAATATTCCTCAACAAAACTCTTCCTTGCAGTCTGTCCCACTTTCCCCTGAAGCCGTCCCACCTGGTGTGGGCACAAGTTGGTGATCCTGGTTGTTTGAGTGAAAGCTGCTTCTTGTTCCTGCCCCAGTACCACTGGCCCTCCTCAGGACTGAGCTTGGACATTGGTTCACAGTCTCATGACAAATTAGACAAGAACTTTCCGGTGTGGTTTATGTGACCAACACAACACTGCACACTTCTCACATCTGTCCATCCCCATGTCTTTGTTACAGCTCTCACCTTGTCAGGATCAGGGTGAAGTCCTCTCACTATCGAACATTTCCTGTGCACTCGACTTCAGTTTCCTTCACCTTTTCCTTTTTCAGCTTCCGATTCATCTGTCAGGACCCCTCCGCAGTCACATTATATTTTAATCAGAAACTGTGCAATGGCTTCTTTCACTGTCTTTCACATCTATATATGAGCAGCTAATCCACAATAATATCCACTGTCAGAAGATCCCTGATGTTCTCATGCTGCCTGCTTTGATGCTGTTCTGGAACAATCATTGAAATCCTTTGGATCGATGCAGACTCTCAGATTTCCAGGTGTTTTTTTCCCCATGGCCGCGATGCTGCAAATGCATTCTGTGGGAGTTGTCCCTTTCTTGATAACTCCCTGTTTTTTCCCAGCTCGACTATCTTTCCTTTCAGGTTGGACAGGAGGGCAGCTGGATCTCTCCTCAGCAAATGCTGCACTGGTCTCACACTCTCATCCTCTTTGAGATGATATGTGTTGCCAATCTAAGCTTTAGACTTGCTTCAGCTGGGATGAATGGATTGTTACTCGATGTCTACGATCTGGATCTGCTGGTCTTTATTGTGACAATCACATTGGTTTCTCAGCTTCATTTGTCCTCTTGGGAAGAGTGAGGTTTCATTAGGTGGTCTCAAATTTACCTTTGATGGATTCATTTTCAAGTCATCAAATCGAGCCACTTCACACGTGTCTGTGAAGATTATGATGTTGCATGAATCACTGGCGCCTGTCTGACAGTTCACATTCACCTGATGCTCTCCTTCTGCAGTCATCATTCTAACAATAACAGACCATTTGTTACCTTGAGACCCAGTGATGCTGACAGGTTATATGGTTTAGAATGACCCGTTTAGAATCACCATCTGACACGTCTCCAGCAATAATCAGTTTGGGCCTGCTTTTCCTCTTTTCAGCTGAAGACTTGTGTTTAAAGTGAATCCGATTCTTGCAGGTTGACCATAAATTCCCCAACACTTGATGTCCTTCCTTTTCTTTGCTGTGTTGTCCTCTACAACATTTACATCCTGTACACTGGGGTTTGATGTTTCTGCTGGCCCTTCAGCAAATGTTTCTTCTTGTTTTTCCCATTATGCTGTTCTTGTTTACCGGGACAGAGTCTCAGCATTATGCAAAACCTTGTCTTTGTCCGTTAATCCTCTCCAGCTTTGATTGACAACCTCAGAGCTTCTGCACACGGCAATAGATTTCTCGAGCAAGTTTCTCCTCTCTCAGAAGCTGCGCTGTCATGGTGGGACCTCTCAAACGACATTCTTATCTCCAACAAGATTAGCTTCTATTATCCAGACTCTGAGATTCCAGCCAGATACCTCAATGCCATCACCGTACTGATCCATATTCTTTGTCTCCTTCAGGGATCTGATGTCCAGCACAGCTCCGTTCTGTGTAATCACTAATGGAGTGCTCAAAAAATAGCTTCAAGGCTTTCAAAATGTCTCCAGCCTGATGTTTCTGTCCCCAGTGAGGTCTAGAATGTAGACCAGCTTGTAGCTGTAGCTTGGGCCTGATGGGATGCATCCCAGCGTATTCAAGGAAGTAGCCACAGAGATAGTGGATGCATTGAATCTTCTGGAAATTATCCGATTCTGGAAAAATCCCAGAGGATTCGAAAACTGCCACTTTTACTTAAAAAAGAAAGGAAACAAAAAATGATAACTTTTGGCTAGTCAGCTCAATACCTATTGTTGGGATATAAAGAGGGTGACTGAATGGGCCAACACTTGGCAGATAGAATGTACTGTGGGAAAATGTAGGTTATGAACTTTGTCAGGACAAACACAGGGACTGAATATCATTCAAATGGAGAAAGCCACAGGAAAGAGGGATTTCAGGGTCTTCAGCCTTGAATCACAAAAAGCCAGTGTTCAGGTTCAGCCGGAAGGCAAATGGAACGTTGGCCTTGACTTCAAAAGGATGGAGTGTAAAAGTAAGGAGGTTTTGTAAAAACTATAGATGGCACTGGTCAGACCCAGTGGGAAGACGGTGACCAGGTTTGGGCCCTTTATCTAAGGAAGGATATCCTGGTAGCGAGGGCAGTCTGAAGAAGGTTCACTCGGCTGCTCCCAGATATGGAGGTTCAGTCTGATGGGGAGAGCTGGAGTAGATTAGCCTGCACTCATTGGAACATAGAAACATGAGAGGTGGCCTTTCCCCAGAGGAGGGGAATCCAAAACTAGAGGATAGTAGGATAAGAGGGGAAAGATTTAAAGGGAGCTGAGGGGCCAGTTTTTCACACAAGGAGTGGTGAGTATATGGAACCAGCTGCCAGAGGATGTGATAGAGGTGAGTACAATTACAATATTCAAAAGACATTTGGACAGGTATATGGACAGGAAAGGTCGAGGGGAATACAGGACAAACACAGACAAATGGGATTCATCTAGTTTAGGACCCCTGGTGCTGGGCATGGGCGAGTTGGGCTGAAGGGTCGGTTTCCATGCTATATGTTTCTACAACTCTCTCTGACTCTAGGCCTTTTTTTTATTTTTTTATTTCAAAAATATACTTTATTCATAAAATATTTTGATAATCTGTACAATTGGTTATGCCATACATACGTAAACTTTCCATTTCTTGGCATACAGAGACAGTAATCATTCGTACATACAGGACGGTACGACTACTATCCACATATTTAGGCGTGGGCCCCCTGTTCTTCTTTAGGCAGGCAGATGTTACACGGTGGTCTTTCCCCACCGCGCCTTGGCGGCAGCTGCCCCGAGCTTCAGCGCGTCCCTCAACACGTAGTCCTGGACCTTGGAATGTGCCAGTCTGCAACACTCAGTCGGGGTCAACTCCTTCAGCTGGAAGATCAACAGGTTTCGGACCGCCCAGAGAGCGTCCTTCACCGAGTTGATGATCGTCCAGGCACAGTTGATGTTCGTCTCGGTGTGCGTCCCGGGGAACAGGCCGTAGAGCATGGAGTCCTGCGTCACGGCACTGCTCGGGACGAACCTCGACAAACACCACTGCATTCCTCTCCAGACTTCTTCTGCATAGGCACATTCCAGAAGGAGGTGTGTGACAGTCTCGTCCCCCCCGCAGCCGCTTCGAGGGCAGCGTGCGGTGCGGCTGAGAGTCCGGACGTGCATGAAGGATCTCACAGGCAGAACCCTTCTCACCACCAGCCAAGCCATGTCTTGGTGCTTGTTGGAAAGTTCTGGCGATGAGGCATTCTGCCAAATGGCTTCAACAGTCTGCTCAGGGAACCGCTCGATAGGATCCGCCCTCTCCTTTTCCCGAAGGGTCACAAGGATACTACGTGCTGACCACTTCCTGATGGACTTATGGTCAAAGGTGTTTTTCTTCATACACTTCTCTACGAAGGACAGGTGATACGGAACAGTCCAACTACTCGGAGCATTCTGCGGCAGTGAGGCCAGGCCCATCCTTCACAACACCGGGGACAGGTAGAACCTCAGTACGTAGTGACACTTGGTGTTTGCGTACCGGGGATCCATGCACAGCTTGATGCAGCCACACACAAAGGTGGCCATCAGGGTGAGGGTGGCATTGGCTGTGTTTTTTCCCCCATTGCCCAGATCTTTGTACAGCGAGTCCCTTCAGACCCGGTCCATCTTTGATCTCCATCTAAGTTGGAAAATGGCCCGGGTGACTGCAGCGGCACAGGTTCTGGGAATAGGCCAGACCTGTGCCATGTATAATAGCAATGACAGTGCCTCACACCTGATGACCAGGACTTTTCCCGCGATGGAGAGCGACTGTAGCTTCCATCTGCCCAGTTTCTGCCTCACTTTGCTAATACACTCCTCCCATGACTTGGCGCACGCCCCAGACCCACACCGCCACCCGAACCAAATACCCAGCACCTTCAGGTGTTCGGGCCTGATGGTGAAGGGGATCGAGGATTGGTCGGCCCAGTTCCCGAAGAGCATGGCCTCGCTCTTGCCTCGGTTTACCTTGGCCCCTGAGGCCCGTTCGAACTGGTCACATATGCACATGAGTCTGCTGCCAGGAATAGTCACCCCTCTCAGGCTCGCATCCTTCCTGATGGACTCAGCAAATGGCAAGGCAGGAGAGAGAGGGCAGGCCTGCCTGACTCCAGATCTGACTGGGAAGCTATCTGATTCCCGCCCATTGACTGAGACTGCACTGACTCTAGGCCTGCACTAGAAGTAACTCTCAGACCATGGGCCCTTCAGGACCTCACTCTGGAGCTCAGGGACACCTGGTACTGCCTTACATCAGCCAGGTCACTGTGTGCAGGGATAAACAGTATCTTCCATACCCAGACAGACTGACCTTAATACATAACGCTGGATACAAGGGGAAATGTACAAGTTTAAACGGACGTAAAGAGGGATGTATCCACCCGGATAGAGATGAGAGTTCAGGGTCTCACATGGCCAGCTTTTATAATTGGATAGGGATCACTGTCCTTTCTAATGAAGAGTGGGAGCGGGGCTGTCGGATGGAGAATGAGGATTTCCCTCCCATTTCAGCTGCAGCACACGGTCTGTGCTTTCACCTCCTGGAGCGATCCCCGTTCCTGATGTGGGCAGCGTCTCAAACCTGCAGCTCTTGGTGTCAAACCCCTGTGTGTCTGCCTTTCAGTCTCCCGGTAACTGGTGACACTCTCACGGTTTCACATTTAATTGGGTGTTTTTTTCTGATACGAACCAATCATTCCCCTCTCTGTTTGAGTTGGAGGAAGTGATCAAATTTCCATCCAACTTGGAGAATGGACTCACTACAGACGTTTTTCTTTGTCATTTCCAGTCCGTTATCAGCAGCTTTTACCCCAATCCGTTTTTGATGGGAATAGGGAGAGTGGATTCCCAGAATGTTGCTGATCCTTCTCTCCATCTCCCTGTGTTTTTCCCGGGTCTCTCCCGGTAAGTACAGAATTCAGCTTTCCATTCTCTCTCTCTCTCTGTGTCTGGGGTGAATGTGAGTCTCTTGGGGAGAGTTTGAAATGGGGGATGTTTGATCAGCCGCCTGTTATACAGCCAGCCTGATCTTTTACACATTGAAGGCAGCACAGTCTGGGAGACTCTGATGGGATTTGTGTCCAGGTCTCCTGACAGCAGGGTGTAGAAACCCCGAGATCAGAGAAACTCCGAGCAAATGGGAAATGGTTCCAATGGAGAATTTTAATTTTCACATCGATTGGGAGAAGCCAAACAGCTTCATCATTCCTGGTCTAAAGTCTTGTAAATACTGCGGGGAGGAGAAGGAGACTCCATGTCTAACCCAGCCCAGGCCCAGCTGTGATGTCCTCATGTTAGGAGTGAGTGTTGTGGATGGGCTAACAATGAAGCAGGCCGTGAGTCAGCAGTTACTCACTGCAGAATTCCCAACACCTGACCTGCTCTTGCATACAGTATACATGTGGTGCATCCAATTCAGTTTCTGGACAATTCAGTGATTACAACACCATTGAATATCAAAGGGAGATAGTCACATTCTCACCGGTTTCAGTTGGTCAGGACAGGAGGCCTGTGTGTGCTGCCAGTATAACTTGCCACTTACCAGCCGAAGCCTGAATATTGTCACAAGTGTGGCACTGGAAAAGCACAGCAGGTCAGGCAGCATCCGAGAGGCAGAAAAGTTAACGTTTCAAGCATAATATTCTTCCTGAAAATTGCCCAGGTGTTGCTGCATTTGGAAATGGATGGTTTCAGTACCTGAGGAATCACAAACAATGCTGAACATGGTGCAATCATCAGTGACTATCCCTATTTCTGACCTTATACTGGAGAGAAAGTCCCTGAGGAGCTCTTGTACTGATGTCCTGGAGCTGAGATGCCTGACCTCCAACAACTACAACCATCTTCTCCTGTGCCAGGTATGACTCCAACCGGCAGAAAGTTTTCCCCCTTTTTCCCACTGATTCCAGGGCTCCTTGATGCCACACATGGTCAAACGTGGCCTTGATACCCGGCCTTGATACCCAGGGCTGCCACTCTTGCCTCCCCTCTGGAATCAGCTTTTGTCCATGTTTGAACCAAGTCTATAATGAGGTCAGGAACTCAGTGGCCCCAGGAGAAGCTAAACTGGGTGTCACTGAGCAGGTTATTGCTGCTTGATGACACTGTTAGTGACACTTTCCATCAGTTTACTGATGATCGAGAGTAGGCTGATGGGGCAGTTAATTCACTGGGTTGGATTTGTCCTGCTTTTTTGTGCACAGGTCATACCTGAGCAATTTTCCACATTGTCACGTTGAGGCTGGTGTTGGAGCTGTACTGGAACATCTTGGTTAGGTGTGTAGGAATTTCTGGGGCATATGTCTTCAGCAGTGTGTAAATGTTTATTAACCCCTTCTTTAACTGATATTTGCAGACACCCACTCACTGACTGTGATCTACACGGCAGTCTCTGGCATTAAGGATTTTCCGGAGGTGACTAACATTGCGATAGTCAATGGAGTTCAACTCAATTACCATGACACTAATGTTCGTCGGATGGTCCCCAGACAGCAGTTCATGGTGGACTATTTTGATGCAGAATACTGGCAATATCTCACAGGTCTCGGGAATACACGATCAGACATGGCAAAGGAGAATCTGAATACAATGATGCAAAGTACTAACCAGACATCTGGTAAGATCAGTGATGGGGTATTTCTGAAGGGTAATGTTGACTGTGGTAGAGGTGGTGTCCCTCTGGGTTCTGCATCAGAAGGTTGTAGGTACAAAGCCCCACCCCAGGGCATAAACACAGCAATTACACTGAACATGCCAGTTCAGGCTGTACAGAATGCTGTGCTGTTGAAGTTGCTGTCTGTCAGATGAGATGCTGAACAGACTCTCCGTTGGCTTTATGTTGATGAATCTTTGAGGAAGAGCAGGGAGGTTATCCTCAACACCCTGGTCAGTATCAAACTTCAACTTTCATCATTTGCAAGTTTGTAGGAGCCTTCCTGTGTGTAAATTATCTCCCACATTGCCTCCTTTTAAACCAATTACTAAAGGTAATGAATTACATCACACTTCAGCATTCCTAGAGATCAAAAAACTTGCTTTTTAAAAACAAGTTTAATTTTATTTGTTCTTTCCAATGAGTGACAGGCAGGTACAGAGCCTGAGTTATACTGTTCCCTGTAACACTTGTACATTCCACATGAGACACCGTGTGAGCCAGAGGTATGCAGAGTGAGACTCTGTTCCTTCTGCATTTATCAATTGTGTCATACTGATGAAGATCAGGAGATGGTTTACGATTGAGTGAGTGGGAATCTGGTAAGATGGGTGTGATCCTCCAGGAACAAGCAGATTGTTGGAGAATTCCTGTCATCTCACTGGGTCTCAATGTCTGTTCATACATAAGGTGGGCGAGGGGGCATTGATTTTCTCCCATATTACAGAATGGACAATGTGAATCCAGCAGGCAGTGTGAGAGGCCAATGAGAAGCTCTGTAGGAAATATCTGAGAGAGATAAGGCAGTGGAGATAATCAAGTCCATTCCCCAGCACTCACCTTTTTTCACTCCACTCAGTCCATCCCCCAGCACTGACCCCTGGGTCATCCCACTCAGTCCATCTTCCAGCAGTGACCTCTGGGTCACCCCACTCAGTCCATTCCCCAGCACTGACCCCTGGGTCACTCCACTCAGTCCATTCCCCAGCACTGACCCCTGGGTCACTCCACTCAGTCCGTCCCCCAGCACTGACCCCTGTTTCACTCCATTCAGTCCATCCCCCAGCACTGACCCCTGGGTCACTCCTCTCAGTCAATCCCCCAGCACTGACCCCTGGGTCACTCCTCTCAGTCCATCCCCCAGCACTGATCCATGGGTCACTCCACTCAGTCCATCCCCTAGTACTGACCCCTAGGTCATCCCACTCAGTCCGTCTCCCAGCACTAATCCCCTGATATCATTCATTACTAGACTATAATTTCCAATTCTATTTGATACTAGATTACCCTCCCCTCAGATCAGGCAGGTTGCCATGTATTTGCAAAAAATTAAATACTATTTCCTGTTTGATCACCGATAGGAATTCACACGTTTCAATGGATAACAATTGTTGAAATCACTGATGACGGCTCTATTAAGAGATCGATGCGAGTTGGATTTGATGGAAAGGATTACCTCAGCTTAGATTCAGATAGAATGAGATGGATCGCAACCAATCACAATGCAGTAAAGACTAAAGAGAAATGGAATGCTGATGAATCCTGGAACAAATATTGGGAAACACATCTTGAGCAAGGGTTTGTTCAGGATTTAAAGAGATATTTGCAAGCTGGAAAGCAGTATTTTGGAAGGAAAGGTATGTATTTCAGTTTTGCTCCATGTTCTGATCTATGAAACCGTTCTCCCATTCCATTCAGTGTCTGTCTGTTGTTTGTGTTTTCACCCTTTCCCATCACAGTTCAGCCTGAAGTGTTCATCTCCAGGAGGGAGCCCAATGGTCAAGACAAGCCGCTCACTCTCTCCTGCCTGGTCACTGGGTTTTATCCTGTAGACATCGAGGTGACCTGGCTAAGGAATGGAGAGGTCATGTCTGAGACCCAATCCTCAGGGGTTCGACCGAACCACGATGGGACCCATCAGATCCAGAAAGAGATTGAGATCAATGCTGGGGATGAGGATCAGTACTCCTGTCAAATTGAACACAGCAGCCTGGCAGTGGGCAAGCTCTATCAGTGGGGTAAGGGACTGGAGAGTGTGTGTGTGTGTCCATTTTTTTTATTATAACACCTAAACTTTTAAAACTATGAACATACTTTGATAGCTCTTTCTGAGATTGACCTTAGATTTTCTGAGACTCACACTTCCCCAGACTGGGTACAATGATGGTGGGTGGAATTCCCTCTTTTAGTGAGGAGGGGAGGTGATGACGAGGTGGTATTACCACAAGACTATTAATCCAAAGACCTGAATAACATTCTGGTGACCTGAGTTTGTATTCAATATGTTAGATGGTGGAAGTTGATTTGAATGAAAATCTGGAATTAAGAGTTTAATAATGACAATGAAACCATTGTTGTGTAAACCTGTTTGGTTCATGAATTCCCGTTTGGGTGGAAATCAGCCGTTCTCACCTCCATGTGACTCCAGACATACAGCAGTGTGGGTAACTCTCAACTGCCCTCTGACCAATTAGGATTGATTTATAAATGCTAGACCAGACAGTAACACTGCTGTTTATGATTTATAGAAATTACGTAAAGTTAAATGTTCGAGGGTTATTCAGTAAGTTCTCAGATGATATGAAATGAGTGGTGGGACATAGTGAAGAGGATAGCCTTCGATTACAGGAAGATATAGAAGTTCTGGTCAGGTGGGCTGATCAGTGCCAAATGGAATTCACTCTGAATAAGGCGAAGATGATGCACTGGGGCAAGACAACCAAGGCAAGGGAATACATGACGGATCCTGGGAAGCACCGAGAATCAGAGGGCCGTTGATGTGCCTGGTCACTGGTCCCTTAAGGTATTAGGACAGGGAGATGAAGTGGTTAAGAAGGCATGTGTTACACTTGCCTTTTATTAGCTGCGTCATAGATTTGAAGATAAAGGAAGTTACACCGGACATGGATCAAAACTTGGTTATATCACAGCGAGATTATTGTATACAGTTCTGGAATCCATATTACGGCACGGTGGCTCAGTGGTTAGCACTGCTGCCTCACAGTTCCAGGGACCCAAGTTCGATTCCCAAGTCGGTGGCCTGTCTGTGTGGAGTTTACACTTTCTCCCTATTTCTGTGTGGGTTTCCTCTGGGTGCTCCAGTTTCCTGCCACAGTCCAAAGATGTGCAGGTTAGGGTGAATTGGCCATGCTAAATTGCCCATAGTGTTAGGTGCATTAGTCAGAGGGAAATGTAGGGAAATGAACAAAGAACAAAGAAAATTTACATCACAGGAACCGGCCCTTCGGCCCCCCAAGTCTAAAACTGTTGCTCAATTCTTCAGCATCTGTATCCCTCTGCTCCCCACCTACCCATACATCTGTCCAGACACACCTTAAATAAATCTATCGTGCCTGCCTCTACCACCTCTCCTGGCAACGCATTCCAGGCACCTACCACCCTCTGTGTGAAGTATTTGCCGCATGTATCCCCCTTAAACTTTTCACCTCTCACCTTGAATGTGTGACCTCTCGTTATTGAATCCTTCACCCTGGGAAAAAGCTTATTCATATCCACCGTGTGTATACCCTTCATGATTTTGTAGACCTCAATCAGGTCCCCCCTCAATCTCCTTTTTTCTAATGAAAACAATTCTAACCTACTCAACCCCGCTTTATAGTTAGCACCCTCCATACCAGGTAACATCCTCATAAACCTTCTCTGCACCCTCTCCAAAGCTGAAAATGTGTTGTTGGAAAAGCGGAGCAGGTCAGGCAGCATCCAAGGAGCAGGAGAATCGACATTTCAGGCATGAGCCCTTCTTCAGCTCTGATCTCCAGCATCTGCAGTCCTCACTTTCACCCTCTCCAAAGCGTCCACATCCTTTTGGTAATGTGGCGACCAGAACTGTATACAGTATTCTAAATGCGACCGAATCAATGTCATGTACAATGTTAACATGACCTGCCAGCTCTTATACTCAATACCCCGTCCGATGAAGGCATGCCTTCTTGACCACTCTATCCACCTGTGCAGCAACCTTCAGGGTACACTGGACCTGCACTCCCAGATCTCTCTGCTCATCAACCTTTCCCAAGACTGTTCCGTTTACAGTATATTTCGCTCTAGAATTAGACTTCCCAAAATGCATCACCTCACCTTTGTCTGGATTGAACTCCATCTGCCACTTCTCCGCCCAACTCTCCAGTCTATCCATATCCTCCTGTATTCTTTGACAGTCCCCTATGCTTTCTGCTACCTCACCATTCTTTGTACCTTCTGCAAAATTACTGATCAGACCAACTATGTCCTCTTCCAGATCGTTTATGTATATCACAAACAACAGTGACCCCAGCACTAACCCCTGTGGAACACCACCGGTCACCTTTCTCCATTTGGAGCAACTCCCTTCAACTGCTACTCTCTGTCTCCTGTTGCTCAACCAGTTCTTTATCCACCAAGCTAGAACACCCTGCACACCATGTGACTTCACTTTCTCCATTGGTTTACTGCGGGGAACCCTATCAAATGCCTTACTAAAGTCCATGTATATGACATCTACAGCCCTTCCTTCATCTATCAACTTGGTCACTTCCTCAAAGAACTCTATTCAGTTCGTAAGGCACGATCTCCCCCACACAAAACCATGTGGCCCTATCACTGATAAGCCCATTCTTTACTAAATATAAGTAGATTTTATCCTTCAGTACCTTCTCCAGCAAGTTTTGCACCACTAACGTCAGGCTCACTGGTCTGTCATGACCTGGAATATCCCTACTACCCTCCTTGTACAGGGGAACAACATGAGCAACCCTCCAGTCCTCCAGCAGCTCACCTGTGTTTAAGGACGCTGCAAAGATATCTGTCAGGGCCCCAACTATTTCCTCTCTCGCCTCCCTCAGTAACCTGGGTTAGATCCTATCAAGTCCTGGAGATTTGTCCACCTTAATATCCTTTCGCCTATCCAACACATCTTGCCTCTTTATGTCAACGTGATCCAGAGTAAACAAACTTCTCTCTCTAATCTCATGTCCCTCTCCTCAGTGAACACTGATGCAAAGTAATCATTGAGAATCTCACCCACTTTCTCAGGTTCAACACACAACCTTCCTTCCTTATCCTTTAGTGGACCAACCCTTTCTCTAGTTATCTTCTTGCTTCTTCTATATGAATAAAAGGCTTTGGGATTCTCCTTATTTCATGACCCCTTTTAGCCGCTTGATTACTTGTTTAAGATTGGTCTGACTCTCCCTCCAAGGCCCATTCTGTTCTAAGCTGCCTGGACCTTATGTACGATTCCCTTTTCCTCTTGGCAAGTTGCATAATTTCTCCGATCGTCCACGGTTCATGAATCTTGCCTTTCCTATCCCTTGCCTTTAACGGGTCATGCCTATCTTCAACCTGTCTTTGAAAGTCTCCCACATCTCAAATGTGGACTTCCCTTCAAATATCTGTGTCCAATCCACATTTCCCAGCTCCTGCCTAATTTTGATATAATTGGCCTTGACCCAGTTTAGTACTCTTCCCTTAGGACCACTCTCACCTTTATCTACGAGTATTCTAAAACTTACAGAATTGTGGTCACTATTCCCAAAGAAAACCCCCCACTGCAATTTCTACCACCTGGCCTGGTTCATTCCCCAACACCAGATCCAATATGGCTGCTTCCCTCGTCAGACTATTGACATACTGCTCCAGAAAACTTTCCTGGATGCTCCTTACAAAATCTGCCCCATCCAGACCTCTGACACTAAATGTATTCCAGTCAATGTTGGGAAAATTAAAATCTCCCATCATCACCACCTTGTTGCCTTTATATCTTTGCATAATCTGTTCACCTATTTGTTCTTCTACCTCATGCTCACTGTTGGGAGGCCTGTAATACAGCCCCAACAATGTAACTGAGCCCTTCTTATTTCTCCAACCCACCAATAATGCCTCACTACCCAAACCCTCCATAGTGTCCTCCTTTAGCACAGCCATGATATCATCGCCGACCAGCAATGCAGCTCCTCCCCCGCTTTTACTTCCCTCCCTGTCCTGTCTGTAGCAGCTATATCCTGGAACATTTAGTTGCCAATCATGCCCTTCCTTCAACCAAGCCTCTGTGATCTCAATAATGCCATACTCCCAGGCACCAATCCAAGCCCTAAGTCCCTCTGCCTTACCCACAAAACGTCATGCATTAAAGTATATGCGCTTCAGGCTGCCAGTTCTTTTGTGTTCATCTGCTGTCTGCCTACTCTTCCCCTTGGTAATACTAACTTCATGATCCTTTCAGTCTCAGTTTCCAACTCACTGTCTACTAGTTGTCTCTTCTGGTTCCCAGCCCCCTGTCGCATTAGTTTAAACCTTCCCCAACAGCAGTAGCAAAACCTCCCCCAAGGACATTAGTTCCAGTCTGGTTCAGATGTAGACCGACAATTTGTAATAGTCCCACCTTCCCCAGAACTGGTCCCAATGTCCCACAAATCTACACCATCCCTCAAGCCCCATGTTCATCCTGCCTATTCTTTCATTTCTCCCCTGGCTAGCACGTGGCGCTGGGAGTAATCCGAGGTCACTACCTTTGAGCTCCTCCACTTTAACTTCATCTCAATCATTTACTGATATCGTTGGTGCCCATATGGGAGTCCCGTTTTCAGCCACAGAACCGCCGATCTAATCTCCTTACACTTGGAAGAAGTGTGTCCAGCTGCAGCTCTTGTTTGACCGTGTGGTGGCTCTGGAAGTGCGGTTGGACTCACTGTGGGGCATCCGAGACACTGAGGAGGTCGTGGGTAGCACGTTTAGTGAACTGGTCACACCGCAGGTTAGAACTGCTGAGGGAGACAGTGAATGGGTGACCAAAAGGCAGAAAAAGAGCAAGAAGGCAGTGCAGGTGTCCCCTGCGGTCATCTCCCTCCAAAACAGGTATACCGCTTTGGATACTGTTGGGGGAGATGGCTCACCAGGGGAGGGCAGCAGTTTCCAGTATCATGGCACCGTGGTGGGCACTGCTGTTCAGAAGGGCGGGAAAAAGACTCGCAGGGCCATAGTCAGAGGGGATTCTATTGTAAGGGGAATAGGTTCATGGGTTCATATTCCTCGGAGGATCAGTGTGAACATGTTGGGCATAGAACCTGTTTCTACACAGTTGGGATTCTATTTTTAAAAAACCAAAAAAACGAGAGTTAAAGTTTCAAGAGAGTCCATGAGTCCTGAGACAACTCATCATCGATGATGCTGCACCACTATCCCTCTCCCACTGCCTCGCCCACTCTCTACACTGGACCCAACCAACGTTGAAGCTGCCACTCTTCAGGCGCCATCTTGTATGTCTGGGCCAATTCTCCTCTGCCACCACCTTGCTGCCACCCGCACCGGATCCACCAACATCAGAGTCTCATCTCTCACCATTTAGCCAACCTCATCAATGTCACTGTGAGGCCCTCCCACCACTGTATCTCCATCACTAGAGCTGGGTCCAACCAATGATGAAGTTACTGATCCTCAGGTGCCACCTTTCGTTGCTGGGCCGACCCCACCAACATCGCCCCCGCTGGGTAGCAGCTGCCAATTCTGATGCCAGCTCCCCATGCTCGGCCCTGGTAAAGTAAGTAAGCAAGGCTCACTTACCACCATCACAAGGTCCACACTAGGCCCAGTCGAGTCCACACTGGGATACCTTGCTGCTGCTGATGCTGTCCAAACTCAGGAAAAGAGGTGAGTACAAACAGAAAGACCAAAAAAATGGAAAAGCATTCAGAGGAGACGTGGAGCTATACTCTACCGCCATCTTGATGAGACATCATGCCTGTAATTTCTTTTTGATTACATTAGATTCCCAATCGTGTGGAAACAGGCCCTTCAGCCCAACAGGTCCACACCAACCCTCCGAAGAGTATCCACCCAGACCCATTTTTTTGTCTTTATCTTCCTGTCCGGGAGCAGTGGGAGACAGAGTGGAGGTGATGTTGGAGACCATGAACCCATTCCCCATTACTCTACATTTACCCCTGACTAATGCACCTCACCCACATTCTCGAACACAATAGGCAATTTAACATGGCCACTTTACCTGACCTGCACATCTTTGAATTGGGGGAGGAAACCCATGCAGACAAGGGGAGAATGTGCAAACTCCACACAGACAGTCGCCTGAGGCTGGAATCGAACCTGGGTGCCTGGCACTGGGAGGCAGCAGTGCTAACCACTGAGTCACTGTGCCATCCCCTTGTTCTTAAAACTAATCAAAATGGCGTCAGATTGTGGTGACAGTGAAAAATCTTCTCACTGTATTTTACTGTTTTCTCACTGTAAAATACACATGACAATGAAATCATTAGTTCATTCACGTGATAGGACTGGAGAGGGTGTAGAGGAGATTTACCAGGATATGCCTGGTCTAGAGACCGGGGAATAGATATTATATAAGTCTGAGAACATCCACATTAATACTGAGAACGTTCCGAGGAGCTGTGAGGAAAAGTGGGTCATGGGAATCTGGAACTCACTATCTGTTAGGATGTTGGGGCAGAAACCCTCATTAGCATTTAAGGAGTATTTAGATGTGCCCTTGT
Source organism: Hemiscyllium ocellatum (assembly GCF_020745735.1). Classification (NCBI taxonomy): domain Eukaryota; kingdom Metazoa; phylum Chordata; class Chondrichthyes; order Orectolobiformes; family Hemiscylliidae; genus Hemiscyllium; species Hemiscyllium ocellatum. The sequence continues at coordinate 37,186,212 of NC_083435.1, forward strand.
GATTCCAAGGCTGACAAGGCTATGGCCAAATGCTTGAAAATGGGATGAGAACAGTTATTGGTTGTTGTTAACATGATGCGCTGAAGGGTCTCTCTCTGTGCTGCAGGCATCTCTGTCTCTGTGACCCCCACATCCCAGGAGCAGGTTAATGAGGTTAATGTGACCAGTGCTTATCGTTCACTCAACTGAATCTCCACTATACCCCCCTCCAAGAACAGTCTGTCTGATGTGAGGTTTGATGTTCAGGTCACAATGTCATTCTCTGGATAGAGTCTGACCGAAGGTGCACTTTGCCACTTTATATTGTAACCCCCTTGAGATAAAGGCCAACACTCTATTAACTTTCTGTGTTTTTTAATGAAACATGCATGAGATTTTTAATGATGTTTATACATGGCCTTGTTAAATGCATTATATTTAACCTCACAACATAATCTCACAACAGCAGGAAAGGGTTCAGATTTGTCTTCCTCAGATCTAAAGTGGCTGATTGCACACTTCCCCACATTGGATAAAACGGAAGCAGATGGAATTCACTCATTTACTCTGTTACTGTCCCTTGAGTCCGTCTCTTAACCTAGCGCCTTCTGTAAACATGGATATTATCCCCCTAGATTGGGACAACACGGTGTTTACACCCCCTTCAATAGGACCTTTAGGGACTTCACTGGAGAGTGAAACTGGGTGATGGTCAAACCAATGTTAAACCAATCCCATCAAGTCCCAACGGACACGTTCTTTTCAATTGTCTCGAATTAACACGAATTGGGGACGGATCCAGGAACAGAGATAATCCTGATGTTATTCAAATGTATTTCAGAAGTCCTGAAAAACAGTGCAGGATATGCTCATCTTGGAATTGTGATTGGATTAGTCGCTGCAATGGCTGCAATATTCGGAAAAATCATCTGGAAAAAACCCTGGAGAGGTAAGAATCAGAGGGAGGGGAATGTGGAACTGAGGGGACAGGGTGAGTGTGGGGGAATCTCCAGTACTGGGAGTACAGGGCACTGTGGGGAGTGGAACTGAATAAACCCCGACACACGCATACACACGTATACACACGTCCTGTCCCCTGTCTGACTTTCCTTCAGGTGATCAGCCCAGTCCAGGTCCAATATTGATCATTAAACCCTTCACTCACTCTCACCTCCTCACTGACTGAATATCAATGGGATGGGAGAGATCTCCAGCATCTCCATAAAAGGTTAGGATGGAAAGGAATGTGGGACCTAGGATTTCTTACAGAACCTCAATTCCCTCACACTGTGTTGTCATCCTTTGAGAATGGAGTATTCCCCATTCTAATGGGCATTTATTTTGTTTCTGCAGGTTCACCAGGTGGGACCTACACAACAGCTCCCAGTAAGTGACTGAGGGGACAGAATGTTGGGAATGATGGAGAGGGATTTGCAAGTACAGAGTTACATTGCACTGAGTGTTCCTCAGGCTGACACATCTGCCACCCTCCTCACTCTGAAGACCCTCAAACTCTCGTCTCTTATCCCACTTCTTCCTCATTCTCACACCTTCTTCCCCCCTCATTCGTCTCCATCCAATTCTTTGCTCTTTCATCCGTTATCCCCATCCATCACCAGTCAGTTCCTGTTCCCTCAGGCCCCAGTGTCCCACTGCCTCACCCTTCACTTCCCCATCCCCCACACTGCACTCCCTCAACCCCACCATCCACTCTCTCCCTCCAATCCCTCTTCCTCCACTCCCTTTGTGCTGTGCCCCCTGGGTCTGGTTTGTTCATGCTGAGGGGAATTGAATCCTGGGACCTGTGACTGAGCGACAATAACTCAAAATGGTCACGTTTATATTTTGTTCCATTTCTCACAGTCTGTTTTTATTTTCTCAGCTTCTGATATCTCTGTTCCAGCTCCTTCATGATTCGGTGAGTGACATTTTAACGTAGCTCCAGTGATATGTAACATTTTCACGCCCCACCTGACCCTGTCCCACCCTCCCTGTCCCACCCTCCCAGTCACTGTTAAACTCTGTAAGACTAATTCCCCTCCCCCCACACCCTGTCCCACCCTCCCAAACACTGTCAAACCCTGTCAGACTGATTCCCCTCTCCTCCTCACCCTGTCCCACCCTCCCAGACCCTGTTAAACCCTGTCAGAATAATTCCCCTCCCCTCCTGACCCTGTCCCACCCTCCCAGACACTGTTAAATCCTTTCAGACTAATACCCCTCCCCTCCTGACACTGTCCCACCCTCCCAGACACTGTTAAACCCTGTCAGACTAATTCCCCTCGCTCCCTGACCCTGTCTCACCCTCCCAGACACTGTTAAACCCTGTCAAACTAATTTGCTTCCCCTCCTGACACTGTCCCACCCTCCCAGACACTGTTAAACCCTGTCAGACTCATGCCTCTCCCCTCCTGACCCTGTCCCATCCTCCCAGACAGTGTTAAACCCTGTCAGATTGATGCCCCTCCCCTCCTGACCCTGTCCCACCCTCCCAGACCCTGTTAAACCCTGTCAGAATAATTCCCCTCCTGACCCTGTCCCGCCTTCCCAAACACTGTTAAGCCCTGTCAGACTAATTCTCCTCCCCTCCTGACCATGTCCCACCCTTCCAGTCAGTGTTAAACCCTACCAGACTAATTTCCCTGACCCTGACCCACCCTCCCAGACACTGTTAAACCCTGCCAGACTAATTCCCCATCCCTCCTCACCCTATCTCACCCTCCCAGACACTGTTGTCTCTCTCGGCGGACCAAGTAACGGCTGTGTGGTGGTGTTTTTGAAGTCGCGGGGTAAGTCCAGTTCGTGTTTTTTTTTAAACAGCTAAAAGTTTTAAAGTTTTTTTTTAAAGTGCCTGGCGGACCCGGAAGCTGGTGCCGCGCTAGGTTACCTGGGTAGGGTTTTTTTCTTATATAAGCGCGCAGGCGAGGAACCCGAGGCACTACAGGGGTAGAGCCTTCCACCCGCCCTCCTCCTCTAACCTAATAATAAGACCCGTTGTGGCAAGCAGGTAAGTGCTGCATTTTGCTTGTTTGTTTCTTTAGATTTAGTTTTAAAGCTTACTTTTTAGAGGGATGGCAGTGCAGGCAGTGCAATGTTCCTCTTGCAACATGTATGAGGTGAGGGAAGTCATTAGCATCCCTGCTGATTACACTTGCAAGAAGTGCATCCATCTCCAGCTCTTCCAAGACCGCGTTAGGGAACTGGAGCTGGAGTTGGATGAACTGCGGATCATTCGGGAGGCAGAAGGGGGTCATAGATCAGAGCTTTAGGGAAGTAGTTACACCGAAAGTTATAGACAGATGGGTGACAGTGAGGGGGAGTGGGAGGAACCAGCCAGTGCAGGGACCCCCTGCGGTCATTCCCCTCAAGAACAAGTATACCGTTTTGGATACTTGTGGGGGGGATGACTTATCAGGGGTAAGCAACGAGGTTCAGGCCTCTGGCACGGAGCCTGTCCCCGTTGCTCAGAAGGGAAGGGTGGAGAAAGGTAGAGCTATAGTTCTTGGGGACTCAATAGTGAGGGTACAGATAGGCGGTTTTGTGGGGGCGACAGAGACTCACGATTGGTATGTTGCCTCCCAGGTGCAAGGGTACGTGATGTCTCTGATCGTGTTTTCCGGGTCCTGAAGGGGGAGGGGGAGCAGTCCCAGATCGTAGTCCACGTTGGCACCAACGACATAGGTAGGAAGAGGGGTGAGGATGTCAGGCAGGCTTTCAGGGAGCTAGGTTGGAAGCTCAGAGCTAGAACAAACAGAGTTGTAGTCTCTGGTTTGTTACCCGTGCCACGTGATAGAGAGTCGAGGAATAGGGAGAGAGAGCAGTTAAATGCGTGGCTACAGGGATGGTGCAGGAGGGAGGGATTCCGGTTTCTGGACAACTGGGGTTCTTTCTGGGGAAGGTGGGACCTCTATAAACAGGATGGTCTACACCTGAACCTGAGGGGCACCAGTATCCTTGGGGGGAGGTTTGCTAGTGCTCTTTGGGAGGGTTTAAACTAACTCCGCAGGGGCATCGGAACCTGGACTGTAGCTTTAGGGTACAGGACCTTGAGTGTAGGGAGGTTAGGAACAAGGCATCGATCTCGAAGGAGGGTGCCTGTAAACAGGAAGGTGGCTTGAAGTGTGTATACTTCAATGCCAGAAGTATAAGAAATAAGGTAGGTGAACTTGCAGCGTGGGTTTGTACCTGGGACTTCGATGTTGTGGCCATTACAGAGACGTGGGTAGAACAGGGACAGGAATGGCTGTTGCAGGTTCCAGGGTTTAAATGTTTTAGGAGGGTCAGAGATGGGGGTAAAAGAGGGGGAGGTATGGCATTACTAGTCAAAGATAGTATTACAGCGGTGGAAAGGACGATGGAGGAAGACTTGCCATCTGAGGTAGTTTGGGCTGAGGTTAGAAATAGGAAAGGTGAGGTCACCCTGTTAGGTGTTTTCTACAGGCCTCCTAATAGTCCGAGAGAAGTAGAGGATAGTATTGCGAGGATGATTCAGGAGACGAGTGAAAGTAGCAGGGTGGTTGTTATGGGGGACTTTAACTTCCCAGATATTGACTGGGAAAGCTGTAGCTCGAGTTCGTTAGATGGGTCGGTGTTTGTCCAATGTGTGCAGGAGGGTTTCCTGACACAATATGTAGACAGGCCAACAAGAGGTGAGGCAACACTGGATTTGGTTCTAGGTAATGAACCAGTCCAGGTGTTAGACTTGGAGGTAGGTGAGCACTTCGGGGACAGTGACCACAACTCGGTGACTTTTACTTTAGTGATGGAGAGGGATAAGTGTGCACTGCAGGGCAAGAGTTATAGCTGGGGGCAGGGAAATTATGATGCGGTGAGGCATGACTTAGGATGCATGGATTGGAAAAACAGGCTTCAAGATAAGAACACTAATGATATGTGGAGATTGTTCAAGGAACAGCTATTGAGTGTCCTTGATAAGTATGTACCAGTCAGGCAGGGAGTAAAGGGTCTTATGAGGGAGCCGTGGTTTAATAAGGAATTGGAATCCCTTGTAAAAGGGAAGAGGGCAGCCTATGTAAGGATGAGGCGTGAAGGTTCAGTTGGGGCGATTGAGAGTTATAAGGTAGCCAGGAAGGATCTAAAGAGAGAGCTAAGAGCAGCGAGAAGGGGACATGAAAAGTCCTTAGTTGGTAGGATTAGGGAAAACCCAAAAGCTTTCTATAGGTATGTCAGGAATAAAAGGATGACTAGGGTAGGTATCAGTCCAGTCAAGGATAGTAGTGGGAAGTTGTGCGTGGAGGCGGAGGAGATTGGAGAGACACTAAATCAATACTTTTCGTCAGTATTCACTCAGGAACAGGACACTGTTGCTGGTGTGAATATTGAGTCACAAGTATTAGAATGGATGGCCTTGAAGTATGTAGGGAAGAGGTTTTGGGAATACTGGAAAGGATGAAAATAGATAAGTCTCCTGGGCCTGATGGCATTTACCCTAGGATCCTCTGGGAAGCTAGGGAGGAGATAGCAGAGCCATTGGTCTTGATTTTTATGTCGTCATTGTCAACGGGAATAGTACCAGAAGACTGGAGGATAGCGAATGTGGTCCCCTTGTTCAAGAAGGGGAGTAGGGATAGCCCGAGTAACTATAGGCCAGTGAGTCTCACTTCTGTGGTGGGCAAAGTCTTAGAGAGAATTGTAAGGGATAAGATTTATGAACATCTGGATAGGAATAATGTGATCAAGGATAGTCAGCATGGTTTTGTGACGGGCAGGTCGTGCCTCACAAACCTTATTGAGTTCTTTGAGAAGGTGACTAAGGAGGTGGACGAGGGTAAAGCAGTAGATGTGGTGTATATGGATTTTAGCAAGGCTTTCGATAAGGTACCCCATGGTAGGCTAATGCAAAAACTACGGAGGTATGGCATTGAGGGTGCATTAGAGGTTTGGATTAGGAATTGGCTGGCTGGAAGGAGACAGAGGGTAGTAGTTGATGGACTAGGTTCATCTTGGAGTGCAGTTACTAGCGGTGTACCACAAGGATCTGTTTTGGGACCATTGCTGTTTGTTATCTTTATAAATGATCTAGAGGAGGGGCTTGAAAGCTGGGTGAGCAAGTTTGCGGATGATACGAAAGTCGGTGGAGTTGTGGACAGTGAAGAAGGATGTGGCAGGTTACAGCGGGATATAGACAAGTTGCAGAGCTGGGCAGAAAGGTGGCAAATGGAATTCAATGTAGCTAAGTGTGAAGTCATTCACTTTGGTAGGAGTAACAAGAAGATGGATTACTGGGCTAATGGTAGGCTACTTGGTAGTGTGGATGAGCAGAGGGATCTTGGTGTCCATGTACACAGATCTCTGAAAGTTGCCACCCAGGTAAATAGTGCTGTGAGGAAGGCATATGGTGTACTGGGCTTTATTGGTAGAGGAATTGAGTTCCGGAGTCCTGAGGTCATGTTGCAGTTGTATAAGACTCTGGTGCGGCCTCATCTGGAGTATTGTGTGCAGTTTTGCTTGCCATACTATAGGAAGGATGTGGAGGCATTGGAACGAGTGCAGAGGAGGTTTACCAGGATGTTGCCTGGCATGGTAGGAAGATCGTATGAGGAAAGACTGAGGCACTTGGGGCTGTTCTCATTGGAGAAAAGAAGGTTTAGGAGAGATTTGATAGAGGTGTATAAGATGGTTAGGGGTTTAGATAGGGTAGACACTGAGAACCTTTTACCGCTAATGGAGTCAGCTGTTACTAGGGGACACAGCTTTAAATTAAGGGGTGGTAGGTATAGGACAGATGTTAGGGGTAGATTTTTTACTCAGCGGGTTGTGAGTTCATGGAATGCCCTGCCAGTAGCAGTGGTGAACTCTCCCTCTTTATGGTCATTTAAGCGGGCATTGGATAAGCACATAGAAGTTATTGGGCTAGTGTAGGTTAGGTAGGATTTGGTCGGTGCAACATCGAGGGCCGAAGGGCCTGTACTGCACTGTATTTTTCTATGTTCTAAAATGAACCTAGATTTCAGTGGGCTGAGTATTCTAACTAATCATTTCCTAGCTTTGATTTGATTTCATTTGATTTATTTGTTGTGATGTGTTTTTTGTTACAAAATACAGTAAAAAGTGTTGTATGGTGTTACCATTCACTGGCATCATCTTAAAACACACACAAAAACCCAAAGCATTGAATATACAGGCAGCAAAATAAAGGAAACCATGTTCAACTTGACAGTCCCTCTTGTTCACTGCCTCCCCCATGGACCTGGGGATGAGGTATGAGGCCCCCTTTGCCAAGCTGCTGCTGGCACGGAAGTGTCTACCCTTCAGCATGGTCTTGCCCACCCCCCCACTGAGACCCTCACCATGTTCTACTGGGTGGGGGCTGCTTCCAGATTCCCGAGATAAGTGATGACAAAGTGCAAGTGAATTCTATCATCACTGACCTTTCATCATCATCATCATCAACTGGAATGGCGGAGGGGATGGTCCATCTTGGTTTCATTTTGACAAACCCATTTTCAGAAATGTCTATTTTCAACTGTAAAATAAAAACATCAAACCCTGGAACAGCTCAATGACACAGTGGCTCAGGGGTTAGCACTGCTGCCTCACAGCACCAGAGACCGCGGTTCGATTCCAGTCCCAGACAACTGTTTTCGTGGCGTTGGCATGTCCTCCCAGTGTCTGCGTGGGTTTCCTCCCACAGCCCAATGATGTGCAGGTTCGGTTAATTGTCCATTCTGTTTAGGGATGTGAAGGTTAGGTTCATTCGTCAGGGCAAATGTACAGCAATTGATTGGAGGGGAGGTGGGTTACCCTTCAGAGGGTCGAAAGACCTGTTCTCACAGTGTCGGGGTTCGATAATCTGGCAGCATCAATGGAAACAGAGCAAACAGTTTGAGGCTGATTTGACTTTTCAGAACTGGTTCAGAAGAAGCCTCATATCAAACTTGAAACATTACCTCTGTTCCGCGTGCTGCCAGACTTGGAGTTTCTCCATCAATTTTTTGTTTTTATTTCAGATTTCCAGCATTGGTAACATTTTGCTTTTGGAATTTTCAGATAATCTGACTCCACATTATATCAATAAATGTCACTGTCCACAGTCAGGGTTGTATCTCAGCGACAGTCCTGGAGCGTCAAGTTCTGGATCTAACTCTCCTCCCTACCAAGCGAGAACACTGTTATCTAGCTGAGAATTACCCAGCTATGTCCTGCTGCACAAATGTTTCACCAACTCAAGCTGTCCAATAGCAATTTCCAGACAATTATGAAATTAATGATGTATTCAGTATTTAATATTTAAAATGCAAAATGCATACAGTTCCCAACTTTGAAATCCACTATAATCACCCAGTTTTAGTCCCTCAATTTAAATCCAAAATTAGTTTTCTTCAGTAGTCCTGACCAATCATTGCTCAATTACAATGTTATAGGTCGTGAAATAATCAGAGCTGCCTTAAAAGGATTTGTCTGTTCAAGTTAAAAAACTTCTACTGCATGAACAATGGCTGAATCCAAGGTCACCGATATTAACCAGAGGATTTTTTTATTACAATCTAATGTTGAACTGAAACTTCACCTGTCCTCCATGAATCGCTTTTATGTAAGGATAAAAGGGATTAGTTAGACACTGATAGTAAGGCAGTCATGACCTGTAAAAAGAACAGGAGTTAACATTTTATTTCATAATCACTGTAAAATCCTTAACCTTAAAAGAAATCATGTTAAATTTCCATAATAGAAATCAGATTCAAAACAGTCCCAGATCTCAAGCTCCTGGGAACAAAGTACAAACACTCCATTACCAACAAACAAATGTGCATTCAAACTGAATCACAAAGGGTTAAACTTTCTACCAGGTGTACAGCTCTTTTCTCTCTCTCTTTCTCACACACAGTCACACACACACACACACACACTATCTCACAGACATTTTCTGAGCTTCCCACAACAGCACCTCTAGGTGCTCCTCGCTTCCCCCCTCTATCTTTTGAATATCTTTCTGGATGTCTGGCCATGAGTTAGTTACAAGGTGTACCCTCAGTAGCCCTTCAGCTACTAGCCCTCCGACTTGAAGCAGAATCTGATCCCTCCTGACTGAAAGGCTGTTTTCCATTGACATATAGATTCAATCATTTACAACCCCAGTCTTTGTCAGACCCATCCTTTGGCCAGAAGACGGTGGGACATAGAATGGATTCCTTAGTCCACACAAAGCAACAATATTTCATCATCTTTTTCCTATCTTTTCCCCTTGTCCAATTTTTCAACATCCATCCCAAGTGTGGACTTTCTGGAGGGATGTCTTCTGGGAATTCTTCCCCCTTTATCCCAGGCGCCTCATTTTTACTTCCTTTGCCTCCCATCGTGGTCAACCCATCAGTCCCTTAGTTTGACAGGGATCACACTCCCAGTCCCCAAGGCAATTCTAACTCAAACCCCAATCAAACCCAGGGGACTCTAACCTCAATCAAACTTCGGGGACCATCCCTCCCAAAGGACTTTCTGGAGGTATGTTGTCAGGGACCCTGCCTCCATTCCCATTTCCTTTTTTATCCTCAGAGGCTCTGTCCTTACCCTCGGTGCAGCCTATATTGAGTTTCTTTGTTAGTCCCTGATTAACTACTAGAAATCAATCCCAGCCACCAAGGCAGTTCTTAAAAGTCAATGTTCCTGCCTTGGTCTGTGCACGGAGTTGCCTGGCCGTTCTCCGCATTCAGAGCTGGCTTTACTCTCCTCACTACGTGGTTCTGAAGTCTCCTTTCAAAGATTCTTACCACCAACCCAAGGCAAGAGACTGCTCCTCAACCGGGAACAGGACGCATCTTCTCAGTGTCCAGGGACAGCCTCTCCCTCCCAGCGATGGAAGATATCCCAGACCAGCCCCAATTGTGGGAAATAGAATCCACTCACTTCAATAATTTCAGTCTGAGACAAGATCTGAAGCAGCAGTATTTCACTCTCGTGGTCTATTTTTAGCGTATATCCTCCCTCACTGCCAGCTGCTTCCTTGCTTGCTAAAGCGATATTTCCTTTCAGTCTTTGCCCATCCTGAGCGTTATGACCTCCTGATTGTGGTCTGGTTTGTTTTTGCAGAAGCGGGAACCAGATGCTTGTACCTGTTTGGACAGACATATCGAGTTTAACCTACACCCCCTCCCCGCACAGCACATTATCTAATTGTCTATAACATCTACCAATGTTTACAGGCACATTTCATTCTTGTATGTACATTTTAGCTAATACAAAAACAATTATACATTTCCTTCACATAGTTTTCATTCTTGTTAACTCAGCCCTTGGCTGAAACAATTATACACCGGTGTGAGTTCATTGACCTTGCATAAGTAATTATGGTTGCATAAGTAACACTGCTTTACCTCTCTCCCATACATTCCTGGTTCAATGTTGCTTGGGGACAATTGTAACTGATCCCACTTGTTGGGAATTGATCCCTGCAGTACAGGGACAGGGACAAAACCTCCACACCATCTCTCCAACAAGCATCCCACCCAGACTGACTGTATAACCCTGCATTTCCCATGGCCAATCCACCTAACCTGCACACCTTTAGACTGTGGGAGGAAACTGGAGCACCCACAGGAAACCCACACAGACACAAGGATAACGTGCAAACTCCACACACACAGTTCCGAGAGGCTGGAATTGAGCCCGGATCCCTGGTACTGTGAGGCAGCAGAACTAACCACTGAGCCACTGCAACAACAGGTTGATGTCTGAAGGATTGTGTGGGTCTGGTGCACATTGTACAAGGTTCCCCTGCAGGAAGCACTGAGCCTTCAGCCCACAGACCAGATGGGGCCAGAAACCGATGAAATGGAGACTCCCAGCATGGATGTGACTGGAGCTAGGCCTTGTGGAGCAGCTGAGGAAACCCCGCCTGCAGCTGCCAGGGCAGCTCGAGAGCAGCTGGGGGCTGATGGATTTGGACATTGAGAAGGAGAACATCCCTCTCCCTCCCCCAGGAAATCAGAGAGAAGAGCATTGGAGATGGAGGGAAACAAGGGACATTTTAGTTCAGCAGCAAATAGACTTTGCAGGATGTTTGTGGGAGATATTGTTGAACAATGTCAATTTCATCTGCTCAGGTCAAAACCTTTCAGATCATTTATATTAACGAGCAGTTTCTCTACTTTGTAAACTGTTGCAATGACATGTCATTTAAAATTGTTTTGTACAATTTGAAATTATTCCAGGCCAATCTATAAATAAAAAAGGACTCCAACAGAACAGGTATATTTAGTAATATATCACTCCTTAAATAAAACATTTCTCCAAAGTGAAACAGTAAAAATTCACCTTCTCATCAGTGCCTGACAATGACTCTCACAGGGGCAGGAGGGGGGGCAGGTAAAGCCGACTTGCCCAGTTAGAGCTGCCACCCTCATGCCTCCTGTATCTCCCCCTGTGCCCATGTCCTGCCCCCCTCCTGTCCCAGAGACATGCCCAGCAGCTGAGAACTCCTCCCTGGGGAGCTGCTGGCCAGAAGCTGCATCCATGAGAGCTCCAGCTGCTGTCCCGTGGGCCTGCCCTGTTTCTGTACTCGGAGCTGGCAGGAGGCCTTCTATTGGGCTGCTTTGTATTCCTGCCCGAGCAGCTGTCTCCAACTGCTGGGTTTGTATTGGCCTCTGGTTAGGGGGCCTTGCAGCATCCTCCATGTGGCCAGAAGGATTGAGATGGGTCTGCTTTGGACCAGGCAATGCATCAGGAATGCTTTTTCTCCAAAGGCCCAGCTGCTGAGTAGCCCTTGTCTGAAGCCCTCCCCCATCTCCTGTGTGGAAATCATTTTGTCACCTACTAATTGTGTGGAAACCATGTTATCACATAACTCAGCGCCACAACCTGAAGAAGGCCTTTTTTACCTCTGTCAAGGAATCCTCAGCAGCAGGACACAGGGAGCAGCTGGGCTTTAACTCTGGGGCAAGTCACAGTGTGGGATTAGAATGGGAAAGCAGGATGGTCACACAGACCATTCACTTTGATGCAGTAAAAGGTTGGGTTGCTGCAGAATTCAGCAGCAGGGCAACCGAATGTGGAACAGATCCTGTGCATGGATACTCCAGCACATAACTGTGGAAGGAATCCCATGGAACGGGGATTGTCTTGGTATGGAAGGGACATGAATTCATCTGCCTTTTACATAGTGTGTGTGTGTGTGTGTGTGTGTGTGTCTGTCTGTGTGTGTGTCTGTCTGTGTGTGTGTGTGTGTCTGTGTGTGTGAGATGCAAGCTTGATTTGATTTATTATTGTCACATGTATCTAAGTTGGCTCGTGTAGACTCATACCGTTCCCCTGCTCTCTCTCCATGGGTGCTGTCTGACCTGGATTAGTTGTTTTCAGTCCAGGTCCCAGCATCTGCAGGAATTTGCTGACAGTGGAAAGTGTTGGTTTGTGTGCAGTCCAGGCAGATGATACCATACAAAGACCATGTGGTGATTGAACAGGTCTCATGTCCCCCTCCTTACAAAACATGTGATCACTCAGGCAACTTTCATCCATCACCAAGGTGAGTGTTTTCCAGGTTCCTGGGTGATCTGTGAGTGATCACAATTCTCACAATATCATAGAATCGCACAGAATAGGACAAGAGCCCAGTGGGGTCTCTCTCAGACGTTTTGGTGATAACTATCATCCCGGCTGCAGGTGGCTTACAGGGTTTACAGAAACTATTCTTCATGAACAAATCACACAAATCACACAACATCAGGTTATAGTCCAACAGGTATATTAGGAAGTACTAGCTTTCAGAGCGCTGCTCCTTCTGTGGTAGCTGTGGAACAGGATCATAAGACACAGAATTTACAGCAAATGATCTGAGTGTCATGCAACAGAAACGATATTTTGAACAAACTTAATTTGTTGTTGAGTCTTTCATCTTTTCAATTGGAACGGGCCACATCGTATTCCAGAATCTGGTTTCCAGCATCTGCAGTCATTGTTTTTACCTCATTGATTTTAACCCTACTCCGAATCCTCTTGCAAGGATGCCTGCCTTAGAACATAGAACATAGAACAATACAGCACAGAACAGGCCCTTTGGCCCACGATGTTGTGCCGAACATCTATCCTAGATTAAGCACCCATCCATGTACCTATCCAATTGCTGCTTAAAGGTCATCAATGATTCTGACTCTACCACTCCCACGGGCAGCGCATTCCATGCCCCCACCACTCTCTGGGTAAAGAACCCACCCCTGACATCTCCCCTATACCTTCCACCCTTCACCTTAAATTGATGGCCCTTGTAAGACTCTTGTATGCGGGGAAAAAGTTTCTGTCTACTCTATCTATTCCTCTGATCATCTTATAAACCTCTATCAAGTCACCCCTCATCCTTCGCCGTTCCAACGAGAAAAGGCCGAGAACTCTCAACCTGTCCTCGTACGTCCTATTCTCCATTCTAGGCAACATCCTGGTAAATCTTCTCTGCACCCTCTCCAAAGCTTCCACATCTTTCCTAAAGTGAGGCGACCAGAACTGCACACAGTACTCCAAATGTGGCCTAACCAGAGTCCTGTACAGCTGCAACATCACTTCACGACTCCTGAATTCAATCCCTCTGCTAATGAATGCTAATACACCATAGACCTTCTTACAAACTCTATCCACCTGAGTGGCAACTTTCAAAGATCTATGTAAATAGACCCCAAGATCTCTTTGTTCCTCCACCTGACTAAGAACCCTACCGTTAACCCTGTATTCCGCATTCTTATTTGTTCTTCCAAAATGTACAACCTCGAAGAGCCTTGAAGAAGTTTTCCTCTTCTCTCTACAAGAATCTCAGGGAGTCTCTCTCCCACTGCAACTCCCAGGTCATTTCCTCTGCCCTGAAGCTCTTCAACTATGTCCTGAAACAAACTCGCTACCACAGCCACATTTGCTTCCCTCACCACCAGACGCCTGGAGGAAGAACACATCATCTTCCGCCTCGGAACACTTCAACCCCAGGGCATCAATGTGGACTGCAACAGTTTCCTCATTTCCCCTTCCCCCACCTCACCCGAGTTCCTAACTTCCAGCTCAGCACTGTCCCCATGACTTGTCCGGACTTGTCCTAACTGCCTATCTTCTTTTCCACCTATCCACTCCACCCTCTCCTCCCTGACCTATCACTTTCATCCTCTTCCCCACTCACCCATTGTACTCTATACTACTTTCGCCCCACCCCACCCTCCTCTAGCTTATCTCTCCACCCTTCAGGCTCTCTGCCTTTATTCCTGATGAAGCGCTTTTGCCCAAAACGTTGATTTCGCTGCTCCTTGGATGCTGCCCGAACTGCTGTGCTCTTCCAGCACCACTGATCCAGAATCTGGTTTCCAGCATCTGCAGTCATTGTTTTTACCACATCGTATTCTTGATGGAGCAACACCACCACCTTGTGGCCGACGTCGGTACTCTACAAATTTGTTCTTTTCCTGCATTACCAGCTCTGGGCAGTTGGTGGTGCTATTGTCCGTCTTCCACATTCAAGCCACCGCATTGCCATCGTTTATTATGAAGTTATTTCTCGAAATACAATTTGTCAGATAAAGAACTTCCCTATTCTACAGGCATGACCCTGAACTTCTAGCCACATGGTTTTAATTGACTCAATCTCATTCCAACTTATATATTTTGTTCGTACACCTACACTCTTCCGATGAATAATTACAATAACTAGAGAGACAACAATATCTCATCTTTCTATTTGTAACCTTCCAGACTCAACATCAAATTCAACAATTTTACTTCCAAATTGCCGACACCATTGTTTTTGGGTGATGTGTTTTGGGTGATGTTGCTGTGATTCCTATCAACATGCCATTGAAATACACCTTTACATGTCCCACTGCTATTTCCTCCTGCCTTGCTCTCACCATCACTTCACCATTTCGCCTTCCGCTCTCTGCCCTGTCTTCTTTCTGCATTGCCTCCTGTTCTTATCGCACCACCGCATTTTTCCCTGCGTCTCCACAAACATAGAATCTGCAACATCTTTGGCCTTTTCCCAGTTCTGATCAAAGTTCACAGAACTGAAACGTTTTGATTTTGTGAAAGTGCGATCCATTGGATGTGATCAACACTGAATGAATGCCGCAGTTCCGTTTGTCGCCAGGAGGTGGCAGACCTCTACCATCAGCGGCAACTGCGGGATAATTTTTTGCTTGCAGTACCAGATACCACCAGCAGGTGGACATATTGCACCGACTGGGACAAAACTGTTCAGATCCATTCAATGTGACAGGAGGCACAGAGGGGAAAATTGTCTAGAAATACCTCCCCTTAAAATCCAATGGTGTTACCGTCCCTGAATCCACCAGGACCAACATCCTTGGGGTTACCATTGACCAGAAACACCACTGCACTCAGCACATACACACGGTGGCTACAAGAACAGTCAGAGACTCGGAATACTGCGGTGAGTAAGTCACCTCCTGACTCTCCAACACCTGTCCATTACCTACAAGGCACAAGCCAGGAGCCCTCTTACCTGGATAGGTGCAGCTCCAACAACACTCAAGGAGCTTGACACCTTCCAAACCCACAGCCACTTCCATCGGGAAGGAGATGGGCAGCAGATATACAGGAACACCACCACCCTCAAATTCCCCTCCAAGCCATTCACCATCCTGATTTGGAAATATATCACTGTTCCGTCACTGTCACTGGGAGAACATTCTGGAATTCCCACCCTCAGGGCACTCACCCCATTTGGATGATGTTTTGATCTCTGCCCTTGGTCTCCCTGCCCATAAATTCTGTTTCCTGTGCTTCCGTCTCACTCCACCTGACCAAGGGCTGATGCTCCAAACACCAGTGATTCCGAATGAACCAATTGGACTCTAACCTGGTGTCATGGGAATTCTGACAGTAACCTGGGACACACCCGGTCTATCACTAACCAGGGTCAGTAACCTGGGACACAACCGGTCTATCACTAACCAGGGTCAGTAACCTGGGACATACCCGGTCTATCATTAGCCTGGGTCAGTAACCTGGGACACAACCGGTCTATCACTAACCCGTATCATAACCTGGGATACACCCGGTCTATCATTAGCCTGGATCATAACCTGGGACACACCTGGTCTATCACTAACCAGGGTCAGTAACCTGGGACAGACCCAGTCTATCACTAACCAGGGTCAGTAACCTGGGACAGACCTGAGAGCTGGAGTGGAGCAGACTGAAGACTTGGAGCAGAGCGAAAGCAGTAATTGGACTGGAGGTGGTTGTGGAGCTGGGGGAAGCTTGCTGTGAAGGTGATAGGTACATGCAAGTGGGTGGGGGTTGGGGAGCATCGATGGGGATAGGTCAGTGTGGAGTGTGGAGTGGATAGGTGGGAATGAAAATGGACAGGTGGGACAAGTCAAGTGGAGGGTGGGGTCTGAGATGAGGTGAGGCGTGGAAGTTGAGGAAACGGGTGAAGTCAACATTGATGCTGTATGGTTGGAGGGTCCGAAGGCGGAAGATGAGGCATTGCTCCCCCCAGGCGTGAGGTGGGCTGGATTGTGCACTTTGTAGCTCAGGGTGTTGATGCCCTTGCTTGATAGGTTGGCGAAGAAGCAAATGGTGGTAAGACATGGAGCAGATGGTGACTGAGAGCAGTTAAGAGGGAAGGTGTTTAAGCAGCATGTTGAGAGATATAGTGAGGAAATAGAGGGAAATGGTCGCATATGCAGCAGAGATTTGGTGGGCTTAACGGTTTTAAAGTTAGGACTGCTCCTGCTTGGAGAGGGAAGAAAGGTATACCAAAGACTGCCCGAGCAAACTTGGGCGCTTACGTAGCAGCAAGAAGGCAAAGTTGCAGTATAACAGCACTGCCTACAGAGAACGTGCAACTCAGATTCTGTCATTGGCTTGTAAATCAGGGGAGAGCGCGAACGCAGTCCCCCACTACCACAAATTTTGCAGTCGAGTATCCCGCATGTGGGGACATCGCAGGCGTCAGCACACCCAAAGTGCAATGGGATAGCCTCATCCTGGGAGCGCCACCGCATTGATCATGGTATCTCCCCTGCCAGGTAAGTATGCTCAGCACTCACACTCGCTCACACCCCACAACAGCCGCTCCCTCTCACTCTCACACTCACTCACTTTTGCAACATCGAACATTCACTGACTCAACCTGCCCTGCCTGTCGATCAGCTTCATTCTTCAAATGGATCACCGAATCTCTCCAGGACTCCCGTTTTACTCAAATACCACCCACGGCTGCCCCTGCACTGCTTATCTGCATGGAGCCCTTCAAAGGACGCGCCCCGCCCCTGTTTCCTTCAGGCTGCCTCCTGATTCGCCGAAAAACAGGAGGGAAACTTCCAACTTTGTTTTCAAACACTCGTCCGAATTTGATGTCAACGCCAGTAAAAGCAACTTACAATCTTTGATTGTGAAACTAAAAGCATTTTTTAAAAACAATTTACCTCGACTTTCTACAATGTTTAGCTGCAGCTTTGCAAATCTCTCTTCAACCAGATTAGTGACTTCAGGTTGAAATCACATACAAGGTTAAGGGTGCCGGGGAAACATATTTCTCAACATTATGTTGGATGAGACACCAAACTGAGACCACCACCTCGTCTGGCTGCACATTCTGAGCACTCACCGCCCTCTGTCTAAAATAAACTGGCCTGTGAGTCGAATGTAATCGTCCTTTTCTTCCGTGTCTGATTTACCTGCTGCTTTCCCTGGGGTAAACGATTCCAAATTTCGAGGGCATATGTTTAGGGTGAGAAGAGAAAGACTTCAAAGGGATCTGGGGGCAACTATTTCACACAGAGGGTGCTGCGTGGACGCAATGAGCTGCCAGATGAAGTGATGGAGGTTGGTACAATTACAACATGCGAAAGGCATCTGAATGGCTATTTGGATAGGAAGGGGTCAGAGGGATAAGGGTCAAGTGTTGGCAAATGGGACAAAATTAAATTAGGATAAATGGATTAGTGCGGGGCAGCTGTGCTGCAGAACAAAGTGGGCTGAAGACCTGGATCAGTGCGGGGCAGCTGTGAGCTAGCACACAGTGGACTGGAGGCCAAGTGTGGTGTGGTGAGGCTGAGAGGCAGAACAGAGTGGGCTGGAGGCCTGGATTAGTGTGGAGCAGTTGTGAGAAAGAACAGAGGCCTGGATCAGTGCAGAGCAGCTGACAGCTGCAGAGGAGCCGATAGAGAGCTGCAACATTCTCGAATGTCTGAGAGCTGGATAGGGGCGGATTAGAGGCCTGTGTCAGTACAGAATTGCTGAGAGCTGGATGAGGCAGGATTAGAGGCCTGTGTCAGTACAGAATGGCTGAGAGCTGGATGGGGCAGGTTTGGGGCCTGTATCAGTACAGAATGACTGAGAGCTGGATGGAGCAGGATTAGAGGCCTGTATCAGTACAGAATGGCTGAGAGCTGGATGGGGGCGGATTAGAGGCCTGTGTCAGTACAGAAAGGCTGAGAGCTGGATGGGGCAGGATTAGAGGCCTGTATCAGTACAGAATG
The DNA here is from genome assembly GCF_020745735.1 of Hemiscyllium ocellatum. Taxonomy (NCBI): domain Eukaryota; kingdom Metazoa; phylum Chordata; class Chondrichthyes; order Orectolobiformes; family Hemiscylliidae; genus Hemiscyllium; species Hemiscyllium ocellatum. The sequence continues at coordinate 37,204,622 of NC_083435.1, forward strand.
ACTGAGAGCTGGATGTGGCAGGATTAGAGGCCTGTGTCAGTACAGAAAGGCTGAGAGCTGGATGGGGCAGGATTAGAGACCTGTATCAGTACAGAATGGCTGAGAGCTGGATGGGGGCATATTAGAGGCCTGTGTCAGTACAGAAAGGCTGAGAGCTGGATGGGGCAGGATTAGAGGCCTGTGTCAGTACAGAATGGCTGAGGCCTGGATGGGGGCGGATTAGAGGCCTGTGTCAGGACAAGATGGCTGAGGCCTGGATGGCAGCAGATTGTGGCCTGGATCCGTACAGAATGGCTGAGAGCTGGATTGGAGCAGACTGGAGACTTGGAGCAGAGCGAAAGCGGTAATTGGACTGGAGGTGGTTGTGGAGCTGGGGGAAGCTTGCTGTGAAGGTGATAGGTACATGCAAGTGGGTGGGGGTTGGGGAGCATCGATGGGGATAGGTCAGTGTGGAGTGTGGAGTGGATAGGTGGGAATGAAAATGGACAGGTGGGACAAGTCAAGTGGAGGGTGGGGTCTGAGATGAGGTGAGGCGTGGAAATTGAGGAAACGGGTGAAGTCAACGTTGATGCTGTATGGTTGGAAGGTCCGAAGGTGGAAGATGAGGCATTGCTCCCCCCAGGCGTGAGGTGGGCTGGATTGTGCACTTTGTAGCTCAGGGTGTTGATGCCCTTGCTTGATAGGTTGGCGGAGAAGCAAATGGTGGTAAGACATGGAGCAGATGGTGACTGAGAGCAGTTAAGAGGGAAGGTGTTTAAGCAGCATGTTGAGAGATATAGTGAGGAAATAGAGGGAAATGGTCGCATATGCAGCAGAGATTTGGTGGGCTTAACGGTTTTAAAGTTAGGACTGCTCCTGCTTGGAGAGGGAAGAAAGGTATACCAAAGACTGCCCGAGCAAACTTGGGCGCTTACGTAGCAGCAAGAAGGCAAAGTTGCAGTATAACAGCACTGCCTACAGAAAACGTGCAACTCAGATTCTGTCATTGGCTTGTAAATCAGGGGAGAGCGCGAACGCAGTCCCCCACTACCACAAATTTTGCAGTCGAGTATCCCGCATGTGGGGACATCGCAGGCGTCAGCACACCCAAAGTGCAATGGGATAGCCTCATCCTGGGAGCGCCACCGCATTGATCATGGTATCTCCCCTGCCAGGTAAGTATGCTCAGCACTCACACTCGCTCACACCCCACAACAGCCGCTCCCTCTCACTCTCACACTCACTCACTTTTGCAACATCGAACATTCACTTACTCAACCTGCCCTGCCTGTCGATCAGCTTCATTCTTCAAATGGATCACCGAATCTCTCCAGGACTCCCGTTTTACTCAAATACCACCCACGGCTGCCCCTGCACTGCTTATCTGCATGGAGCCCTTCAAAGGACGCGCCCCGCCCCTGTTTCCTTCAGGCTGCCTCCTGATTCGCCGAAAAACAGGAGGGAAACTTCCAACTTTGTTTTCAAACACTCGTCCGAATTTGATGTCAACGCCAGTAAAAGCAACTTACAATCTTTGATTGTGAAACTAAAAGCATTTTTTAAAAACAATTTACCTCGACTTTCTACAATGTTTAGCTGCAGCTTTGCAAATCTCTCTTCAACCAGATTAGTGACTTCAGGTTGAAATCACATACAAGGTTAAGGGTGCCGGGGAAACATATTTCTCAACATTATGTTGGATGAGACACCAAACTGAGACCACCACCTCGTCTGGCTGCACATTCTGAGCACTCACCACCCTCTGTCTAAAATAAACTGGCCTGTGAGTCGAATGTAATCGTCCTTTTCTTCCGTGTCTGATTTACCTGCTGCTTTCCCTGGGGTAAACGATTCCAAATTTCGAGGGCATATGTTTAGGGTGAGAAGAGAAAGACTTCAAAGGGATCTGGGGGCAACTATTTCACACAGAGGGTGCTGCGTGGACGCAATGAGCTGCCAGATGAAGTGATGGAGGTTGGTACAATTACAACATGCGAAAGGCATCTGAATGGCTATTTGGATAGGAAGGGGTCAGAGGGATAAGGGTCAAGTGTTGGCAAATGGGACAAAATTAAATTAGGATAAATGGATTAGTGCGGGGCAGCTGTGCTGCAGAACAAAGTGGGCTGAAGACCTGGATCAGTGCGGGGCAGCTGTGAGCTAGCACACAGTGGACTGGAGGCCAAGTGTGGTGTGGTGAGGCTGAGAGGCAGAACAGAGTGGGCTGGAGGCCTGGATTAGTGTGGAGCAGTTGTGAGAAAGAACAGAGGCCTGGATCAGTGCAGAGCAGCTGACAGCTGCAGAGGAGCCGATAGAGAGCTGCAACATTCTCGAATGTCTGAGAGCTGGATAGGGGCGGATTAGAGGCCTGTGTCAGTACAGAATTGCTGAGAGCTGGATGAGGCAGGATTAGAGGCCTGTGTCAGTACAGAATGGCTGAGAGCTGGATGGGGCAGGTTTGGGGCCTGTATCAGTACAGAATGACTGAGAGCTGGATGGAGCAGGATTAGAGGCCTGTATCAGTACAGAATGGCTGAGAGCTGGATGGGGGCGGATTAGAGGCCTGTGTCAGTACAGAAAGGCTGAGAGCTGGATGGGGCAGGATTAGAGGCCTGTATCAGTACAGAATGACTGAGAGCTGGATGTGGCAGGATTAGAGGCCTGTGTCAGTACAGAAAGGCTGAGAGCTGGATGGGGCAGGATTAGAGACCTGTATCAGTACAGAATGGCTGAGAGCTGGATGGGGGCATATTAGAGGCCTGTGTCAGTACAGAAAGGCTGAGAGCTGGATGGGGCAGGATTAGAGGCCTGTGTCAGTACAGAATGGCTGAGGCCTGGATGGGGGCGGATTAGAGGCCTGTGTCAGGACAAGATGGCTGAGGCCTGGATGGCAGCAGATTGTGGCCTGGATCCGTACAGAATGGCTGAGAGCTGGATTGGAGCAGACTGGAGACTTGGAGCAGAGCGAAAGCGGTAATTGGACTGGAGGTGGTTGTGGAGCTGGGGGAAGCTTGCTGTGAAGGTGATAGGTACATGCAAGTGGGTGGGGGTTGGGGAGCATCGATGGGGATAGGTCAGTGTGGAGTGTGGAGTGGATAGGTGGGAATGAAAATGGACAGGTGGGACAAGTCAAGTGGAGGGTGGGGTCTGAGATGAGGTGAGGCGTGGAAATTGAGGAAACGGGTGAAGTCAACGTTGATGCTGTATGGTTGGAAGGTCCGAAGGTGGAAGATGAGGCATTGCTCCCCCCAGGCGTGAGGTGGGCTGGATTGTGCACTTTGTAGCTCAGGGTGTTGATGCCCTTGCTTGATAGGTTGGCGGAGAAGCAAATGGTGGTAAGACATGGAGCAGATGGTGACTGAGAGCAGTTAAGAGGGAAGGTGTTTAAGCAGCATGTTGAGAGATATAGTGAGGAAATAGAGGGAAATGGTCGCATATGCAGCAGAGATTTGGTGGGCTTAACGGTTTTAAAGTTAGGACTGCTTCTGCTTGGAGAGGGAAGAAAGGTATACCAAAGACTGCCCGAGCAAACTTGGGCGCTTACGTAGCAGCAAGAAGGCAAAGTTGCAGTATAACAGCACTGCCTACAGCGAACGTGCAACTCAGATTCTGTCATTGGCTTGTAAATCAGGGGAGAGCGCGAACGCAGTCCCCCACTACCACAAATTTTGCAGTCGAGTATCCCGCATGTGGGGACATCACAGGCGTCAGCACACCCAAAGTGCAATGGGATAGCCTCATCCTGGGAGCGCCACCGCATTGATCATGGTATCTCCCCTGCCAGGTAAGTATGCTCAGCACTCACACTCGCTCACACCCCACAACAGCCGCTCCCTCTCACTCTCACACTCACTCACTTTTGCAACATCGAACATTCACTGACTCAACCTGCCCTGCCTGTCGATCAGCTTCATTCTTCAAATGGATCACCGAATCTCTCCAGGACTCCCGTTTTACTCAAATACCACCCACGGCTGCCCCTGCACTGCTTATCTGCATGGAGCCCTTCAAAGGACGCGCCCCGCCCCTGTTTCCTTCAGGCTGCCTCCTGATTCGCCGAAAAACAGGAGGGAAACTTCCAACTTTGTTTTCAAACACTCGTCCGAATTTGATGTCAACGCCAGTAAAAGCAACTTACAATCTTTGATTGTGAAACTAAAAGCATTTTTTAAAAACAATTTACCTCGACTTTCTACAATGTTTAGCTGCAGCTTTGCAAATCTCTCTTCAAGTAAAAAATGAGGTCTGCAGATGCTGGAGATCACAGCTGCAAATGTGTTGCTGGTCAAAGCACAGCAGGTTAGGCAGCATCTCAGGAATAGAGAATTCGACGTTTCGAGCATAAGCCCTTCATCAGGAATAAGAGAGAGAGAGCCAAGCCGGCTGAGATAAAAGGTAGGGAGGAGGGACTAGGGGGAGGGGCGATGGAGGTGGGATAGGTGGAAGGAGGTCAAGGTGAGGGTGATAGGCCGGAGTGGGGTGGGGGCGGAGAGGTCAGGAAGAGGATTGCAGGTTAGGAGGGCGGTGCTGAGTTGAGGGAACCGACTGAGACAAGGTGGGGGGAGGGGAAATGAGGAAGCTGGAGAAATCTGAATTAATACCTTGTGGTTGGAGGGTTCCCAGGCGGAAGATGAGGCGCTCCTCCTCCAGCCGTCGTGTAGTTGTGTTCTGCCGGTGGAGGAGTCCAAGGACCTGCATGTCCTCGGTGGAGTGGGAGGGGGAGTTAAAGTGTTGAGCCACGGGGTGATTGGGTTGGTTGGTTCGGGCGGCCCAGAGGTGTTCTCTGAAGCGTTCCGCAAGTAAGCGGCCTGTCTCACCAATATAGAGGAGGCCACATCGGGTGCAGCGGATGCAATAGATGATGTGTGTGGAGGTACAGGTGAACTTGTGGCGGATATGGAAGGATCCCTTGGGGCCTTGGAGGGAAGTGAGTGTGGAGGTGTGGGCGCAAGTTTTACATTTCCTGCGGTTGCAGGGGAAGGTGCCGGGGGTGGAGGTTGGGTTGGTGGGGGGTGTGGATCTGACAAGGGAGTCACGAAGGGAGTGGTCCTTGCGGAACGCTGATAGGGGAGGGGAGGGAAATATATCCTTGGTGGTGGGGTCCGTTTGGAGGTGGCGGAAATGGCGGCGGATAATACGTTGTATGCGCAGGTTGGTGGGGTGGTAGGTGAGAACCAGTGGGGTTCTGTCTTGGTGGCGGTTGGAGGAGCGGGGCTCAAGGGCGGAGGAGCGGGCCAGATTAGTGACTTCAGGTTGAAATCACATACAAGGTTAAGGGTGCCGGGGAAACATATTTCTCAACATTATGTTGGATGAGACACCAAACTGAGACCACCACCTCGTCTGGCTGCACATTCTGAGCACTCACCGCCCTCTGTCTAAAATAAACTGGCCTGTGATTCAAATGTAATCGTCCTTTTCTTCCGTGTCTGATTTACCTGCTGCTTTCCCTGGGGTAAACGATTCCAAATTTCGAGGGCATATGTTTAGGGTGAGAAGAGAAAGACTTCAAAGGGATCTGGGGGCAACTATTTCACACAGAGGGTGCTGCGTGGACGCAATGAGCTGCCAGATGAAGTGATGGAGGTTGGTACAATTACAACATGCGAAAGGCATCTGAATGGCTATTTGGATAGGAAGGGTTCAGAGGGATCAGGGCCAAGTGTTGGCAAATGGGACTAAATTAAATTAGGATAAATGGATTAGTGCGGGGCAGCTGTGCTGCAGAACAAAGTGGGCTGAAGACCTGGATCAGTGCGGGGCAGCTGTGAGCCAGCACACAGTGGACTGGAGGCCAAGTGTGGTGTGGTGAGGCTGAGAGGCAGAACAGAGTGGGCTGGAGGCCTGGATTAGTGTGGAGCAGTTGTGAGAAAGAACAGAGGCCTGGATCAGTGCAGAGCAGCTGACAGCTGCAGAGGAGCCGATAGAGAGCTGCAACATTCTCGAATGTCTGAGAGCTGGATAGGGGCGGATTAGAGGCCTGTGTCAGTACAGAATTGCTGAGAGCTGGATGAGGCAGGATTAGAGGCCTGTGTCAGTACAGAATGGCTGAGAGCTGGATGGGGCAGGTTTGGGGCCTGTATCAGTACAGAATGACTGAGAGCTGGATGGAGCAGGATTAGAGGCCTGTATCAGTACAGAATGGCTGAGAGCTGGATGGGGGCGGATTAGAGGCCTGTGTCAGTACAGAAAGGCTGAGAGCTGGATGGGGCAGGATTAGAGGCCTGTATCAGTACAGAATGACTGAGAGCTGGATGTGGCAGGATTAGAGGCCTGTGTCAGTACAGAAAGGCTGAGAGCTGGATGGGGCAGGATTAGAGACCTGTATCAGTACAGAATGGCTGAGAGCTGGATGGGGGCATATTAGAGGCCTGTGTCAGTACAGAAAGGCTGAGAGCTGGATGGGGCAGGATTAGAGGCCTGTGTCAGTACAGAATGGCTGAGTCCTGGATGCGGGCGTATTAGAGGCCTGTGTCAGTACAGAATGGCTGAGGCCTGGATGGGGGCGGATTAGAGGCCTGTGTCAGGACAAGATGGCTGAGGCCTGGATGGCAGCAGATTGTGGCCTGGATCCGTACAGAATGGCTGAGAGCTGGATTGGAGCAGACTGGAGACTTGGAGCAGAGCGAAAGCGGTAATTGGACTGGAGGTGTTTGTGGAGCTGGGGGAAGCTTGCTGTGAAGGTGATAGGTACATGCAAGTGGGTGGGGGTTGGGGAGCATCGATGGGGATAGGTCAGTGTGGAGTGTGGAGTGGATAGGTGGGAATGAAAATGGACAGGTGGGACAAGTCAAGTGGAGGGTGGGGTCTGAGATGAGGTGAGGCGTGGAAATTGAGGAAACGGGTGAAGTCAACATTGATGCTGTATGGTTGGAAGGTCCGAAGGTGGAAGATGAGGCATTGCTCCCCCCAGGCGTGAGGTGGGCTGGATTGTGCACTTTGTAGCTCAGGGTGTTGATGCCCTTGCTTGATAGGTTGGCGGAGAAGCAAATGGTGGTAAGACATGGAGCAGATGGTGACTGAGAGCAGTTAAGAGGGAAGGTGTTTAAGCAGCATGTTGAGAGATCTCGTGAGGAAATAGAGGGAAATGGTCGCATATGCAGCAGAGATTTGGTGGGCTTAACGGTTTTAAAGTTAGGGCTGCTCTTGCTTGGAGAGGGAAGAAAGGTATACCAAAGACTGCCCGAGCAAACTTGGGCGCTTACGTAGCAGCGAGAAGGCAAAGTTGCAGTATAACAGCACTGCCTACAGAAAACGTGCAACTCAGATTCTGTCATTGGCTTGTAAATCAGGGGAGAGCGCGAACGCAGTCCCCCACTACCACAAATTTTGCAGTCGAGTATCCCGCATGTGGGGACATCGCAGGCGTCAGCACACCCAAAGTGCAATGGGATAGCCTCATCCTGGGAGCGCCACCGCATTGATCATGGTATCTCCCCTGCCAGGTAAGTATGCTCAGCACTCACACTCGCTCACACCCCACAACAGCCGCTCCCTCTCACTCTCACACTCACTCACTTTTGCAACATCGAACATTCACTTACTCAACCTGCCCTGCCTGTCGATCAGCTTCATTCTTCAAATGGATCACCGAATCTCTCCAGGACTCCCGTTTTACTCAAATACCACCCACGGCTGCCCCTGCACTGCTTATCTGCATGGAGCCCTTCAAAGGACGCGCCCCGCCCCTGTTTCCTTCAGGCTGCCTCCTGATTCGCCGAAAAACAGGAGGGAAACTTCCAACTTTGTTTTCAAACACTCGTCCGAATTTGATGTCAACGCCAGTAAAAGCAACTTACAATCTTTGATTGTGAAACTAAAAGCATTTTTTAAAAACAATTTACCTCGACTTTCTACAATGTTTAGCTGCAGCTTTGCAAATCTCTCTTCAACCAGATTAGTGACTTCAGGTTGAAATCACATACAAGGTTAAGGGTGCCGGGGAAACATATTTCTCAACATTATGTTGGATGAGACACCAAACTGAGACCACCACCTCGTCTGGCTGCACATTCTGAGCACTCACCGCCCTCTGTCTAAAATAAACTGGCCTGTGAGTCGAATGTAATCGTCCTTTTCTTCCGTGTCTGATTTACCTGCTGCTTTCCCTGGGGTAAACGATTCCAAATTTCGAGGGCATATGTTTAGGGTGAGAAGAGAAAGACTTCAAAGGGATCTGGGGGCAACTATTTCACACAGAGGGTGCTGCGTGGACGCAATGAGCTGCCAGATGAAGTGATGGAGGTTGGTACAATTACAACATGCGAAAGGCATCTGAATGGCTATTTGGATAGGAAGGGGTCAGAGGGATAAGGGTCAAGTGTTGGCAAATGGGACAAAATTAAATTAGGATAAATGGATTAGTGCGGGGCAGCTGTGCTGCAGAACAAAGTGGGCTGAAGACCTGGATCAGTGCGGGGCAGCTGTGAGCTAGCACACAGTGGACTGGAGGCCAAGTGTGGTGTGGTGAGGCTGAGAGGCAGAACAGAGTGGGCTGGAGGCCTGGATTAGTGTGGAGCAGTTGTGAGAAAGAACAGAGGCCTGGATCAGTGCAGAGCAGCTGACAGCTGCAGAGGAGCCGATAGAGAGCTGCAACATTCTCGAATGTCTGAGAGCTGGATAGGGGCGGATTAGAGGCCTGTGTCAGTACAGAATTGCTGAGAGCTGGATGAGGCAGGATTAGAGGCCTGTGTCAGTACAGAATGGCTGAGAGCTGGATGGGGCAGGTTTGGGGCCTGTATCAGTACAGAATGACTGAGAGCTGGATGGAGCAGGATTAGAGGCCTGTATCAGTACAGAATGGCTGAGAGCTGGATGGGGGCGGATTAGAGGCCTGTGTCAGTACAGAAAGGCTGAGAGCTGGATGGGGCAGGATTAGAGGCCTGTATCAGTACAGAATGACTGAGAGCTGGATGTGGCAGGATTAGAGGCCTGTGTCAGTACAGAAAGGCTGAGAGCTGGATGGGGCAGGATTAGAGACCTGTATCAGTACAGAATGGCTGAGAGCTGGATGGGGGCATATTAGAGGCCTGTGTCAGTACAGAAAGGCTGAGAGCTGGATGGGGCAGGATTAGAGGCCTGTGTCAGTACAGAATGGCTGAGGCCTGGATGGGGGCGGATTAGAGGCCTGTGTCAGGACAAGATGGCTGAGGCCTGGATGGCAGCAGATTGTGGCCTGGATCCGTACAGAATGGCTGAGAGCTGGATTGGAGCAGACTGGAGACTTGGAGCAGAGCGAAAGCGGTAATTGGACTGGAGGTGGTTGTGGAGCTGGGGGAAGCTTGCTGTGAAGGTGATAGGTACATGCAAGTGGGTGGGGGTTGGGGAGCATCGATGGGGATAGGTCAGTGTGGAGTGTGGAGTGGATAGGTGGGAATGAAAATGGACAGGTGGGACAAGTCAAGTGGAGGGTGGGGTCTGAGATGAGGTGAGGCGTGGAAATTGAGGAAACGGGTGAAGTCAACGTTGATGCTGTATGGTTGGAAGGTCCGAAGGTGGAAGATGAGGCATTGCTCCCCCCAGGCGTGAGGTGGGCTGGATTGTGCACTTTGTAGCTCAGGGTGTTGATGCCCTTGCTTGATAGGTTGGCGGAGAAGCAAATGGTGGTAAGACATGGAGCAGATGGTGACTGAGAGCAGTTAAGAGGGAAGGTGTTTAAGCAGCATGTTGAGAGATATAGTGAGGAAATAGAGGGAAATGGTCGCATATGCAGCAGAGATTTGGTGGGCTTAACGGTTTTAAAGTTAGGACTGCTTCTGCTTGGAGAGGGAAGAAAGGTATACCAAAGACTGCCCGAGCAAACTTGGGCGCTTACGTAGCAGCAAGAAGGCAAAGTTGCAGTATAACAGCACTGCCTACAGCGAACGTGCAACTCAGATTCTGTCATTGGCTTGTAAATCAGGGGAGAGCGCGAACGCAGTCCCCCACTACCACAAATTTTGCAGTCGAGTATCCCGCATGTGGGGACATCGCAGGCGTCAGCACACCCAAAGTGCAATGGGATAGCCTCATCCTGGGAGCGCCACCGCATTGATCATGGTATCTCCCCTGCCAGGTAAGTATGCTCAGCACTCACACTCGCTCACACCCCACAACAGCCGCTCCCTCTCACTCTCACACTCACTCACTTTTGCAACATCGAACATTCACTTACTCAACCTGCCCTGCCTGTCGATCAGCTTCATTCTTCAAATGGATCACCGAATCTCTCCAGGACTCCCGTTTTACTCAAATACCACCCACGGCTGCCCCTGCACTGCTTATCTGCATGGAGCCCTTCAAAGGACGCGCCCCGCCCCTGTTTCCTTCAGGCTGCCTCCTGATTCGCCGAAAAACAGGAGGGAAACTTCCAACTTTGTTTTCAAACACTCGTCCGAATTTGATGTCAACGCCAGTAAAAGCAACTTACAATCTTTGATTGTGAAACTAAAAGCATTTTTTAAAAACAATTTACCTCGACTTTCTACAATGTTTAGCTGCAGCTTTGCAAATCTCTCTTCAACCAGATTAGTGACTTCAGGTTGAAATCACATACAAGGTTAAGGGTGCCGGGGAAACATATTTCTCAACATTATGTTGGATGAGACACCAAACTGAGACCACCACCTCGTCTGGCTGCACATTCTGAGCACTCACCGCCCTCTGTCTAAAATAAACTGGCCTGTGAGTCGAATGTAATCGTCCTTTTCTTCCGTGTCTGATTTACCTGCTGCTTTCCCTGGGGTAAACGATTCCAAATTTCGAGGGCATATGTTTAGGGTGAGAAGAGAAAGACTTCAAAGGGATCTGGGGGCAACTATTTCACACAGAGGGTGCTGCGTGGACGCAATGAGCTGCCAGATGAAGTGATGGAGGTTGGTACAATTACAACATGCGAAAGGCATCTGAATGGCTATTTGGATAGGAAGGGGTCAGAGGGATAAGGGTCAAGTGTTGGCAAATGGGACAAAATTAAATTAGGATAAATGGATTAGTGCGGGGCAGCTGTGCTGCAGAACAAAGTGGGCTGAAGACCTGGATCAGTGCGGGGCAGCTGTGAGCTAGCACACAGTGGACTGGAGGCCAAGTGTGGTGTGGTGAGGCTGAGAGGCAGAACAGAGTGGGCTGGAGGCCTGGATTAGTGTGGAGCAGTTGTGAGAAAGAACAGAGGCCTGGATCAGTGCAGAGCAGCTGACAGCTGCAGAGGAGCCGATAGAGAGCTGCAACATTCTCGAATGTCTGAGAGCTGGATAGGGGCGGATTAGAGGCCTGTGTCAGTACAGAATTGCTGAGAGCTGGATGAGGCAGGATTAGAGGCCTGTGTCAGTACAGAATGGCTGAGAGCTGGATGGGGCAGGTTTGGGGCCTGTATCAGTACAGAATGACTGAGAGCTGGATGGAGCAGGATTAGAGGCCTGTATCAGTACAGAATGGCTGAGAGCTGGATGGGGGCGGATTAGAGGCCTGTGTCAGTACAGAAAGGCTGAGAGCTGGATGGGGCAGGATTAGAGGCCTGTATCAGTACAGAATGACTGAGAGCTGGATGTGGCAGGATTAGAGGCCTGTGTCAGTACAGAAAGGCTGAGAGCTGGATGGGGCAGGATTAGAGACCTGTATCAGTACAGAATGGCTGAGAGCTGGATGGGGGCATATTAGAGGCCTGTGTCAGTACAGAAAGGCTGAGAGCTGGATGGGGCAGGATTAGAGGCCTGTGTCAGTACAGAATGGCTGAGGCCTGGATGGGGGCGGATTAGAGGCCTGTGTCAGGACAAGATGGCTGAGGCCTGGATGGCAGCAGATTGTGGCCTGGATCCGTACAGAATGGCTGAGAGCTGGATTGGAGCAGACTGGAGACTTGGAGCAGAGCGAAAGCGGTAATTGGACTGGAGGTGGTTGTGGAGCTGGGGGAAGCTTGCTGTGAAGGTGATAGGTACATGCAAGTGGGTGGGGGTTGGGGAGCATCGATGGGGATAGGTCAGTGTGGAGTGTGGAGTGGATAGGTGGGAATGAAAATGGACAGGTGGGACAAGTCAAGTGGAGGGTGGGGTCTGAGATGAGGTGAGGCGTGGAAATTGAGGAAACGGGTGAAGTCAACATTGATGCTGTATGGTTGGAAGGTCCGAAGGTGGAAGATGAGGCATTGCTCCCCCCAGGCGTGAGGTGGGCTGGATTGTGCACTTTGTAGCTCAGGGTGTTGATGCCCTTGCTTGATAGGTTGGCGGAGAAGCAAATGGTGGTAAGACATGGAGCAGATGGTGACTGAGAGCAGTTAAGAGGGAAGGTGTTTAAGCAGCATGTTGAGAGATCTCGTGAGGAAATAGAGGGAAATGGTCGCATATGCAGCAGAGATTTGGTGGGCTTAACGGTTTTAAAGTTAGGACTGCTCCTGCTTGGAGAGGGAAGAAAGGTATACCAAAGACTGCCCGAGCAAACTTGGGTGCTTACGTAGCAGCAAGAAGGCAAAGTTGCAGTATAACAGCACTGCCTACAGAAAACGTGCAACTCAGATTCTGTCATTGGCTTGTAAATCAGGGGAGAGCGCGAACGCAGTCCCCCACTACCACAAATTTTGCAGTCGAGTATCCCGCATGTGGGGACATCACAGGCGTCAGCACACCCAAAGTGCAATGGGATAGCCTCATCCTGGGAGCGCCACCGCATTGATCATGGTATCTCCCCTGCCAGGTAAGTATGCTCAGCACTCACACTCGCTCACACCCCACAACAGCCGCTCCCTCTCACTCTCACACTCACTCACTTTTGCAACATCGAACATTCACTTACTCAACCTGCCCTGCCTGTCGATCAGCTTCATTCTTCAAATGGATCACCGAATCTCTCCAGGACTCCCGTTTTACTCAAATACCACCCACGGCTGCCCCTGCACTGCTTATCTGCATGTAGCCCTTCAAAGGACGCGCCCCGCCCCTGTTTCCTTCAGGCTGCCTCCTGATTCGCCGAAAAACAGGAGGGAAACTTCCAACTTTGTTTTCAAACACTCGTCCGAATTTGATGTCAACGCCAGTAAAAGCAACTTACAATCTTTGATTGTGAAACTAAAAGCATTTTTTAAAAACAATTTACCTCGACTTTCTACAATGTTTAGCTGCAGCTTTGCAAATCTCTCTTCAAGTAAAAAATGAGGTCTGCAGATGCTGGAGATCACAGCTGCAAATGTGTTGCTGGTCAAAGCACAGCAGGTTAGGCAGCATCTCAGGAATAGAGAATTCGACGTTTCGAGCATAAGCCCTTCATCAGGAATAAGAGAGAGAGAGCCAAGCCGGCTGAGATAAAAGGTAGGGAGGAGGGACTAGGGGGAGGGGCGATGGAGGTGGGATAGGTGGAAGGAGGTCAAGGTGAGGGTGATAGGCCGGAGTGGGGTGGGGGCGGAGAGGTCAGGAAGAGGATTGCAGGTTAGGAGGGCGGTGCTGAGTTGAGGGAACCGACTGAGACAAGGTGGGGGGAGGGGAAATGAGGAAGCTGGAGAAATCTGAATTAATACCTTGTGGTTGGAGGGTTCCCAGGCGGAAGATGAGGCGCTCCTCCTCCAGCCGTCGTGTAGTTGTGTTCTGCCGGTGGAGGAGTCCAAGGACCTGCATGTCCTCGGTGGAGTGGGAGGGGGAGTTAAAGTGTTGAGCCACGGGGTGATTGGGTTGGTTGGTTCGGGCGGCCCAGAGGTGTTCTCTGAAGCGTTCCGCAAGTAAGCGGCCTGTCTCACCAATATAGAGGAGGCCACATCGGGTGCAGCGGATGCAATAGATGATGTGTGTGGAGGTACAGGTGAACTTGTGGCGGATATGGAAGGATCCCTTGGGGCCTTGGAGGGAAGTGAGTGTGGAGGTGTGGGCGCAAGTTTTACATTTCCTGCGGTTGCAGGGGAAGGTGCCGGGGGTGGAGGTTGGGTTGGTGGGGGGTGTGGATCTGACAAGGGAGTCACGAAGGGAGTGGTCCTTGCGGAACGCTGATAGGGGAGGGGAGGGAAATATATCCTTGGTGGTGGGGTCCGTTTGGAGGTGGCGGAAATGGCGGCGGATAATACGTTGTATGCGCAGGTTGGTGGGGTGGTAGGTGAGAACCAGTGGGGTTCTGTCTTGGTGGCGGTTGGAGGAGCGGGGCTCAAGGGCGGAGGAGCGGGCCAGATTAGTGACTTCAGGTTGAAATCACATACAAGGTTAAGGGTGCCGGGGAAACATATTTCTCAACATTATGTTGGATGAGACACCAAACTGAGACCACCACCTCGTCTGGCTGCACATTCTGAGCACTCACCGCCCTCTGTCTAAAATAAACTGGCCTGTGATTCAAATGTAATCGTCCTTTTCTTCCGTGTCTGATTTACCTGCTGCTTTCCCTGGGGTAAACGATTCCAAATTTCGAGGGCATATGTTTAGGGTGAGAAGAGAAAGACTTCAAAGGGATCTGGGGGCAACTATTTCACACAGAGGGTGCTGCGTGGACGCAATGAGCTGCCAGATGAAGTGATGGAGGTTGGTACAATTACAACATGCGAAAGGCATCTGAATGGCTATTTGGATAGGAAGGGTTCAGAGGGATCAGGGCCAAGTGTTGGCAAATGGGACTAAATTAAATTAGGATAAATGGATTAGTGCGGGGCAGCTGTGCTGCAGAACAAAGTGGGCTGAAGACCTGGATCAGTGCGGGGCAGCTGTGAGCCAGCACACAGTGGACTGGAGGCCAAGTGTGGTGTGGTGAGGCTGAGAGGCAGAACAGAGTGGGCTGGAGGCCTGGATTAGTGTGGAGCAGTTGTGAGAAAGAACAGAGGCCTGGATCAGTGCAGAGCAGCTGACAGCTGCAGAGGAGCCGATAGAGAGCTGCAACATTCTCGAATGTCTGAGAGCTGGATAGGGGCGGATTAGAGGCCTGTGTCAGTACAGAATTGCTGAGAGCTGGATGAGGCAGGATTAGAGGCCTGTGTCAGTACAGAATGGCTGAGAGCTGGATGGGGCAGGTTTGGGGCCTGTATCAGTACAGAATGACTGAGAGCTGGATGGAGCAGGATTAGAGGCCTGTATCAGTACAGAATGGCTGAGAGCTGGATGGGGGCGGATTAGAGGCCTGTGTCAGTACAGAAAGGCTGAGAGCTGGATGGGGCAGGATTAGAGGCCTGTATCAGTACAGAATGACTGAGAGCTGGATGTGGCAGGATTAGAGGCCTGTGTCAGTACAGAAAGGCTGAGAGCTGGATGGGGCAGGATTAGAGACCTGTATCAGTACAGAATGGCTGAGAGCTGGATGGGGGCATATTAGAGGCCTGTGTCAGTACAGAAAGGCTGAGAGCTGGATGGGGCAGGATTAGAGGCCTGTGTCAGTACAGAATGGCTGAGTCCTGGATGCGGGCGTATTAGAGGCCTGTGTCAGTACAGAATGGCTGAGGCCTGGATGGGGGCGGATTAGAGGCCTGTGTCAGGACAAGATGGCTGAGGCCTGGATGGCAGCAGATTGTGGCCTGGATCCGTACAGAATGGCTGAGAGCTGGATTGGAGCAGACTGGAGACTTGGAGCAGAGCGAAAGCGGTAATTGGACTGGAGGTGGTTGTGGAGCTGGGGGAAGCTTGCTGTGAAGGTGATAGGTACATGCAAGTGGGTGGGGGTTGGGGAGCATCGATGGGGATAGGTCAGTGTGGAGTGTGGAGTGGATAGGTGGGAATGAAAATGGACAGGTGGGACAAGTCAAGTGGAGGGTGGGGTCTGAGATGAGGTGAGGCGTGGAAATTGAGGAAACGGGTGAAGTCAACATTGATGCTGTATGGTTGGAAGGTCCGAAGGTGGAAGATGAGGCATTGCTCCCCCCAGGCGTGAGGTGGGCTGGATTGTGCACTTTGTAGCTCAGGGTGTTGATGCCCTTGCTTGATAGGTTGGCGGAGAAGCAAATGGTGGTAAGACATGGAGCAGATGGTGACTGAGAGCAGTTAAGAGGGAAGGTGTTTAAGCAGCATGTTGAGAGATCTCGTGAGGAAATAGAGGGAAATGGTCACATATGCAGCAGAGATTTGGTGGGCTTAACGGTTTTAAAGTTAGGACTGCTCTTGCTTGGAGAGGGAAGAAAGGTATACCAAAGACTGCCCGAGCAAACTTGGGCGCTTACGTAGCAGCGAGAAGGCAAAGTTGCAGTATAACAGCACTGCCTACAGAAAACGTGCAACTCAGATTCTGTCATTGGCTTGTAAATCAGGGGAGAGCGCGAACGCAGTCCCCCACTACCACAAATTTTGCAGTCGAGTATCCCGCATGTGGGGACATCGCAGGCGTCAGCACACCCAAAGTGCAATGGGATAGCCTCATCCTGGGAGCGCCACCGCATTGATCATGGTATCTCCCCTGCCAGGTAAGTATGCTCAGCACTCACACTCGCTCACACCCCACAACAGCCGCTCCCTCTCACTCTCACACTCACTCACTTTTGCAACATCGAACATTCACTTACTCAACCTGCCCTGCCTGTCGATCAGCTTCATTCTTCAAATGGATCACCGAATCTCTCCAGGACTCCCGTTTTACTCAAATACCACCCACGGCTGCCCCTGCACTGCTTATCTGCATGGAGCCCTTCAAAGGACGCGCCCCGCCCCTGTTTCCTTCAGGCTGCCTCCTGATTCGCCGAAAAACAGGAGGGAAACTTCCAACTTTGTTTTCAAACACTCGTCCGAATTTGATGTCAACGCCAGTAAAAGCAACTTACAATCTTTGATTGTGAAACTAAAAGCATTTTTTAAAAACAATTTACCTCGACTTTCTACAATGTTTAGCTGCAGCTTTGCAAATCTCTCTTCAACCAGATTAGTGACTTCAGGTTGAAATCACATACAAGGTTAAGGGTGCCGGGGAAACATATTTCTCAACATTATGTTGGATGAGACACCAAACTGAGACCACCACCTCGTCTGGCTGCACATTCTGAGCACTCACCGCCCTCTGTCTAAAATAAACTGGCCTGTGAGTCGAATGTAATCGTCCTTTTCTTCCGTGTCTGATTTACCTGCTGCTTTCCCTGGGGTAAACGATTCCAAATTTCGAGGGCATATGTTTAGGGTGAGAAGAGAAAGACTTCAAAGGGATCTGGGGGCAACTATTTCACACAGAGGGTGCTGCGTGGACGCAATGAGCTGCCAGATGAAGTGATGGAGGTTGGTACAATTACAACATGCGAAAGGCATCTGAATGGCTATTTGGATAGGAAGGGGTCAGAGGGATAAGGGTCAAGTGTTGGCAAATGGGACAAAATTAAATTAGGATAAATGGATTAGTGCGGGGCAGCTGTGCTGCAGAACAAAGTGGGCTGAAGACCTGGATCAGTGCGGGGCAGCTGTGAGCTAGCACACAGTGGACTGGAGGCCAAGTGTGGTGTGGTGAGGCTGAGAGGCAGAACAGAGTGGGCTGGAGGCCTGGATTAGTGTGGAGCAGTTGTGAGAAAGAACAGAGGCCTGGATCAGTGCAGAGCAGCTGACAGCTGCAGAGGAGCCGATAGAGAGCTGCAACATTCTCGAATGTCTGAGAGCTGGATAGGGGCGGATTAGAGGCCTGTGTCAGTACAGAATTGCTGAGAGCTGGATGAGGCAGGATTAGAGGCCTGTGTCAGTACAGAATGGCTGAGAGCTGGATGGGGCAGGTTTGGGGCCTGTATCAGTACAGAATGACTGAGAGCTGGATGGAGCAGGATTAGAGGCCTGTATCAGTACAGAATGGCTGAGAGCTGGATGGGGGCGGATTAGAGGCCTGTGTCAGTACAGAAAGGCTGAGAGCTGGATGGGGCAGGATTAGAGGCCTGTATCAGTACAGAATGACTGAGAGCTGGATGTGGCAGGATTAGAGGCCTGTGTCAGTACAGAAAGGCTGAGAGCTGGATGGGGCAGGATTAGAGACCTGTATCAGTACAGAATGGCTGAGAGCTGGATGGGGGCATATTAGAGGCCTGTGTCAGTACAGAAAGGCTGAGAGCTGGATGGGGCAGGATTAGAGGCCTGTGTCAGTACAGAATGGCTGAGGCCTGGATGGGGGCGGATTAGAGGCCTGTGTCAGGACAAGATGGCTGAGGCCTGGATGGCAGCAGATTGTGGCCTGGATCCGTACAGAATGGCTGAGAGCTGGATTGGAGCAGACTGGAGACTTGGAGCAGAGCGAAAGCGGTAATTGGACTGGAGGTGGTTGTGGAGCTGGGGGAAGCTTGCTGTGAAGGTGATAGGTACATGCAAGTGGGTGGGGGTTGGAGAGCATCGATGGGGATAGGTCAGTGTGGAGTGTGGAGTGGATAGGTGGGAATGAAAATGGACAGGTGGGACAAGTCAAGTGGAGGGTGGGGTCTGAGATGAGGTGAGGCGTGGAAATTGAGGAAACGGGTGAAGTCAACGTTGATGCTGTATGGTTGGAAGGTCCGAAGGTGGAAGATGAGGCATTGCTCCCCCCAGGCGTGAGGTGGGCTGGATTGTGCACTTTGTAGCTCAGGGTGTTGATGCCCTTGCTTGATAGGTTGGCGGAGAAGCAAATGGTGGTAAGACATGGAGCAGATGGTGACTGAGAGCAGTTAAGAGGGAAGGTGTTTAAGCAGCATGTTGAGAGATATAGTGAGGAAATAGAGGGAAATGGTCGCATATGCAGCAGAGATTTGGTGGGCTTAACGGTTTTAAAGTTAGGACTGCTCCTGCTTGGAGAGGGAAGAAAGGTATACCAAAGACTGCCCGAGCAAACTTGGGTGCTTACGTAGCAGCAAGAAGGCAAAGTTGCAGTATAACAGCACTGCCTACAGAAAACGTGCAACTCAGATTCTGTCATTGGCTTGTAAATCAGAGAAAAGCGCGAACGCAGTCCCCCACTACCACAAATTTTGCAGTCGAGTATCCCGCATGTGGGGACATCGCAGGCGTCAGCACACCCAAAGTGCAATGGGATAGCCTCATCCTGGGAGCGCCACCGCATTGATCATGGTATCTCCCCTGCCAGGTAAGTATGCTCAGCACTCACACTCGCTCACACCCCACAACAGCCGCTCCCTCTCACTCTCACACTCACTCACTTTTGCAACATCGAACATTCACTTACTCAACCTGCCCTGCCTGTCGATCAGCTTCATTCTTCAAATGGATCACCGAATCTCTCCAGGACTCCCGTTTTACTCAAATACCACCCACGGCTGCCCCTGCACTGCTTATCTGCATGGAGCCCTTCAAAGGACGCGCCCCGCCCCTGTTTCCTTCAGGCTGCCTCCTGATTCGCCGAAAAACAGGAGGGAAACTTCCAACTTTGTTTTCAAACACTCGTCCGAATTTGATGTCAACGCCAGTAAAAGCAACTTACAATCTTTGATTGTGAAACTAAAAGCATTTTTTAAAAACAATTTACCTCGACTTTCTACAATGTTTAGCTGCAGCTTTGCAAATCTCTCTTCAACCAGATTAGTGACTTCAGGTTGAAATCACATACAAGGTTAAGGGTGCCGGGGAAACATATTTCTCAACATTATGTTGGATGAGACACCAAACTGAGACCACCACCTCGTCTGGCTGCACATTCTGAGCACTCACCGCCCTCTGTCTAAAATAAACTGGCCTGTGAGTCGAATGTAATCGTCCTTTTCTTCCGTGTCTGATTTACCTGCTGCTTTCCCTGGGGTAAACGATTCCAAATTTCGAGGGCATATGTTTAGGGTGAGAAGAGAAAGACTTCAAAGGGATCTGGGGGCAACTATTTCACACAGAGGGTGCTGCGTGGACGCAATGAGCTGCCAGATGAAGTGATGGAGGTTGGTACAATTACAACATGCGAAAGGCATCTGAATGGCTATTTGGATAGGAAGGGGTCAGAGGGATAAGGGTCAAGTGTTGGCAAATGGGACAAAATTAAATTAGGATAAATGGATTAGTGCGGGGCAGCTGTGCTGCAGAACAAAGTGGGCTGAAGACCTGGATCAGTGCGGGGCAGCTGTGAGCTAGCACACAGTGGACTGGAGGCCAAGTGTGGTGTGGTGAGGCTGAGAGGCAGAACAGAGTGGGCTGGAGGCCTGGATTAGTGTGGAGCAGTTGTGAGAAAGAACAGAGGCCTGGATCAGTGCAGAGCAGCTGACAGCTGCAGAGGAGCCGATAGAGAGCTGCAACATTCTCGAATGTCTGAGAGCTGGATAGGGGCGGATTAGAGGCCTGTGTCAGTACAGAATTGCTGAGAGCTGGATGAGGCAGGATTAGAGGCCTGTGTCAGTACAGAATGGCTGAGAGCTGGATGGGGCAGGTTTGGGGCCTGTATCAGTACAGAATGACTGAGAGCTGGATGGAGCAGGATTAGAGGCCTGTATCAGTACAGAATGGCTGAGAGCTGGATGGGGGCGGATTAGAGGCCTGTGTCAGTACAGAAAGGCTGAGAGCTGGATGGGGCAGGATTAGAGGCCTGTATCAGTACAGAATGACTGAGAGCTGGATGTGGCAGGATTAGAGGCCTGTGTCAGTACAGAAAGGCTGAGAGCTGGATGGGGCAGGATTAGAGACCTGTATCAGTACAGAATGGCTGAGAGCTGGATGGGGGCATATTAGAGGCCTGTGTCAGTACAGAAAGGCTGAGAGCTGGATGGGGCAGGATTAGAGGCCTGTGTCAGTACAGAATGGCTGAGGCCTGGATGGGGGCGGATTAGAGGCCTGTGTCAGGACAAGATGGCTGAGGCCTGGATGGCAGCAGATTGTGGCCTGGATCCGTACAGAATGGCTGAGAGCTGGATTGGAGCAGACTGGAGACTTGGAGCAGAGCGAAACCGGTAATTGGACTGGAGGTGGTTGTGGAGCTGGGGGAAGCTTGCTGTGAAGGTGATAGGTACATGCAAGTGGGTGGGGGTTGGGGAGCATCGATGGGGATAGGTCAGTGTGGAGTGTGGAGTGGATAGGTGGGAATGAAAATGGACAGGTGGGACAAGTCAAGTGGAGGGTGGGGTCTGAGATGAGGTGAGGCGTGGAAATTGAGGAAACGGGTGAAGTCAACATTGATGCTGTATGGTTGGAAGGTCCGAAGGTGGAAGATGAGGCATTGCTCCCCCCAGGCGTGAGGTGGGCTGGATTGTGCACTTTGTAGCTCAGGGTGTTGATGCCCTTGCTTGATAGGTTGGCGGAGAAGCAAATGGTGGTAAGACATGGAGCAGATGGTGACTGAGAGCAGTTAAGAGGGAAGGTGTTTAAGCAGCATGTTGAGAGATCTCGTGAGAAAATAGAGGGAAATGGTCGCATATGCAGCAGAGATTTGGTGGGCTTAACGGTTTTAAAGTTAGGACTGCTCCTGCTTGGAGAGGGAAGAAAGGTATACCAAAGACTGCCCGAGCAAACTTGGGTGCTTACGTAGCAGCAAGAAGGCAAAGTTGCAGTATAACAGCACTGCCTACAGAAAACGTGCAACTCAGATTCTGTCATTGGCTTGTAAATCAGGGGAGAGCGCGAACGCAGTCCCCCACTACCACAAATTTTGCAGTCGAGTATCCCGCATGTAGGGACACCACAGGCGTCAGCACACCCAAAGTGCAATGGGATAGCCTCATCCTGGGAGCGCCACCGCATTGATCATGGTATCTCCCCTGCCAGGTAAGTATGCTCAGCACTCACACTCGCTCACACCCCACAACAGCCGCTCCCTCTCACTCTCACACTCACTCACTTTTGCAACATCGAACATTCACTTACTCAACCTGCCCTGCCTGTCGATCAGCTTCATTCTTCAAATGGATCACCGAATCTCTCCAGGACTCCCGTTTTACTCAAATACCACCCACGGCTGCCCCTGCACTGCTTATCTGCATGGAGCCCTTCAAAGGACGCGCCCCGCCCCTGTTTCCTTCAGGCTGCCTCCTGATTCGCCGAAAAACAGGAGGGAAACTTCCAACTTTGTTTTCAAACACTCGTCCGAATTTGATGTCAACGCCAGTAAAAGCAACTTACAATCTTTGATTGTGAAACTAAAAGCATTTTTTAAAAACAATTTACCTCGACTTTCTACAATGTTTAGCTGCAGCTTTGCAAATCTCTCTTCAACCAGATTAGTGACTTCAGGTTGAAATCACATACAAGGTTAAGGGTGCCGGGGAAACATATTTCTCAACATTATGTTGGATGAGACACCAAACTGAGACCACCACCTCGTCTGGCTGCACATTCTGAGCACTCACCGCCCTCTGTCTAAAATAAACTGGCCTGTGAGTCGAATGTAATCGTCCTTTTCTTCCGTGTCTGATTTACCTGCTGCTTTCCCTGGGGTAAACGATTCCAAATTTCGAGGGCATATGTTTAGGGTGAGAAGAGAAAGACTTCAAAGGGATCTGGGGGCAACTATTTCACACAGAGGGTGCTGCGTGGACGCAATGAGCTGCCAGATGAAGTGATGGAGGTTGGTACAATTACAACATGCGAAAGGCATCTGAATGGCTATTTGGATAGGAAGGGGTCAGAGGGATAAGGGTCAAGTGTTGGCAAATGGGACAAAATTAAATTAGGATAAATGGATTAGTGCGGGGCAGCTGTGCTGCAGAACAAAGTGGGCTGAAGACCTGGATCAGTGCGGGGCAGCTGTGAGCTAGCACACAGTGGACTGGAGGCCAAGTGTGGTGTGGTGAGGCTGAGAGGCAGAACAGAGTGGGCTGGAGGCCTGGATTAGTGTGGAGCAGTTGTGAGAAAGAACAGAGGCCTGGATCAGTGCAGAGCAGCTGACAGCTGCAGAGGAGCCGATAGAGAGCTGCAACATTCTCGAATGTCTGAGAGCTGGATAGGGGCGGATTAGAGGCCTGTGTCAGTACAGAATTGCTGAGAGCTGGATGAGGCAGGATTAGAGGCCTGTGTCAGTACAGAATGGCTGAGAGCTGGATGGGGCAGGTTTGGGGCCTGTATCAGTACAGAATGACTGAGAGCTGGATGGAGCAGGATTAGAGGCCTGTATCAGTACAGAATGGCTGAGAGCTGGATGGGGGCGGATTAGAGGCCTGTGTCAGTACAGAAAGGCTGAGAGCTGGATGGGGCAGGATTAGAGGCCTGTATCAGTACAGAATGACTGAGAGCTGGATGTGGCAGGATTAGAGGCCTGTGTCAGTACAGAAAGGCTGAGAGCTGGATGGGGCAGGATTAGAGACCTGTATCAGTACAGAATGGCTGAGAGCTGGATGGGGGCATATTAGAGGCCTGTGTCAGTACAGAAAGGCTGAGAGCTGGATGGGGCAGGATTAGAGGCCTGTGTCAGTACAGAATGGCTGAGGCCTGGATGGGGGCGGATTAGAGGCCTGTGTCAGGACAAGATGGCTGAGGCCTGGATGGCAGCAGATTGTGGCCTGGATCCGTACAGAATGGCTGAGAGCTGGATTGGAGCAGACTGGAGACTTGGAGCAGAGCGAAAGCGGTAATTGGACTGGAGGTGGTTGTGGAGCTGGGGGAAGCTTGCTGTGAAGGTGATAGGTACATGCAAGTGGGTGGGGGTTGGGGAGCATCGATGGGGATAGGTCAGTGTGGAGTGTGGAGTGGATAGGTGGGAATGAAAATGGACAGGTGGGACAAGTCAAGTGGAGGGTGGGGTCTGAGATGAGGTGAGGCGTGGAAATTGAGGAAACGGGTGAAGTCAACATTGATGCTGTATGGTTGGAAGGTCCGAAGGTGGAAGATGAGGCATTGCTCCCCCCAGGCGTGAGGTGGGCTGGATTGTGCACTTTGTAGCTCAGGGTGTTGATGCCCTTGCTTGATAGGTTGGCGGAGAAGCAAATGGTGGTAAGACATGGAGCAGATGGTGACTGAGAGCAGTTAAGAGGGAAGGTGTTTAAGCAGCATGTTGAGAGATATAGTGAGGAAATAGAGGGAAATGGTCGCATATGCAGCAGAGATTTGGTGGGCTTAACGGTTTTAAAGTTAGGACTGCTCCTGCTTGGAGAGGGAAGAAAGGTATACCAAAGACTGCCCGAGCAAACTTGGGTGCTTACGTAGCAGCAAGAAGGCAAAGTTGCAGTATAACAGCACTGCCTACAGAAAACGTGCAACTCAGATTCTGTCATTGGCTTGTAAATCAGAGAAAAGCGCGAACGCAGTCCCCCACTACCACAAATTTTGCAGTCGAGTATCCCGCATGTGGGGACATCGCAGGCGTCAGCACACCCAAAGTGCAATGGGATAGCCTCATCCTGGGAGCGCCACCGCATTGATCATGGTATCTCCCCTGCCAGGTAAGTATGCTCAGCACTCACACTCGCTCACACCCCACAACAGCCGCTCCCTCTCACTCTCACACTCACTCACTTTTGCAACATCGAACATTCACTTACTCAACCTGCCCTGCCTGTCGATCAGCTTCATTCTTCAAATGGATCACCGAATCTCTCCAGGACTCCCGTTTTACTCAAATACCACCCACGGCTGCCCCTGCACTGCTTATCTGCATGGAGCCCTTCAAAGGACGCGCCCCGCCCCTGTTTCCTTCAGGCTGCCTCCTGATTCGCCGAAAAACAGGAGGGAAACTTCCAACTTTGTTTTCAAACACTCGTCCGAATTTGATGTCAACGCCAGTAAAAGCAACTTACAATCTTTGATTGTGAAACTAAAAGCATTTTTTAAAAACAATTTACCTCGACTTTCTACAATGTTTAGCTGCAGCTTTGCAAATCTCTCTTCAACCAGATTAGTGACTTCAGGTTGAAATCACATACAAGGTTAAGGGTGCCGGGGAAACATATTTCTCAACATTATGTTGGATGAGACACCAAACTGAGACCACCACCTCGTCTGGCTGCACATTCTGAGCACTCACCGCCCTCTGTCTAAAATAAACTGGCCTGTGAGTCGAATGTAATCGTCCTTTTCTTCCGTGTCTGATTTACCTGCTGCTTTCCCTGGGGTAAACGATTCCAAATTTCGAGGGCATATGTTTAGGGTGAGAAGAGAAAGACTTCAAAGGGATCTGGGGGCAACTATTTCACACAGAGGGTGCTGCGTGGACGCAATGAGCTGCCAGATGAAGTGATGGAGGTTGGTACAATTACAACATGCGAAAGGCATCTGAATGGCTATTTGGATAGGAAGGGGTCAGAGGGATAAGGGTCAAGTGTTGGCAAATGGGACTAAATTAAATTAGGATAAATGGATTAGTGCGGGGCAGCTGTGCTGCAGAACAAAGTGGGCTGAAGACCTGGATCAGTGCGGGGCAGCTGTGAGCTAGCACACAGTGGACTGGAGGCCAAGTGTGGTGTGGTGAGGCTGAGAGGCAGAACAGAGTGGGCTGGAGGCCTGGATTAGTGTGGAGCAGTTGTGAGAAAGAACAGAGGCCTGGATCAGTGCAGAGCAGCTGACAGCTGCAGAGGAGCCGATAGAGAGCTGCAACATTCTCGAATGTCTGAGAGCTGGATAGGGGCGGATTAGAGGCCTGTGTCAGTACAGAATTGCTGAGAGCTGGATGAGGCAGGATTAGAGGCCTGTGTCAGTACAGAATGGCTGAGAGCTGGATGGGGCAGGTTTGGGGCCTGTATCAGTACAGAATGACTGAGAGCTGGATGGAGCAGGATTAGAGGCCTGTATCAGTACAGAATGGCTGAGAGCTGGATGGGGGCGGATTAGAGGCCTGTGTCAGTACAGAAAGGCTGAGAGCTGGATGGGGCAGGATTAGAGGCCTGTATCAGTACAGAATGACTGAGAGCTGGATGTGGCAGGATTAGAGGCCTGTGTCAGTACAGAAAGGCTGAGAGCTGGATGGGGCAGGATTAGAGACCTGTATCAGTACAGAATGGCTGAGAGCTGGATGGGGGCATATTAGAGGCCTGTGTCAGTACAGAAAGGCTGAGAGCTGGATGGGGCAGGATTAGAGGCCTGTGTCAGTACAGAATGGCTGAGGCCTGGATGGGGGCGGATTAGAGGCCTGTGTCAGGACAAGATGGCTGAGGCCTGGATGGCAGCAGATTGTGGCCTGGATCCGTACAGAATGGCTGAGAGCTGGATTGGAGCAGACTGGAGACTTGGAGCAGAGCGAAACCGGTAATTGGACTGGAGGTGGTTGTGGAGCTGGGGGAAGCTTGCTGTGAAGGTGATAGGTACATGCAAGTGGGTGGGGGTTGGGGAGCATCGATGGGGATAGGTCAGTGTGGAGTGTGGAGTGGATAGGTGGGAATGAAAATGGACAGGTGGGACAAGTCAAGTGGAGGGTGGGGTCTGAGATGAGGTGAGGCGTGGAAATTGAGGAAACGGGTGAAGTCAACATTGATGCTGTATGGTTGGAAGGTCCGAAGGTGGAAGATGAGGCATTGCTCCCCCCAGGCGTGAGGTGGGCTGGATTGTGCACTTTGTAGCTCAGGGTGTTGATGCCCTTGCTTGATAGGTTGGCGGAGAAGCAAATGGTGGTAAGACATGGAGCAGATGGTGACTGAGAGCAGTTAAGAGGGAAGGTGTTTAAGCAGCATGTTGAGAGATCTCGTGAGGAAATAGAGGGAAATGGTCGCATATGCAGCAGAGATTTGGTGGGCTTAACGGTTTTAAAGTTAGGACTGCTCTTGCTTGGAGAGGGAAGAAAGGTATACCAAAGACTGCCCGAGCAAACTTGGGTGCTTACGTAGCAGCAAGAAGGCAAAGTTGCAGTATAACAGCACTGCCTACAGAAAACGTGCAACTCAGATTCTGTCATTGGCTTGTAAATCAGGGGAGAGCGCGAACGCAGTCCCCCACTACCACAAATTTTGCAGTCGAGTATCCCGCATGTGGGGACATCGCAGGCGTCAGCACACCCAAAGTGCAATGGGATAGCCTCATCCTGGGAGCGCCACCGCATTGATCATGGTATCTCCCCTGCCAGGTAAGTATGCTCAGCACTCACACTCGCTCACACCCCACAACAGCCGCTCCCTCTCACTCTCACACTCACTCACTTTTGCAACATCGAACATTCACTTACTCAACCTGCCCTGCCTGTCGATCAGCTTCATTCTTCAAATGGATCACCGAATCTCTCCAGGACTCCCGTTTTACTCAAATACCACCCACGGCTGCCCCTGCACTGCTTATCTGCATGTAGCCCTTCAAAGGACGCGCCCCGCCCCTGTTTCCTTCAGGCTGCCTCCTGATTCGCCGAAAAACAGGAGGGAAACTTCCAACTTTGTTTTCAAACACTCGTCCGAATTTGATGTCAACGCCAGTAAAAGCAACTTACAATCTTTGATTGTGAAACTAAAAGCATTTTTTAAAAACAATTTACCTCGACTTTCTACAATGTTTAGCTGCAGCTTTGCAAATCTCTCTTCAACCAGATTAGTGACTTCAGGTTGAAATCACATACAAGGTTAAGGGTGCCGGGGAAACATATTTCTCAACATTATGTTGGATGAGACACCAAACTGAGACCACCACCTCGTCTGGCTGCACATTCTGAGCACTCACCGCCCTCTGTCTAAAATAAACTGGCCTGTGAGTCGAATGTAATCGTCCTTTTCTTCCGTGTCTGATTTACCTGCTGCTTTCCCTGGGGTAAACGATTCCAAATTTCGAGGGCATATGTTTAGGGTGAGAAGAGAAAGACTTCAAAGGGATCTGGGGGCAACTATTTCACACAGAGGGTGCTGCGTGGACGCAATGAGCTGCCAGATGAAGTGATGGAGGTTGGTACAATTACAACATGCGAAAGGCATCTGAATGGCTATTTGGATAGGAAGGGGTCAGAGGGATAAGGGTCAAGTGTTGGCAAATGGGACTAAATTAAATTAGGATAAATGGATTAGTGCGGGGCAGCTGTGCTGCAGAACAAAGTGGGCTGAAGACCTGGATCAGTGCGGGGCAGCTGTGAGCTAGCACACAGTGGACTGGAGGCCAAGTGTGGTGTGGTGAGGCTGAGAGGCAGAACAGAGTGGGCTGGAGGCCTGGATTAGTGTGGAGCAGTTGTGAGAAAGAACAGAGGCCTGGATCAGTGCAGAGCAGCTGACAGCTGCAGAGGAGCCGATAGAGAGCTGCAACATTCTCGAATGTCTGAGAGCTGGATAGGGGCGGATTAGAGGCCTGTGTCAGTACAGAATTGCTGAGAGCTGGATGAGGCAGGATTAGAGGCCTGTGTCAGTACAGAATGGCTGAGAGCTGGATGGGGCAGGTTTGGGGCCTGTATCAGTACAGAATGACTGAGAGCTGGATGGAGCAGGATTAGAGGCCTGTATCAGTACAGAATGGCTGAGAGCTGGATGGGGGCGGATTAGAGGCCTGTGTCAGTACAGAAAGGCTGAGAGCTGGATGGGGCAGGATTAGAGGCCTGTATCAGTACAGAATGACTGAGAGCTGGATGTGGCAGGATTAGAGGCCTGTGTCAGTACAGAAAGGCTGAGAGCTGGATGGGGCAGGATTAGAGACCTGTATCAGTACAGAATGGCTGAGAGCTGGATGGGGGCATATTAGAGGCCTGTGTCAGTACAGAAAGGCTGAGAGCTGGATGGGGCAGGATTAGAGGCCTGTGTCAGTACAGAATGGCTGAGGCCTGGATGGGGGCGGATTAGAGGCCTGTGTCAGGACAAGATGGCTGAGGCCTGGATGGCAGCAGATTGTGGCCTGGATCCGTACAGAATGGCTGAGAGCTGGATTGGAGCAGACTGGAGACTTGGAGCAGAGCGAAACCGGTAATTGGACTGGAGGTGGTTGTGGAGCTGGGGGAAGCTTGCTGTGAAGGTGATAGGTACATGCAAGTGGGTGGGGGTTGGGGAGCATCGATGGGGATAGGTCAGTGTGGAGTGTGGAGTGGATAGGTGGGAATGAAAATGGACAGGTGGGACAAGTCAAGTGGAGGGTGGGGTCTGAGATGAGGTGAGGCGTGGAAATTGAGGAAACGGGTGAAGTCAACATTGATGCTGTATGGTTGGAAGGTCCGAAGGTGGAAGATGAGGCATTGCTCCCCCCAGGCGTGAGGTGGGCTGGATTGTGCACTTTGTAGCTCAGGGTGTTGATGCCCTTGCTTGATAGGTTGGCGGAGAAGCAAATGGTGGTAAGACATGGAGCAGATGGTGACTGAGAGCAGTTAAGAGGGAAGGTGTTTAAGCAGCATGTTGAGAGATCTAGTGAGGAAATAGAGGGAAATGGTCGCATATGCAGCAGAGATTTGGTGGGCTTAACGGTTTTAAAGTTAGGACTGCTCCTGCTTGGAGAGGGAAGAAAGGTATACCAAAGACTGCCCGAGCAAACTTGGGTGCTTACGTAGCAGCAAGAAGGCAAAGTTGCAGTATAACAGCACTGCCTACAGAAAACGTGCAACTCAGATTCTGTCATTGGCTTGTAAATCAGGGGAGAGCGCGAACGCAGTCCCCCACTACCACAAATTTTGCAGTCGAGTATCCCGCATGTGGGGACATCGCAGGCGTCAGCACACCCAAAGTGCAATGGGATAGCCTCATCCTGGGAGCGCCACCGCATTGATCATGGTATCTCCCCTGCCAGGTAAGTATGCTCAGCACTCACACTCGCTCACACCCCACAACAGCCGCTCCCTCTCACTCTCACACTCACTCACTTTTGCAACATCGAACATTCACTTACTCAACCTGCCCTGCCTGTCGATCAGCTTCATTCTTCAAATGGATCACCGAATCTCTCCAGGACTCCCGTTTTACTCAAATACCACCCACGGCTGCCCCTGCACTGCTTATCTGCATGGAGCCCTTCAAAGGACGCGCCCCGCCCCTGTTTCCTTCAGGCTGCCTCCTGATTCGCCGAAAAACAGGAGGGAAACTTCCAACTTTGTTTTCAAACACTCGTCCGAATTTGATGTCAACGCCAGTAAAAGCAACTTACAATCTTTGATTGTGAAACTAAAAGCATTTTTTAAAAACAATTTACCTCGACTTTCTACAATGTTTAGCTGCAGCTTTGCAAATCTCTCTTCAACCAGATTAGTGACTTCAGGTTGAAATCACATACAAGGTTAAGGGTGCCGGGGAAACATATTTCTCAACATTATGTTGGATGAGACACCAAACTGAGACCACCACCTCGTCTGGCTGCACATTCTGAGCACTCACCGCCCTCTGTCTAAAATAAACTGGCCTGTGAGTCGAATGTAATCGTCCTTTTCTTCCGTGTCTGATTTACCTGCTGCTTTCCCTGGGGTAAACGATTCCAAATTTCGAGGGCATATGTTTAGGGTGAGAAGAGAAAGACTTCAAAGGGATCTGGGGGCAACTATTTCACACAGAGGGTGCTGCGTGGACGCAATGAGCTGCCAGATGAAGTGATGGAGGTTGGTACAATTACAACATGCGAAAGGCATCTGAATGGCTATTTGGATAGGAAGGGGTCAGAGGGATAAGGGTCAAGTGTTGGCAAATGGGACTAAATTAAATTAGGATAAATGGATTAGTGCGGGGCAGCTGTGCTGCAGAACAAAGTGGGCTGAAGACCTGGATCAGTGCGGGGCAGCTGTGAGCTAGCACACAGTGGACTGGAGGCCAAGTGTGGTGTGGTGAGGCTGAGAGGCAGAACAGAGTGGGCTGGAGGCCTGGATTAGTGTGGAGCAGTTGTGAGAAAGAACAGAGGCCTGGATCAGTGCAGAGCAGCTGACAGCTGCAGAGGAGCCGATAGAGAGCTGCAACATTCTCGAATGTCTGAGAGCTGGATAGGGGCGGATTAGAGGCCTGTGTCAGTACAGAATTGCTGAGAGCTGGATGAGGCAGGATTAGAGGCCTGTGTCAGTACAGAATGGCTGAGAGCTGGATGGGGCAGGTTTGGGGCCTGTATCAGTACAGAATGACTGAGAGCTGGATGGAGCAGGATTAGAGGCCTGTATCAGTACAGAATGGCTGAGAGCTGGATGGGGGCGGATTAGAGGCCTGCGTCAGTACAGAAAGGCTGAGAGCTGGATGGGGCAGGATTAGAGGCCTGTATCAGTACAGAATGACTGAGAGCTGGATGTGGCAGGATTAGAGGCCTGTGTCAGTACAGAAAGGCTGAGAGCTGGATGGGGCAGGATTAGAGACCTGTATCAGTACAGAATGGCTGAGAGCTGGATGGGGGCATATTAGAGGCCTGTGTCAGTACAGAAAGGCTGAGAGCTGGATGGGGCAGGATTAGAGGCCTGTGTCAGTACAGAATGGCTGAGGCCTGGATGGGGGCGGATTAGAGGCCTGTGTCAGGACAAGATGGCTGAGGCCTGGATGGCAGCAGATTGTGGCCTGGATCCGTACAGAATGGCTGAGAGCTGGATTGGAGCAGACTGGAGACTTGGAGCAGAGCGAAAGCGGTAATTGGACTGGAGGTGGTTGTGGAGCTGGGGGAAGCTTGCTGTGAAGGTGATAGGTACATGCAAGTGGGTGGGGGTTGGGGAGCATCGATGGGGATAGGTCAGTGTGGAGTGTGGAGTGGATAGGTGGGAATGAAAATGGACAGGTGGGACAAGTCAAGTGGAGGGTGGGGTCTGAGATGAGGTGAGGCGTGGAAATTGAGGAAACGGGTGAAGTCAACATTGATGCTGTATGGTTGGAAGGTCCGAAGGTGGAAGATGAGGCATTGCTCCCCCCAGGCGTGAGGTGGGCTGGATTGTGCACTTTGTAGCTCAGGGTGTTGATGCCCTTGCTTGATAGGTTGGCGGAGAAGCAAATGGTGGTAAGACATGGAGCAGATGGTGACTGAGAGCAGTTAAGAGGGAAGGTGTTTAAGCAGCATGTTGAGAGATCTCGTGAGGAAATAGAGGGAAATGGTCGCATATGCAGCAGAGATTTGGTGGGCTTAACGGTTTTAAAGTTAGGACTGCTCCTGCTTGGAGAGGGAAGAAAGGTATACCAAAGACTGCCCGAGCAAACTTGGGTGCTTACGTAGCAGCAAGAAGGCAAAGTTGCAGTATAACAGCACTGCCTACAGAAAACGTGCAACTCAGATTCTGTCATTGGCTTGTAAATCAGGGGAGAGCGCGAACGCAGTCCCCCACTACCACAAATTTTGCAGTCGAGTATCCCGCATGTGGGGACATCGCAGGCGTCAGCACACCCAAAGTGCAATGGGATAGCCTCATCCTGGGAGCGCCACCGCATTGATCATGGTATCTCCCCTGCCAGGTAAGTATGCTCAGCACTCACACTCGCTCACACCCCACAACAGCCGCTCCCTCTCACTCTCACACTCACTCACTTTTGCAACATCGAACATTCACTTACTCAACCTGCCCTGCCTGTCGATCAGCTTCATTCTTCAAATGGATCACCGAATCTCTCCAGGACTCCCGTTTTACTCAAATACCACCCACGGCTGCCCCTGCACTGCTTATCTGCATGGAGCCCTTCAAAGGACGCGCCCCGCCCCTGTTTCCTTCAGGCTGCCTCCTGATTCGCCGAAAAACAGGAGGGAAACTTCCAACTTTGTTTTCAAACACTCGTCCGAATTTGATGTCAACGCCAGTAAAAGCAACTTACAATCTTTGATTGTGAAACTAAAAGCATTTTTTAAAAACAATTTACCTCGACTTTCTACAATGTTTAGCTGCAGCTTTGCAAATCTCTCTTCAACCAGATTAGTGACTTCAGGTTGAAATCACATACAAGGTTAAGGGTGCCGGGGAAACATATTTCTCAACATTATGTTGGATGAGACACCAAACTGAGACCACCACCTCGTCTGGCTGCACATTCTGAGCACTCACCGCCCTCTGTCTAAAATAAACTGGCCTGTGAGTCGAATGTAATCGTCCTTTTCTTCCGTGTCTGATTTACCTGCTGCTTTCCCTGGGGTAAACGATTCCAAATTTCGAGGGCATATGTTTAGGGTGAGAAGAGAAAGACTTCAAAGGGATCTGGGGGCAACTATTTCACACAGAGGGTGCTGCGTGGACGCAATGAGCTGCCAGATGAAGTGATGGAGGTTGGTACAATTACAACATGCGAAAGGCATCTGAATGGCTATTTGGATAGGAAGGGGTCAGAGGGATAAGGGTCAAGTGTTGGCAAATGGGACTAAATTAAATTAGGATAAATGGATTAGTGCGGGGCAGCTGTGCTGCAGAACAAAGTGGGCTGAAGACCTGGATCAGTGCGGGGCAGCTGTGAGCTAGCACACAGTGGACTGGAGGCCAAGTGTGGTGTGGTGAGGCTGAGAGGCAGAACAGAGTGGGCTGGAGGCCTGGATTAGTGTGGAGCAGTTGTGAGAAAGAACAGAGGCCTGGATCAGTGCAGAGCAGCTGACAGCTGCAGAGGAGCCGATAGAGAGCTGCAACATTCTCGAATGTCTGAGAGCTGGATAGGGGCGGATTAGAGGCCTGTGTCAGTACAGAATTGCTGAGAGCTGGATGAGGCAGGATTAGAGGCCTGTGTCAGTACAGAATGGCTGAGAGCTGGATGGGGCAGGTTTGGGGCCTGTATCAGTACAGAATGACTGAGAGCTGGATGGAGCAGGATTAGAGGCCTGTATCAGTACAGAATGGCTGAGAGCTGGATGGGGGCGGATTAGAGGCCTGCGTCAGTACAGAAAGGCTGAGAGCTGGATGGGGCAGGATTAGAGGCCTGTATCAGTACAGAATGACTGAGAGCTGGATGTGGCAGGATTAGAGGCCTGTGTCAGTACAGAAAGGCTGAGAGCTGGATGGGGCAGGATTAGAGACCTGTATCAGTACAGAATGGCTGAGAGCTGGATGGGGGCATATTAGAGGCCTGTGTCAGTACAGAAAGGCTGAGAGCTGGATGGAGCAGGATTAGAGGCCTGTGTCAGTACAGAATGGCTGAGGCCTGGATGGGGGCGGATTAGAGGCCTGTGTCAGGACAAGATGGCTGAGGCCTGGATGGCAGCAGATTGTGGCCTGGATCCGTACAGAATGGCTGAGAGCTGGATTGGAGCAGACTGGAGACTTGGAGCAGAGCGAAAGCGGTAATTGGACTGGAGGTGGTTGTGGAGCTGGGGGAAGCTTGCTGTGAAGGTGATAGGTACATGCAAGTGGGTGGGGGTTGGGGAGCATCGATGGGGATAGGTCAGTGTGGAGTGTGGAGTGGATAGGTGGGAATGAAAATGGACAGGTGGGACAAGTCAAGTGGAGGGTGGGGTCTGAGATGAGGTGAGGCGTGGAAATTGAGGAAACGGGTGAAGTCAACATTGATGCTGTATGGTTGGAAGGTCCGAAGGTGGAAGATGAGGCATTGCTCCCCCCAGGCGTGAGGTGGGCTGGATTGTGCACTTTGTAGCTCAGGGTGTTGATGCCCTTGCTTGATAGGTTGGCGGAGAAGCAAATGGTGGTAAGACATGGAGCAGATGGTGACTGAGAGCAGTTAAGAGGGAAGGTGTTTAAGCAGCATGTTGAGAGATCTCGTGAGGAAATAGAGGGAAATGGTCGCATATGCAGCAGAGATTTGGTGGGCTTAACGGTTTTAAAGTTAGGACTGCTCTTGCTTGGAGAGGGAAGAAAGGTATACCAAAGACTGCCCGAGCAAACTTGGGCGCTTACGTAGCAGCAAGAAGGCAAAGTTGCAGTATAACAGCACTGCCTACAGAAAACGTGCAACTCAGATTCTGTCATTGGCTTGTAAATCAGGGGAGAGCGCGAACGCAGTCCCCCACTACCACAAATTTTGCAGTCGAGTATCCCGCATGTGGGGACATCGCAGGCGTCAGCACACCCAAAGTGCAATGGGATAGCCTCATCCTGGGAGCGCCACCGCATTGATCATGGTATCTCCCCTGCCAGGTAAGTATGCTCAGCACTCACACTCGCTCACACCCCACAACAGCCGCTCCCTCTCACTCTCACACTCACTCACTTTTGCAACATCGAACATTCACTTACTCAACCTGCCCTGCCTGTCGATCAGCTTCATTCTTCAAATGGATCACCGAATCTCTCCAGGACTCCCGTTTTACTCAAATACCACCCACGGCTGCCCCTGCACTGCTTATCTGCATGGAGCCCTTCAAAGGACGCGCCCCGCCCCTGTTTCCTTCAGGCTGCCTCCTGATTCGCCGAAAAACAGGAGGGAAACTTCCAACTTTGTTTTCAAACACTCGTCCGAATTTGATGTCAACGCCAGTAAAAGCAACTTACAATCTTTGATTGTGAAACTAAAAGCATTTTTTAAAAACAATTTACCTCGACTTTCTACAATGTTTAGCTGCAGCTTTGCAAATCTCTCTTCAACCAGATTAGTGACTTCAGGTTGAAATCACATACAAGGTTAAGGGTGCCGGGGAAACATATTTCTCAACATTATGTTGGATGAGACACCAAACTGAGACCACCACCTCGTCTGGCTGCACATTCTGAGCACTCACCGCCCTCTGTCTAAAATAAACTGGCCTGTGAGTCGAATGTAATCGTCCTTTTCTTCCGTGTCTGATTTACCTGCTGCTTTCCCTGGGGTAAACGATTCCAAATTTCGAGGGCATATGTTTAGGGTGAGAAGAGAAAGACTTCAAAGGGATCTGGGGGCAACTATTTCACACAGAGGGTGCTGCGTGGACGCAATGAGCTGCCAGATGAAGTGATGGAGGTTGGTACAATTACAACATGCGAAAGGCATCTGAATGGCTATTTGGATAGGAAGGGGTCAGAGGGATAAGGGTCAAGTGTTGGCAAATGGGACTAAATTAAATTAGGATAAATGGATTAGTGCGGGGCAGCTGTGCTGCAGAACAAAGTGGGCTGAAGACCTGGATCAGTGCGGGGCAGCTGTGAGCTAGCACACAGTGGACTGGAGGCCAAGTGTGGTGTGGTGAGGCTGAGAGGCAGAACAGAGTGGGCTGGAGGCCTGGATTAGTGTGGAGCAGTTGTGAGAAAGAACAGAGGCCTGGATCAGTGCAGAGCAGCTGACAGCTGCAGAGGAGCCGATAGAGAGCTGCAACATTCTCGAATGTCTGAGAGCTGGATAGGGGCGGATTAGAGGCCTGTGTCAGTACAGAATTGCTGAGAGCTGGATGAGGCAGGATTAGAGGCCTGTGTCAGTACAGAATGGCTGAGAGCTGGATGGGGCAGGTTTGGGGCCTGTATCAGTACAGAATGGCTGAGGCCTGGATGGGGGCGTATTAGAGGCCTGTGTCAGTACAGAATGGCTGAGGCCTGGATGGGGGCGGATTAGAGGCCTGTGTCAGGACAAAATGGCTGAGGCCTGGATGGCAGCAGATTGTGGCCTGGATCCGTACAGAATGGCTGAGAGCTGGATTGGAGCAGACTGGAGACTTGGAGCAGAGCGAAACCGGTAATTGGACTGGAGGTGGTTGTGGAGCTGGGGGAAGCTTGCTGTGAAGGTGATAGGTACATGCAAGTGGGTGGGGGTTGGGGAGCATCGATGGGGATAGGTCAGTGTGGAGTGTGGAGTGGATAGGTGGGAATGAAAATGGACAGGTGGGACAAGTCAAGTGGAGGGTGGGGTCTGAGATGAGGCGAGGCGTGGAAATTGAGGAAACGGGTGAAGTCAACATTGATGCTGTATGGTTGGAAGGTCCGAAGGTGGAAGATGAGGCATTGCTCCCCCCAGGCGTGAGGTGGGCTGGATTGTGCACTTTGTAGCTCAGGGTGTTGATGCCCTTGCTTGATAGGTTGGCGAAGAAGCAAATGGTGGTAAGACATGGAGCAGATGGTGACTGAGAGCAGTTAAGAGGGAAGGTGTTTAAGCAGCATGTTGAGAGATCTCGTGAGGAAATAGAGGGAAATGGTCACATATGCAGCAGAGATTTGGTGGGCTTAACGGTTTTAAAGTTAGGACTGCTCCTGCTTGGAGAGGGAAGAAAGGTATACCAAAGACTGCCCGAGCAAACTTGGGTGCTTACGTAGCAGCAAGAAGGCAAAGTTGCAGTATAACAGCACTGCCTACAGAAAACGTGCAACTCAGATTCTGTCATTGGCTTGTAAATCAGGGGAGAGCGCGAACGCAGTCCCCCACTACCACAAATTTTGCAGTCGAGTATCCCGCATGTGGGGACATCGCAGGCGTCAGCACACCCAAAGTGCAATGGGATAGCCTCATCCTGGGAGCGCCACCGCATTGATCATGGTATCTCCCCTGCCAGGTAAGTATGCTCAGCACTCACACTCGCTCACACCCCACAACAGCCGCTCCCTCTCACTCTCACACTCACTCACTTTTGCAACATCGAACATTCACTTACTCAACCTGCCCTGCCTGTCGATCAGCTTCATTCTTCAAATGGATCACCGAATCTCTCCAGGACTCCCGTTTTACTCAAATACCACCCACGGCTGCCCCTGCACTGCTTATCTGCATGTAGCCCTTCAAAGGACGCGCCCCGCCCCTGTTTCCTTCAGGCTGCCTCCTGATTCGCCGAAAAACAGGAGGGAAACTTCCAACTTTGTTTTCAAACACTCGTCCGAATTTGATGTCAACGCCAGTAAAAGCAACTTACAATCTTTGATTGTGAAACTAAAAGCATTTTTTAAAAACAATTTACCTCGACTTTCTACAATGTTTAGCTGCAGCTTTGCAAATCTCTCTTCAACCAGATTAGTGACTTCAGGTTGAAATCACATACAAGGTTAAGGGTGCCGGGGAAACATATTTCTCAACATTATGTTGGATGAGACACCAAACTGAGACCACCACCTCGTCTGGCTGCACATTCTGAGCACTCACCGCCCTCTGTCTAAAATAAACTGGCCTGTGATTCAAATGTAATCGTCCTTTTCTTCCGTGTCTGATTTACCTGCTGCTTTCCCTGGGGTAAACGATTCCAAATTTCGAGGGCATATGTTTAGGGTGAGAAGAGAAAGACTTCAAAGGGATCTGGGGGCAACTATTTCACACAGAGGGTGCTGCGTGGACGCAATGAGCTGCCAGATGAAGTGATGGAGGTTGGTACAATTACAACATGCGAAAGGCATCTGAATGGCTATTTGGATAGGAAGGGTTCAGAGGGATCAGGGCCAAGTGTTGGCAAATGGGACTAAATTAAATTAGGATAAATGGATTAGTGCGGGGCAGCTGTGCTGCAGAACAAAGTGGGCTGAAGACCTGGATCAGTGCGGGGCAGCTGTGAGCCAGCACACAGTGGACTGGAGGCCAAGTGTGGTGTGGTGAGGCTGAGAGGCAGAACAGAGTGGGCTGGAGGCCTGGATTAGTGTGGAGCAGTTGTGAGAAAGAACAGAGGCCTGGATCAGTGCAGAGCAGCTGACAGCTGCAGAGGAGCCGATAGAGAGCTGCAACATTCTCGAATGTCTGAGAGCTGGATAGGGGCGGATTAGAGGCCAGTGTCAGTACAGAATTGCTGAGAGCTGGATGAGGCAGGATTAGAGGCCTGTGTCAGTACAGAATGGCTGAGAGCTGGATGGGGCAGGTTTGGGGCCTGTATCAGTACAGAATGACTGAGAGCTGGATGGAGCAGGATTAGAGGCCTGTATCAGTACAGAATGGCTGAGAGCTGGATGGGGGCGGATTAGAGGCCTGTGTCAGTACAGAAAGGATGAGAGCTGGATGGGGCAGGATTAGAGACCTGTATCAGTACAGAATGACTGAGAGCTGGATGGGGCAGGATTAGAGGCCTGTGTCAGTACAGAATGGCTGAGGCCTGGATGGGGGCGTATTAGAGGCCTGTGTCAGTACAGAATGGCTGAGGCCTGGATGGGGGCGGATTAGAGGCCTGTGTCAGGACAAGATGGCTGAGGCCTGGATGGCAGCAGATTGTGGCCTGGATCCGTACAGAATGGCTGAGAGCTGGATTGGAGCAGACTGGAGACTTGGAGCAGAGCGAAAGCGGTAATTGGACTGGAGGTGGTTGTGGAGCTGGGGGAAGCTTGCTGTGAAGGTGATAGGTACATGCAAGTGGGTGGGGGTTGGGGAGCATCGATGGGGATAGGTCAGTGTGGAGTGTGGAGTGGATAGGTGGGAATGAAAATGGACGGGTGGGACAAGTCAAGTGGAGGGTGGGGTCTGAGATGAGGCGAGGCGTGGAAATTGAGGAAACGGGTGAAGTCAACATTGATGCTGTATGGTTGGAAGGTCCGAAGGTGGAAGATGAGGCATTGCTCCCCCCAGGCGTGAGGTGGGCTGGATTGTGCACTTTGTAGCTCAGGGTGTTGATGCCCTTGCTTGATAGGTTGGCGAAGAAGCAAATGGTGGTAAGACATGGAGCAGATGGTGACTGAGAGCAGTTAAGAGGGAAGGTGTTTAAGCAGCATGTTGAGAGATCTCGTGAGGAAATAGAGGGAAATGGTCGCATATGCAGCAGAGATTTGGTGGGCTTAACGGTTTTAAAGTTAGGACTGCTCCTGCTTGGAGAGGGAAGAAAGGTATACCAAAGATTGCCCGAGCAAACTTGGGTGCTTACGTAGCAGCAAGAAGGCAAAGTTGCAGTATAACAGCACTGCCTACAGAAAACGTGCAACTCAGATTCTGTCATTGGCTTGTAAATCAGGGGAGAGCGCGAACGCAGTCCCCCACTACCACAAATTTTGCAGTCGAGTATCCCGCATGTGGGGACATCGCAGGCGTCAGCACACCCAAAGTGCAATGGGATAGCCTCATCCTGGGAGCGCCACCGCATTGATCATGGTATCTCCCCTGCCAGGTAAGTATGCTCAGCACTCACACTCGCTCACACCCCACAACAGCCGCTCCCTCTCACTCTCACACTCACTCACTTTTGCAACATCGAACATTCACTTACTCAACCTGCCCTGCCTGTCGATCAGCTTCATTCTTCAAATGGATCACCGAATCTCTCCAGGACTCCCGTTTTACTCAAATACCACCCACGGCTGCCCCTGCACTGCTTATCTGCATGGAGCCCTTCAAAGGACGCGCCCCGCCCCTGTTTCCTTCAGGCTGCCTCCTGATTCGCCGAAAAACAGGAGGGAAACTTCCAACTTTGTTTTCAAACACTCGTCCGAATTTGATGTCAACGCCAGTAAAAGCAACTTACAATCTTTGATTGTGAAACTAAAAGCATTTTTTAAAAACAATTTACCTCGACTTTCTACAATGTTTAGCTGCAGCTTTGCAAATCTCTCTTCAACCAGATTAGTGACTTCAGGTTGAAATCACATACAAGGTTAAGGGTGCCG
Organism: Hemiscyllium ocellatum; assembly: GCF_020745735.1. Taxonomy (NCBI): domain Eukaryota; kingdom Metazoa; phylum Chordata; class Chondrichthyes; order Orectolobiformes; family Hemiscylliidae; genus Hemiscyllium; species Hemiscyllium ocellatum. The sequence goes on from NC_083435.1 coordinate 37,244,510, forward strand.
GGGAAACATATTTCTCAACATTATGTTGGATGAGACACCAAACTGAGACCACCACCTCGTCTGGCTGCACATTCTGAGCACTCACCGCCCTCTGTCTAAAATAAACTGGCCTGTGATTCAAATGTAATCGTCCTTTTCTTCCGTGTCTGATTTACCTGCTGCTTTCCCTGGGGTAAACGATTCCAAATTTCGAGGGCATATGTTTAGGGTGAGAAGAGAAAGACTTCAAAGGGATCTGGGGGCAACTATTTCACACAGAGGGTGCTGCGTGGACGCAATGAGCTGCCAGATGAAGTGATGGAGGTTGGTACAATTACAACATGCGAAAGGCATCTGAATGGCTATTTGGATAGGAAGGGTTCAGAGGGATCAGGGCCAAGTGTTGGCAAATGGGACTAAATTAAATTAGGATAAATGGATTAGTGCGGGGCAGCTGTGCTGCAGAACAAAGTGGGCTGAAGACCTGGATCAGTGCGGGGCAGCTGTGAGCCAGCACACAGTGGACTGGAGGCCAAGTGTGGTGTGGTGAGGCTGAGAGGCAGAACAGAGTGGGCTGGAGGCCTGGATTAGTGTGGAGCAGTTGTGAGAAAGAACAGAGGCCTGGATCAGTGCAGAGCAGCTGACAGCTGCAGAGGAGCCGATAGAGAGCTGCAACATTCTCGAATGTCTGAGAGCTGGATAGGGGCGGATTAGAGGCCTGTGTCAGTACAGAATTGCTGAGAGCTGGATGAGGCAGGATTAGAGGCCTGTGTCAGTACAGAATGGCTGAGAGCTGGATGGGGCAGGTTTGGGGCCTGTATCAGTACAGAATGACTGAGAGCTGGATGGAGCAGGATTAGAGGCCTGTATCAGTACAGAATGGCTGAGAGCTGGATGGGGGCGGATTAGAGGCCTGTGTCAGTACAGAAAGGATGAGAGCTGGATGGGGCAGGATTAGAGACCTGTATCAGTACAGAATGACTGAGAGCTGGATGGGGCAGGATTAGAGGCCTGTGTCAGTACAGAATGGCTGAGGCCTGGATGGGGGCGTATTAGAGGCCTGTGTCAGTACAGAATGGCTGAGGCCTGGATGGGGGCGGATTAGAGGCCTGTGTCAGGACAAGATGGCTGAGGCCTGGATGGCAGCAGATTGTGGCCTGGATCCGTACAGAATGGCTGAGAGCTGGATTGGAGCAGACTGGAGACTTGGAGCAGAGCGAAAGCGGTAATTGGACTGGAGGTGGTTGTGGAGCTGGGGGAAGCTTGCTGTGAAGGTGATAGGTACATGCAAGTGGGTGGGGGTTGGGGAGCATCGATGGGGATAGGTCAGTGTGGAGTGTGGAGTGGATAGGTGGGAATGAAAATGGACGGGTGGGACAAGTCAAGTGGAGGGTGGGGTCTGAGATGAGGCGAGGCGTGGAAATTGAGGAAACGGGTGAAGTCAACATTGATGCTGTATGGTTGGAAGGTCCGAAGGTGGAAGATGAGGCATTGCTCCCCCCAGGCGTGAGGTGGGCTGGATTGTGCACTTTGTAGCTCAGGGTGTTGATGCCCTTGCTTGATAGGTTGGCGAAGAAGCAAATGGTGGTAAGACATGGAGCAGATGGTGACTGAGAGCAGTTAAGAGGGAAGGTGTTTAAGCAGCATGTTGAGAGATCTCGTGAGGAAATAGAGGGAAATGGTCGCATATGCAGCAGAGATTTGGTGGGCTTAACGGTTTTAAAGTTAGGACTGCTCCTGCTTGGAGAGGGAAGAAAGGTATACCAAAGATTGCCCGAGCAAACTTGGGTGCTTACGTAGCAGCAAGAAGGCAAAGTTGCAGTATAACAGCACTGCCTACAGAAAACGTGCAACTCAGATTCTGTCATTGGCTTGTAAATCAGGGGAGAGCGCGAACGCAGTCCCCCACTACCACAAATTTTGCAGTCGAGTATCCCGCATGTGGGGACATCGCAGGCGTCAGCACACCCAAAGTGCAATGGGATAGCCTCATCCTGGGAGCGCCACCGCATTGATCATGGTATCTCCCCTGCCAGGTAAGTATGCTCAGCACTCACACTCGCTCACACCCCACAACAGCCGCTCCCTCTCACTCTCACACTCACTCACTTTTGCAACATCGAACATTCACTTACTCAACCTGCCCTGCCTGTCGATCAGCTTCATTCTTCAAATGGATCACCGAATCTCTCCAGGACTCCCGTTTTACTCAAATACCACCCACGGCTGCCCCTGCACTGCTTATCTGCATGGAGCCCTTCAAAGGACGCGCCCCGCCCCTGTTTCCTTCAGGCTGCCTCCTGATTCGCCGAAAAACAGGAGGGAAACTTCCAACTTTGTTTTCAAACACTCGTCCGAATTTGATGTCAACGCCAGTAAAAGCAACTTACAATCTTTGATTGTGAAACTAAAAGCATTTTTTAAAAACAATTTACCTCGACTTTCTACAATGTTTAGCTGCAGCTTTGCAAATCTCTCTTCAACCAGATTAGTGACTTCAGGTTGAAATCACATACAAGGTTAAGGGTGCCGGGGAAACATATTTCTCAACATTATGTTGGATGAGACACCAAACTGAGACCACCACCTCGTCTGGCTGCACATTCTGAGCACTCACCGCCCTCTGTCTAAAATAAACTGGCCTGTGATTCAAATGTAATCGTCCTTTTCTTCCGTGTCTGATTTACCTGCTGCTTTCCCTGGGGTAAACGATTCCAAATTTCGAGGGCATATGTTTAGGGTGAGAAGAGAAAGACTTCAAAGGGATCTGGGGGCAACTATTTCACACAGAGGGTGCTGCGTGGACGCAATGAGCTGCCAGATGAAGTGATGGAGGTTGGTACAATTACAACATGCGAAAGGCATCTGAATGGCTATTTGGATAGGAAGGGTTCAGAGGGATCAGGGCCAAGTGTTGGCAAATGGGACTAAATTAAATTAGGATAAATGGATTAGTGCGGGGCAGCTGTGCTGCAGAACAAAGTGGGCTGAAGACCTGGATCAGTGCGGGGCAGCTGTGAGCCAGCACACAGTGGACTGGAGGCCAAGTGTGGTGTGGTGAGGCTGAGAGGCAGAACAGAGTGGGCTGGAGGCCTGGATTAGTGTGGAGCAGTTGTGAGAAAGAACAGAGGCCTGGATCAGTGCAGAGCAGCTGACAGCTGCAGAGGAGCCGATAGAGAGCTGCAACATTCTCGAATGTCTGAGAGCTGGATAGGGGCGGATTAGAGGCCTGTGTCAGTACAGAATTGCTGAGAGCTGGATGAGGCAGGATTAGAGGCCTGTGTCAGTACAGAATGGCTGAGAGCTGGATGGGGCAGGTTTGGGGCCTGTATCAGTACAGAATGACTGAGAGCTGGATGGAGCAGGATTAGAGGCCTGTATCAGTACAGAATGGCTGAGAGCTGGATGGGGGCGGATTAGAGGCCTGTGTCAGTACAGAAAGGATGAGAGCTGGATGGGGCAGGATTAGAGACCTGTATCAGTACAGAATGACTGAGAGCTGGATGGGGCAGGATTAGAGGCCTGTGTCAGTACAGAATGGCTGAGGCCTGGATGGGGGCGTATTAGAGGCCTGTGTCAGTACAGAATGGCTGAGGCCTGGATGGGGGCGGATTAGAGGCCTGTGTCAGGACAAGATGGCTGAGGCCTGGATGGCAGCAGATTGTGGCCTGGATCCGTACAGAATGGCTGAGAGCTGGATTGGAGCAGACTGGAGACTTGGAGCAGAGCGAAAGCGGTAATTGGACTGGAGGTGGTTGTGGAGCTGGGGGAAGCTTGCTGTGAAGGTGATAGGTACATGCAAGTGGGTGGGGGTTGGGGAGCATCGATGGGGATAGGTCAGTGTGGAGTGTGGAGTGGATAGGTGGGAATGAAAATGGACGGGTGGGACAAGTCAAGTGGAGGGTGGGGTCTGAGATGAGGCGAGGCGTGGAAATTGAGGAAACGGGTGAAGTCAACATTGATGCTGTATGGTTGGAAGGTCCGAAGGTGGAAGATGAGGCATTGCTCCCCCCAGGCGTGAGGTGGGCTGGATTGTGCACTTTGTAGCTCAGGGTGTTGATGCCCTTGCTTGATAGGTTGGCGAAGAAGCAAATGGTGGTAAGACATGGAGCAGATGGTGACTGAGAGCAGTTAAGAGGGAAGGTGTTTAAGCAGCATGTTGAGAGATCTCGTGAGGAAATAGAGGGAAATGGTCGCATATGCAGCAGAGATTTGGTGGGCTTAACGGTTTTAAAGTTAGGACTGCTCCTGCTTGGAGAGGGAAGAAAGGTATACCAAAGATTGCCCGAGCAAACTTGGGTGCTTACGTAGCAGCAAGAAGGCAAAGTTGCAGTATAACAGCACTGCCTACAGAAAACGTGCAACTCAGATTCTGTCATTGGCTTGTAAATCAGGGGAGAGCGCGAACGCAGTCCCCCACTACCACAAATTTTGCAGTCGAGTATCCCGCATGTGGGGACATCGCAGGCGTCAGCACACCCAAAGTGCAATGGGATAGCCTCATCCTGGGAGCGCCACCGCATTGATCATGGTATCTCCCCTGCCAGGTAAGTATGCTCAGCACTCACACTCGCTCACACCCCACAACAGCCGCTCCCTCTCACTCTCACACTCACTCACTTTTGCAACATCGAACATTCACTTACTCAACCTGCCCTGCCTGTCGATCAGCTTCATTCTTCAAATGGATCACCGAATCTCTCCAGGACTCCCGTTTTACTCAAATACCACCCACGGCTGCCCCTGCACTGCTTATCTGCATGGAGCCCTTCAAAGGACGCGCCCCGCCCCTGTTTCCTTCAGGCTGCCTCCTGATTCGCCGAAAAACAGGAGGGAAACTTCCAACTTTGTTTTCAAACACTCGTCCGAATTTGATGTCAACGCCAGTAAAAGCAACTTACAATCTTTGATTGTGAAACTAAAAGCATTTTTTAAAAACAATTTACCTCGACTTTCTACAATGTTTAGCTGCAGCTTTGCAAATCTCTCTTCAACCAGATTAGTGACTTCAGGTTGAAATCACATACAAGGTTAAGGGTGCCGGGGAAACATATTTCTCAACATTATGTTGGATGAGACACCAAACTGAGACCACCACCTCGTCTGGCTGCACATTCTGAGCACTCACCGCCCTCTGTCTAAAATAAACTGGCCTGTGATTCAAATGTAATCGTCCTTTTCTTCCGTGTCTGATTTACCTGCTGCTTTCCCTGGGGTAAACGATTCCAAATTTCGAGGGCATATGTTTAGGGTGAGAAGAGAAAGACTTCAAAGGGATCTGGGGGCAACTATTTCACACAGAGGGTGCTGCGTGGACGCAATGAGCTGCCAGATGAAGTGATGGAGGTTGGTACAATTACAACATGCGAAAGGCATCTGAATGGCTATTTGGATAGGAAGGGTTCAGAGGGATCAGGGCCAAGTGTTGGCAAATGGGACTAAATTAAATTAGGATAAATGGATTAGTGCGGGGCAGCTGTGCTGCAGAACAAAGTGGGCTGAAGACCTGGATCAGTGCGGGGCAGCTGTGAGCCAGCACACAGTGGACTGGAGGCCAAGTGTGGTGTGGTGAGGCTGAGAGGCAGAACAGAGTGGGCTGGAGGCCTGGATTAGTGTGGAGCAGTTGTGAGAAAGAACAGAGGCCTGGATCAGTGCAGAGCAGCTGACAGCTGCAGAGGAGCCGATAGAGAGCTGCAACATTCTCGAATGTCTGAGAGCTGGATAGGGGCGGATTAGAGGCCTGTGTCAGTACAGAATTGCTGAGAGCTGGATGAGGCAGGATTAGAGGCCTGTGTCAGTACAGAATGGCTGAGAGCTGGATGGGGCAGGTTTGGGGCCTGTATCAGTACAGAATGACTGAGAGCTGGATGGAGCAGGATTAGAGGCCTGTATCAGTACAGAATGGCTGAGAGCTGGATGGGGGCGGATTAGAGGCCTGTGTCAGTACAGAAAGGATGAGAGCTGGATGGGGCAGGATTAGAGACCTGTATCAGTACAGAATGACTGAGAGCTGGATGGGGCAGGATTAGAGGCCTGTGTCAGTACAGAATGGCTGAGGCCTGGATGGGGGCGTATTAGAGGCCTGTGTCAGTACAGAATGGCTGAGGCCTGGATGGGGGCGGATTAGAGGCCTGTGTCAGGACAAGATGGCTGAGGCCTGGATGGCAGCAGATTGTGGCCTGGATCCGTACAGAATGGCTGAGAGCTGGATTGGAGCAGACTGGAGACTTGGAGCAGAGCGAAAGCGGTAATTGGACTGGAGGTGGTTGTGGAGCTGGGGGAAGCTTGCTGTGAAGGTGATAGGTACATGCAAGTGGGTGGGGGTTGGGGAGCATCGATGGGGATAGGTCAGTGTGGAGTGTGGAGTGGATAGGTGGGAATGAAAATGGACGGGTGGGACAAGTCAAGTGGAGGGTGGGGTCTGAGATGAGGCGAGGCGTGGAAATTGAGGAAACGGGTGAAGTCAACATTGATGCTGTATGGTTGGAAGGTCCGAAGGTGGAAGATGAGGCATTGCTCCCCCCAGGCGTGAGGTGGGCTGGATTGTGCACTTTGTAGCTCAGGGTGTTGATGCCCTTGCTTGATAGGTTGGCGAAGAAGCAAATGGTGGTAAGACATGGAGCAGATGGTGACTGAGAGCAGTTAAGAGGGAAGGTGTTTAAGCAGCATGTTGAGAGATCTCGTGAGGAAATAGAGGGAAATGGTCGCATATGCAGCAGAGATTTGGTGGGCTTAACGGTTTTAAAGTTAGGACTGCTCCTGCTTGGAGAGGGAAGAAAGGTATACCAAAGACTGCCCGAGCAAACTTGGGTGCTTACGTAGCAGCAAGAAGGCAAAGTTGCAGTATAACAGCACTGCCTACAGAAAACGTGCAACTCAGATTCTGTCATTGGCTTGTAAATCAGGGGAGAGCGCGAACGCAGTCCCCCACTACCACAAATTTTGCAGTCGAGTATCCCGCATGTGGGGACATCGCAGGCGTCAGCACACCCAAAGTGCAATGGGATAGCCTCATCCTGGGAACGCCACCGCATTGATCATGGTATCTCCCCTGCCAGGTAAGTATGCTCAGCACTCACACTCGCTCACACCCCACAACAGCCGCTCCCTCTCACTCTCACACTCACTCACTTTTGCAACATCGAACATTCACTTACTCAACCTGCCCTGCCTGTCGATCAGCTTCATTCTTCAAATGGATCACCGAATCTCTCCAGGACTCCCGTTTTACTCAAATACCACCCACGGCTGCCCCTGCACTGCTTATCTGCATGTAGCCCTTCAAAGGACGCGCCCCGCCCCTGTTTCCTTCAGGCTGCCTCCTGATTCGCCGAAAAACAGGAGGGAAACTTCCAACTTTGTTTTCAAACACTCGTCCGAATTTGATGTCAACGCCAGTAAAAGCAACTTACAATCTTTGATTGTGAAACTAAAAGCATTTTTTAAAAACAATTTACCTCGACTTTCTACAATGTTTAGCTGCAGCTTTGCAAATCTCTCTTCAACCAGATTAGTGACTTCAGGTTGAAATCACATACAAGGTTAAGGGTGCCGGGGAAACATATTTCTCAACATTATGTTGGATGAGACACCAAACTGAGACCACCACCTCGTCTGGCTGCACATTCTGAGCACTCACCGCCCTCTGTCTAAAATAAACTGGCCTGTGATTCAAATGTAATCGTCCTTTTCTTCCGTGTCTGATTTACCTGCTGCTTTCCCTGGGGTAAACGATTCCAAATTTCGAGGGCATATGTTTAGGGTGAGAAGAGAAAGACTTCAAAGGGATCTGGGGGCAACTATTTCACACAGAGGGTGCTGCGTGGACGCAATGAGCTGCCAGATGAAGTGATGGAGGTTGGTACAATTACAACATGCGAAAGGCATCTGAATGGCTATTTGGATAGGAAGGGTTCAGAGGGATCAGGGCCAAGTGTTGGCAAATGGGACTAAATTAAATTAGGATAAATGGATTAGTGCGGGGCAGCTGTGCTGCAGAACAAAGTGGGCTGAAGACCTGGATCAGTGCGGGGCAGCTGTGAGCCAGCACACAGTGGACTGGAGGCCAAGTGTGGTGTGGTGAGGCTGAGAGGCAGAACAGAGTGGGCTGGAGGCCTGGATTAGTGTGGAGCAGTTGTGAGAAAGAACAGAGGCCTGGATCAGTGCAGAGCAGCTGACAGCTGCAGAGGAGCCGATAGAGAGCTGCAACATTCTCGAATGTCTGAGAGCTGGATAGGGGCGGATTAGAGGCCTGTGTCAGTACAGAATTGCTGAGAGCTGGATGAGGCAGGATTAGAGGCCTGTGTCAGTACAGAATGGCTGAGAGCTGGATGGGGCAGGTTTGGGGCCTGTATCAGTACAGAATGACTGAGAGCTGGATGGAGCAGGATTAGAGGCCTGTATCAGTACAGAATGGCTGAGAGCTGGATGGGGGCGGATTAGAGGCCTGTGTCAGTACAGAAAGGCTGAGAGCTGGATGGGGCAGGATTAGAGGCCTGTATCAGTACAGAATGACTGAGAGCTGGATGTGGCAGGATTAGAGGCCTGTGTCAGTACAGAAAGGCTGAGAGCTGGATGGGGCAGGATTAGAGACCTGTATCAGTACAGAATGGCTGAGAGCTGGATGGGGGCATATTAGAGGCCTGTGTCAGTACAGAAAGGCTGAGAGCTGGATGGGGCAGGATTAGAGGCCTGTGTCAGTACAGAATGGCTGAGTCCTGGATGGGGGCGTATTAGAGGCCTGTGTCAGTACAGAATGGCTGAGGCCTGGATGGGGGCGGATTAGAGGCCTGTGTCAGGACAAGATGGCTGAGGCCTGGATGGCAGCAGATTGTGGCCTGGATCCGTACAGAATGGCTGAGAGCTGGATTGGAGCAGACTGGAGACTTGGAGCAGAGCGAAAGCGGTAATTGGACTGGAGGTGGTTGTGGAGCTGGGGGAAGCTTGCTGTGAAGGTGATAGGTACATGCAAGTGGGTGGGGGTTGGGGAGCATCGATGGGGATAGGTCAGTGTGGAGTGTGGAGTGGATAGGTGGGAATGAAAATGGACAGGTGGGACAAGTCAAGTGGAGGGTGGGGTCTGAGATGAGGCGAGGCGTGGAAATTGAGGAAACGGGTGAAGTCAACATTGATGCTGTATGGTTGGAAGGTCCGAAGGTGGAAGATGAGGCATTGCTCCCCCCAGGCGTGAGGTGGGCTGGATTGTGCACTTTGTAGCTCAGGGTGTTGATGCCCTTGCTTGATAGGTTGGCGAAGAAGCAAATGGTGGTAAGACATGGAGCAGATGGTGACTGAGAGCAGTTAAGAGGGAAGGTGTTTAAGCAGCATGTTGAGAGATCTCGTGAGGAAATAGAGGGAAATGGTCGCATATGCAGCAGAGATTTGGTGGGCTTAACGGTTTTAAAGTTAGGACTGCTCCTGCTTGGAGAGGGAAGAAAGGTATACCAAAGACTGCCCGAGCAAACTTGGGTGCTTACGTAGCAGCAAGAAGGCAAAGTTGCAGTATAACAGCACTGCCTACAGAAAACGTGCAACTCAGATTCTGTCATTGGCTTGTAAATCAGGGGAGAGCGCGAACGCAGTCCCCCACAACCACAAATTTTGCAGTCGAGTATCCCGCATGTGGGGACATCGCAGGCGTCAGCACACCCAAAGTGCAATGGGATAGCCTCATCCTGGGAGCGCCACCGCATTGATCATGGTATCTCCCCTGCCAGGTAAGTATGCTCAGCACTCACACTCGCTCACACCCCACAACAGCCGCTCCCTCTCACTCTCACACTCACTCACTTTTGCAACATCGAACATTCACTTACTCAACCTGCCCTGCCTGTCGATCAGCTTCATTCTTCAAATGGATCACCGAATCTCTCCAGGACTCCCGTTTTACTCAAATACCACCCACGGCTGCCCCTGCACTGCTTATCTGCATGTAGCCCTTCAAAGGACGCGCCCCGCCCCTGTTTCCTTCAGGCTGCCTCCTGATTCGCCGAAAAACAGGAGGGAAACTTCCAACTTTGTTTTCAAACACTCGTCCGAATTTGATGTCAACGCCAGTAAAAGCAACTTACAATCTTTGATTGTGAAACTAAAAGCATTTTTTAAAAACAATTTACCTCGACTTTCTACAATGTTTAGCTGCAGCTTTGCAAATCTCTCTTCAACCAGATTAGTGACTTCAGGTTGAAATCACATACAAGGTTAAGGGTGCCGGGGAAACATATTTCTCAACATTATGTTGGATGAGACACCAAACTGAGACCACCACCTCGTCTGGCTGCACATTCTGAGCACTCACCGCCCTCTGTCTAAAATAAACTGGCCTGTGATTCAAATGTAATCGTCCTTTTCTTCCGTGTCTGATTTACCTGCTGCTTTCCCTGGGGTAAACGATTCCAAATTTCGAGGGCATATGTTTAGGGTGAGAAGAGAAAGACTTCAAAGGGATCTGGGGGCAACTATTTCACACAGAGGGTGCTGCGTGGACGCAATGAGCTGCCAGATGAAGTGATGGAGGTTGGTACAATTACAACATGCGAAAGGCATCTGAATGGCTATTTGGATAGGAAGGGTTCAGAGGGATCAGGGCCAAGTGTTGGCAAATGGGACTAAATTAAATTAGGATAAATGGATTAGTGCGGGGCAGCTGTGCTGCAGAACAAAGTGGGCTGAAGACCTGGATCAGTGCGGGGCAGCTGTGAGCCAGCACACAGTGGACTGGAGGCCAAGTGTGGTGTGGTGAGGCTGAGAGGCAGAACAGAGTGGGCTGGAGGCCTGGATTAGTGTGGAGCAGTTGTGAGAAAGAACAGAGGCCTGGATCAGTGCAGAGCAGCTGACAGCTGCAGAGGAGCCGATAGAGAGCTGCAACATTCTCGAATGTCTGAGAGCTGGATAGGGGCGGATTAGAGGCCTGTGTCAGTACAGAATTGCTGAGAGCTGGATGAGGCAGGATTAGAGGCCTGTGTCAGTACAGAATGGCTGAGAGCTGGATGGGGCAGGTTTGGGGCCTGTATCAGTACAGAATGACTGAGAGCTGGATGGAGCAGGATTAGAGGCCTGTATCAGTACAGAATGGCTGAGAGCTGGATGGGGGCGGATTAGAGGCCTGTGTCAGTACAGAAAGGCTGAGAGCTGGATGGGGCAGGATTAGAGGCCTGTATCAGTACAGAATGACTGAGAGCTGGATGTGGCAGGATTAGAGGCCTGTGTCAGTACAGAAAGGCTGAGAGCTGGATGGGGCAGGATTAGAGACCTGTATCAGTACAGAATGGCTGAGAGCTGGATGGGGGCATATTAGAGGCCTGTGTCAGTACAGAATGGCTGAGAGCTGGATGGGGGCGGATTAGAGGCCTGTGTCAGTACAGAATGACTGAGAGCTGGATGGGGCAGGATTAGAGGCCTGTGTCAGTACAGAATGGCTGAGGCCTGGATGGGGGCGTATTAGAGGCCTGTGTCAGTACAGAATGGCTGAGGCCTGGATGGGGGCGGATTAGAGGCCTGTGTCAGGACAAGATGGCTGAGGCCTGGATGGCAGCAGATTGTGGCCTGGATCCGTACAGAATGGCTGAGAGCTGGATTGGAGCAGACTGGAGACTTGGAGCAGAGCGAAAGCGGTAATTGGACTGGAGGTGGTTGTGGAGCTGGGGGAAGCTTGCTGTGAAGGTGATAGGTACATGCAAGTGGGTGGGGGTTGGGGAGCATCGATGGGGATAGGTCAGTGTGGAGTGTGGAGTGGATAGGTGGGAATGAAAATGGACAGGTGGGACAAGTCAAGTGGAGGGTGGGGTCTGAGATGAGGCGAGGCGTGGAAATTGAGGAAACGGGTGAAGTCAACATTGATGCTGTATGGTTGGAAGGTCCGAAGGTGGAAGATGAGGCATTGCTCCCCCCAGGCGTGAGGTGGGCTGGATTGTGCACTTTGTAGCTCAGGGTGTTGATGCCCTTGCTTGATAGGTTGGCGAAGAAGCAAATGGTGGTAAGACATGGAGCAGATGGTGACTGAGAGCAGTTAAGAGGGAAGGTGTTTAAGCAGCATGTTGAGAGATCTCGTGAGGAAATAGAGGGAAATGGTCGCATATGCAGCAGAGATTTGGTGGGCTTAACGGTTTTAAAGTTAGGACTGCTCCTGCTTGGAGAGGGAAGAAAGGTATACCAAAGACTGCCCGAGCAAACTTGGGTGCTTACGTAGCAGCAAGAAGGCAAAGTTGCAGTATAACAGCACTGCCTACAGAAAACGTGCAACTCAGATTCTGTCATTGGCTTGTAAATCAGGGGAGAGCGCGAACGCAGTCCCCCACAACCACAAATTTTGCAGTCGAGTATCCCGCATGTGGGGACATCGCAGGCGTCAGCACACCCAAAGTGCAATGGGATAGCCTCATCCTGGGAGCGCCACCGCATTGATCATGGTATCTCCCCTGACAGGTAAGTATGCTCAGCACTCACACTCGCTCACACCCCACAACAGCCGCTCCCTCTCACTCTCACACTCACTCACTTTTGCAACATCGAACATTCACTTACTCAACCTGCCCTGCCTGTCGATCAGCTTCATTCTTCAAATGGATCACCGAATCTCTCCAGGACTCCCGTTTTACTCAAATACCACCCACGGCTGCCCCTGCACTGCTTATCTGCATGTAGCCCTTCAAAGGACGCGCCCCGCCCCTGTTTCCTTCAGGCTGCCTCCTGATTCGCCGAAAAACAGGAGGGAAACTTCCAACTTTGTTTTCAAACACTCGTCCGAATTTGATGTCAACGCCAGTAAAAGCAACTTACAATCTTTGATTGTGAAACTAAAAGCATTTTTTAAAAACAATTTACCTCGACTTTCTACAATGTTTAGCTGCAGCTTTGCAAATCTCTCTTCAACCAGATTAGTGACTTCAGGTTGAAATCACATACAAGGTTAAGGGTGCCGGGGAAACATATTTCTCAACATTATGTTGGATGAGACACCAAACTGAGACCACCACCTCGTCTGGCTGCACATTCTGAGCACTCACCGCCCTCTGTCTAAAATAAACTGGCCTGTGATTCAAATGTAATCGTCCTTTTCTTCCGTGTCTGATTTACCTGCTGCTTTCCCTGGGGTAAACGATTCCAAATTTCGAGGGCATATGTTTAGGGTGAGAAGAGAAAGACTTCAAAGGGATCTGGGGGCAACTATTTCACACAGAGGGTGCTGCGTGGACGCAATGAGCTGCCAGATGAAGTGATGGAGGTTGGTACAATTACAACATGCGAAAGGCATCTGAATGGCTATTTGGATAGGAAGGGTTCAGAGAGATCAGGGCCAAGTGTTGGCAAATGGGACTAAATTAAATTAGGATAAATGGATTAGTGCGGGGCAGCTGTGCTGCAGAACAAAGTGGGCTGAAGACCTGGATCAGTGCGGGGCAGCTGTGAGCCAGCACACAGTGGACTGGAGGCCAAGTGTGGTGTGGTGAGGCTGAGAGGCAGAACAGAGTGGGCTGGAGGCCTGGATTAGTGTGGAGCAGTTGTGAGAAAGAACAGAGGCCTGGATCAGTGCAGAGCAGCTGACAGCTGCAGAGGAGCCGATAGAGAGCTGCAACATTCTCGAATGTCTGAGAGCTGGATAGGGGCGGATTAGAGGCCTGTGTCAGTACAGAATTGCTGAGAGCTGGATGAGGCAGGATTAGAGGCCTGTGTCAGTACAGAATGGCTGAGAGCTGGATGGGGCAGGTTTGGGGCCTGTATCAGTACAGAATGACTGAGAGCTGGATGGAGCAGGATTAGAGGCCTGTATCAGTACAGAAAGGATGAGAGCTGGATGGGGCAGGATTAGAGACCTGTATCAGTACAGAATGACTGAGAGCTGGATGGGGCAGGATTAGAGGCCTGTGTCAGTACAGAATGGCTGAGTCCTGGATGGGGGCGTATTAGAGGCCTGTGTCAGTACAGAATGGCTGAGGCCTGGATGGGGGCGGATTAGAGGCCTGTGTCAGGACAAGATGGCTGAGGCCTGGATGGCAGCAGATTGTGGCCTGGATCCGTACAGAATGGCTGAGAGCTGGATTGGAGCAGACTGGAGACTTGGAGCAGAGCGAAAGCGGTAATTGGACTGGAGGTGGTTGTGGAGCTGGGGGAAGCTTGCTGTGAAGGTGATAGGTACATGCAAGTGGGTGGGGGTTGGGGAGCATCGATGGGGATAGGTCAGTGTGGAGTGTGGAGTGGATAGGTGGGAATGAAAATGGACAGGTGGGACAAGTCAAGTGGAGGGTGGGGTCTGAGATGAGGCGAGGCGTGGAAATTGAGGAAACGGGTGAAGTCAACATTGATGCTGTATGGTTGGAAGGTCCGAAGGTGGAAGATGAGGCATTGCTCCCCCCAGGCGTGAGGTGGGCTGGATTGTGCACTTTGTAGCTCAGGGTGTTGATGCCCTTGCTTGATAGGTTGGCGAAGAAGCAAATGGTGGTAAGACATGGAGCAGATGGTGACTGAGAGCAGTTAAGAGGGAAGGTGTTTAAGCAGCATGTTGAGAGATCTCGTGAGGAAATAGAGGGAAATGGTCGCATATGCAGCAGAGATTTGGTGGGCTTAACGGTTTTAAAGTTAGGACTGCTCCTGCTTGGAGAGGGAAGAAAGGTATACCAAAGACTGCCCGAGCAAACTTGGGTGCTTACGTAGCAGCGAGAAGGCAAAGTTGCAGTATAACAGCACTGCCTACAGAAAACGTGCAACTCAGATTCTGTCATTGGCTTGTAAATCAGGGGAGAGCGCGAACGCAGTCCCCCACAACCACAAATTTTGCAGTCGAGTATCCCGCATGTGGGGACATCGCAGGCGTCAGCACACCCAAAGTGCAATGGGATAGCCTCATCCTGGGAGCGCCACCGCATTGATCATGGTATCTCCCCTGCCAGGTAAGTATGCTCAGCACTCACACTCGCTCACACCCCACAACAGCCGCTCCCTCTCACTCTCACACTCACTCACTTTTGCAACATCGAACATTCACTTACTCAACCTGCCCTGCCTGTCGATCAGCTTCATTCTTCAAATGGATCACCGAATCTCTCCAGGACTCCCGTTTTACTCAAATACCACCCACGGCTGCCCCTGCACTGCTTATCTGCATGTAGCCCTTCAAAGGACGCGCCCCGCCCCTGTTTCCTTCAGGCTGCCTCCTGATTCGCCGAAAAACAGGAGGGAAACTTCCAACTTTGTTTTCAAACACTCGTCCGAATTTGATGTCAACGCCAGTAAAAGCAACTTACAATCTTTGATTGTGAAACTAAAAGCATTTTTTAAAAACAATTTACCTCGACTTTCTACAATGTTTAGCTGCAGCTTTGCAAATCTCTCTTCAACCAGATTAGTGACTTCAGGTTGAAATCACATACAAGGTTAAGGGTGCCGGGGAAACATATTTCTCAACATTATGTTGGATGAGACACCAAACTGAGACCACCACCTCGTCTGGCTGCACATTCTGAGCACTCACCGCCCTCTGTCTAAAATAAACTGGCCTGTGATTCAAATGTAATCGTCCTTTTCTTCCGTGTCTGATTTACCTGCTGCTTTCCCTGGGGTAAACGATTCCAAATTTCGAGGGCATATGTTTAGGGTGAGAAGAGAAAGACTTCAAAGGGATCTGGGGGCAACTATTTCACACAGAGGGTGCTGCGTGGACGCAATGAGCTGCCAGATGAAGTGATGGAGGTTGGTACAATTACAACATGCGAAAGGCATCTGAATGGCTATTTGGATAGGAAGGGTTCAGAGAGATCAGGGCCAAGTGTTGGCAAATGGGACTAAATTAAATTAGGATAAATGGATTAGTGCGGGGCAGCTGTGCTGCAGAACAAAGTGGGCTGAAGACCTGGATCAGTGCGGGGCAGCTGTGAGCCAGCACACAGTGGACTGGAGGCCAAGTGTGGTGTGGTGAGGCTGAGAGGCAGAACAGAGTGGGCTGGAGGCCTGGATTAGTGTGGAGCAGTTGTGAGAAAGAACAGAGGCCTGGATCAGTGCAGAGCAGCTGACAGCTGCAGAGGAGCCGATAGAGAGCTGCAACATTCTCGAATGTCTGAGAGCTGGATAGGGGCGGATTAGAGGCCTGTGTCAGTACAGAATTGCTGAGAGCTGGATGAGGCAGGATTAGAGGCCTGTGTCAGTACAGAATGGCTGAGAGCTGGATGGGGCAGGTTTGGGGCCTGTATCAGTACAGAATGACTGAGAGCTGGATGGAGCAGGATTAGAGGCCTGTATCAGTACAGAATGGCTGAGAGCTGGATGGGGGCGGATTAGAGGCCTGTGTCAGTACAGAAAGGCTGAGAGCTGGATGGGGCAGGATTAGAGGCCTGTATCAGTACAGAATGACTGAGAGCTGGATGTGGCAGGATTAGAGGCCTGTGTCAGTACAGAAAGGCTGAGAGCTGGATGGGGCAGGATTAGAGACCTGTATCAGTACAGAATGGCTGAGAGCTGGATGGGGGCATATTAGAGGCCTGTGTCAGTACAGAATGGCTGAGAGCTGGATGGGGGCGGATTAGAGGCCTGTGTCAGTACAGAATGACTGAGAGCTGGATGGGGCAGGATTAGAGGCCTGTGTCAGTACAGAATGGCTGAGGCCTGGATGGGGGCGTATTAGAGGCCTGTGTCAGTACAGAATGGCTGAGGCCTGGATGGGGGCGGATTAGAGGCCTGTGTCAGGACAAGATGGCTGAGGCCTGGATGGCAGCAGATTGTGGCCTGGATCCGTACAGAATGGCTGAGAGCTGGATTGGAGCAGACTGGAGACTTGGAGCAGAGCGAAAGCGGTAATTGGACTGGAGGTGGTTGTGGAGCTGGGGGAAGCTTGCTGTGAAGGTGATAGGTACATGCAAGTGGGTGGGGGTTGGGGAGCATCGATGGGGATAGGTCAGTGTGGAGTGTGGAGTGGATAGGTGGGAATGAAAATGGACAGGTGGGACAAGTCAAGTGGAGGGTGGGGTCTGAGATGAGGCGAGGCGTGGAAATTGAGGAAACGGGTGAAGTCAACATTGATGCTGTATGGTTGGAAGGTCCGAAGGTGGAAGATGAGGCATTGCTCCCCCCAGGCGTGAGGTGGGCTGGATTGTGCACTTTGTAGCTCAGGGTGTTGATGCCCTTGCTTGATAGGTTGGCGAAGAAGCAAATGGTGGTAAGACATGGAGCAGATGGTAACTGAGAGCAGTTAAGAGGGAAGGTGTTTAAGCAGCATGTTGAGAGATCTCGTGAGAAAATAGAGGGAAATGGTCGCATATGCAGCAGAGATTTGGTGGGCTTAACGGTTTTAAAGTTAGGACTGCTCCTGCTTGGAGAGGGAAGAAAGGTATACCAAAGACTGCCCGAGCAAACTTGGGTGCTTACGTAGCAGCAAGAAGGCAAAGTTGCAGTATAACAGCACTGCCTACAGAAAACGTGCAACTCAGATTCTGTCATTGGCTTGTAAATCAGGGGAGAGCGCGAACGCAGTCCCCCACAACCACAAATTTTGCAGTCGAGTATCCCGCATGTGGGGACATCGCAGGCGTCAGTACACCCAAAGTGCAATGGGATAGCCTCATCCTGGGAGCGCCACCGCATTGATCATGGTATCTCCCCTGACAGGTAAGTATGCTCAGCACTCACACTCGCTCACACCCCACAACAGCCGCTCCCTCTCACTCTCACACTCACTCACTTTTGCAACATCGAACATTCACTTACTCAACCTGCCCTGCCTGTCGATCAGCTTCATTCTTCAAATGGATCACCGAATCTCTCCAGGACTCCCGTTTTACTCAAATACCACCCACGGCTGCCCCTGCACTGCTTATCTGCATGTAGCCCTTCAAAGGACGCGCCCCGCCCCTGTTTCCTTCAGGCTGCCTCCTGATTCGCCGAAAAACAGGAGGGAAACTTCCAACTTTGTTTTCAAACACTCGTCCGAATTTGATGTCAACGCCAGTAAAAGCAACTTACAATCTTTGATTGTGAAACTAAAAGCATTTTTTAAAAACAATTTACCTCGACTTTCTACAATGTTTAGCTGCAGCTTTGCAAATCTCTCTTCAACCAGATTAGTGACTTCAGGTTGAAATCACATACAAGGTTAAGGGTGCCGGGGAAACATATTTCTCAACATTATGTTGGATGAGACACCAAACTGAGACCACCACCTCGTCTGGCTGCACATTCTGAGCACTCACCGCCCTCTGTCTAAAATAAACTGGCCTGTGATTCAAATGTAATCGTCCTTTTCTTCCGTGTCTGATTTACCTGCTGCTTTCCCTGGGGTAAACGATTCCAAATTTCGAGGGCATATGTTTAGGGTGAGAAGAGAAAGACTTCAAAGGGATCTGGGGGCAACTATTTCACACAGAGGGTGCTGCGTGGACGCAATGAGCTGCCAGATGAAGTGATGGAGGTTGGTACAATTACAACATGCGAAAGGCATCTGAATGGCTATTTGGATAGGAAGGGTTCAGAGAGATCAGGGCCAAGTGTTGGCAAATGGGACTAAATTAAATTAGGATAAATGGATTAGTGCGGGGCAGCTGTGCTGCAGAACAAAGTGGGCTGAAGACCTGGATCAGTGCGGGGCAGCTGTGAGCCAGCACACAGTGGACTGGAGGCCAAGTGTGGTGTGGTGAGGCTGAGAGGCAGAACAGAGTGGGCTGGAGGCCTGGATTAGTGTGGAGCAGTTGTGAGAAAGAACAGAGGCCTGGATCAGTGCAGAGCAGCTGACAGCTGCAGAGGAGCCGATAGAGAGCTGCAACATTCTCGAATGTCTGAGAGCTGGATAGGGGCGGATTAGAGGCCTGTGTCAGTACAGAATTGCTGAGAGCTGGATGAGGCAGGATTAGAGGCCTGTGTCAGTACAGAATGGCTGAGAGCTGGATGGGGCAGGTTTGGGGCCTGTATCAGTACAGAATGACTGAGAGCTGGATGGAGCAGGATTAGAGGCCTGTATCAGTACAGAAAGGATGAGAGCTGGATGGGGCAGGATTAGAGACCTGTATCAGTACAGAATGACTGAGAGCTGGATGGGGCAGGATTAGAGGCCTGTGTCAGTACAGAATGGCTGAGTCCTGGATGGGGGCGTATTAGAGGCCTGTGTCAGTACAGAATGGCTGAGGCCTGGATGGGGGCGGATTAGAGGCCTGTGTCAGGACAAGATGGCTGAGGCCTGGATGGCAGCAGATTGTGGCCTGGATCCGTACAGAATGGCTGAGAGCTGGATTGGAGCAGACTGGAGACTTGGAGCAGAGCGAAAGCGGTAATTGGACTGGAGGTGGTTGTGGAGCTGGGGGAAGCTTGCTGTGAAGGTGATAGGTACATGCAAGTGGGTGGGGGTTGGGGAGCATCGATGGGGATAGGTCAGTGTGGAGTGTGGAGTGGATAGGTGGGAATGAAAATGGACAGGTGGGACAAGTCAAGTGGAGGGTGGGGTCTGAGATGAGGCGAGGCGTGGAAATTGAGGAAACGGGTGAAGTCAACATTGATGCTGTATGGTTGGAAGGTCCGAAGGTGGAAGATGAGGCATTGCTCCCCCCAGGCGTGAGGTGGGCTGGATTGTGCACTTTGTAGCTCAGGGTGTTGATGCCCTTGCTTGATAGGTTGGCGAAGAAGCAAATGGTGGTAAGACATGGAGCAGATGGTGACTGAGAGCAGTTAAGAGGGAAGGTGTTTAAGCAGCATGTTGAGAGATCTCGTGAGGAAATAGAGGGAAATGGTCGCATATGCAGCAGAGATTTGGTGGGCTTAACGGTTTTAAAGTTAGGACTGCTCCTGCTTGGAGAGGGAAGAAAGGTATACCAAAGACTGCCCGAGCAAACTTGGGTGCTTACGTAGCAGCAAGAAGGCAAAGTTGCAGTATAACAGCACTGCCTACAGAAAACGTGCAACTCAGATTCTGTCATTGGCTTGTAAATCAGGGGAGAGCGCGAACGCAGTCCCCCACAACCACAAATTTTGCAGTCGAGTATCCCGCATGTGGGGACATCGCAGGCGTCAGCACACCCAAAGTGCAATGGGATAGCCTCATCCTGGGAGCGCCACCGCATTGATCATGGTATCTCCCCTGCCAGGTAAGTATGCTCAGCACTCACACTCGCTCACACCCCACAACAGCCGCTCCCTCTCACTCTCACACTCACTCACTTTTGCAACATCGAACATTCACTTACTCAACCTGCCCTGCCTGTCGATCAGCTTCATTCTTCAAATGGATCACCGAATCTCTCCAGGACTCCCGTTTTACTCAAATACCACCCACGGCTGCCCCTGCACTGCTTATCTGCATGTAGCCCTTCAAAGGACGCGCCCCGCCCCTGTTTCCTTCAGGCTGCCTCCTGATTCGCCGAAAAACAGGAGGGAAACTTCCAACTTTGTTTTCAAACACTCGTCCGAATTTGATGTCAACGCCAGTAAAAGCAACTTACAATCTTTGATTGTGAAACTAAAAGCATTTTTTTAAAAACAATTTACCTCGACTTTCTACAATGTTTAGCTGCAGCTTTGCAAATCTCTCTTCAACCAGATTAGTGACTTCAGGTTGAAATCACATACAAGGTTAAGGGTGCCGGGGAAACATATTTCTCAACATTATGTTGGATGAGACACCAAACTGAGACCACCACCTCGTCTGGCTGCACATTCTGAGCACTCACCGCCCTCTGTCTAAAATAAACTGGCCTGTGATTCAAATGTAATCGTCCTTTTCTTCCGTGTCTGATTTACCTGCTGCTTTCCCTGGGGTAAACGATTCCAAATTTCGAGGGCATATGTTTAGGGTGAGAAGAGAAAGACTTCAAAGGGATCTGGGGGCAACTATTTCACACAGAGGGTGCTGCGTGGACGCAATGAGCTGCCAGATGAAGTGATGGAGGTTGGTACAATTACAACATGCGAAAGGCATCTGAATGGCTATTTGGATAGGAAGGGTTCAGAGAGATCAGGGCCAAGTGTTGGCAAATGGGACTAAATTAAATTAGGATAAATGGATTAGTGCGGGGCAGCTGTGCTGCAGAACAAAGTGGGCTGAAGACCTGGATCAGTGCGGGGCAGCTGTGAGCCAGCACACAGTGGACTGGAGGCCAAGTGTGGTGTGGTGAGGCTGAGAGGCAGAACAGAGTGGGCTGGAGGCCTGGATTAGTGTGGAGCAGTTGTGAGAAAGAACAGAGGCCTGGATCAGTGCAGAGCAGCTGACAGCTGCAGAGGAGCCGATAGAGAGCTGCAACATTCTCGAATGTCTGAGAGCTGGATAGGGGCGGATTAGAGGCCTGTGTCAGTACAGAATTGCTGAGAGCTGGATGAGGCAGGATTAGAGGCCTGTGTCAGTACAGAATGGCTGAGAGCTGGATGGGGCAGGTTTGGGGCCTGTATCAGTACAGAATGACTGAGAGCTGGATGGAGCAGGATTAGAGGCCTGTATCAGTACAGAATGGCTGAGAGCTGGATGGGGGCGGATTAGAGGCCTGTGTCAGTACAGAATGACTGAGAGCTGGATGGGGCAGGATTAGAGGCCTGTGTCAGTACAGAATGGCTGAGGCCTGGATGGGGGCGTATTAGAGGCCTGTGTCAGTACAGAATGGCTGAGGCCTGGATGGGGGCGGATTAGAGGCCTGTGTCAGGACAAGATGGCTGAGGCCTGGATGGCAGCAGATTGTGGCCTGGATCCGTACAGAATGGCTGAGAGCTGGATTGGAGCAGACTGGAGACTTGGAGCAGAGCGAAAGCGGTAATTGGACTGGAGGTGGTTGTGGAGCTGGGGGAAGCTTGCTGTGAAGGTGATAGGTACATGCAAGTGGGTGGGGGTTGGGGAGCATCGATGGGGATAGGTCAGTGTGGAGTGTGGAGTGGATAGGTGGGAATGAAAATGGACAGGTGGGACAAGTCAAGTGGAGGGTGGGGTCTGAGATGAGGCGAGGCGTGGAAATTGAGGAAACGGGTGAAGTCAACATTGATGCTGTATGGTTGGAAGGTCCGAAGGTGGAAGATGAGGCATTGCTCCCCCCAGGCGTGAGGTGGGCTGGATTGTGCACTTTGTAGCTCAGGGTGTTGATGCCCTTGCTTGATAGGTTGGCGAAGAAGCAAATGGTGGTAAGACATGGAGCAGATGGTAACTGAGAGCAGTTAAGAGGGAAGGTGTTTAAGCAGCATGTTGAGAGATCTCGTGAGAAAATAGAGGGAAATGGTCGCATATGCAGCAGAGATTTGGTGGGCTTAACGGTTTTAAAGTTAGGACTGCTCCTGCTTGGAGAGGGAAGAAAGGTATACCAAAGACTGCCCGAGAAAACTTGGGTGCTTACGTAGCAGCAAGAAGGCAAAGTTGCAGTATAACAGCACTGCCTACAGAAAACGTGCAACTCAGATTCTGTCATTGGCTTGTAAATCAGGGGAGAGCGCGAACGCAGTCCCCCACAACCACAAATTTTGCAGTCGAGTATTCCGCATGTGGGGACATCGCAGGCGTCAGCACACCCAAAGTGCAATGGGATAGCCTCATCCTGGGAGCGCCACCGCATTGATCATGGTATCTCCCCTGACAGGTAAGTATGCTCAGCACTCACACTCGCTCACACCCCACAACAGCCGCTCCCTCTCACTCTCACACTCACTCACTTTTGCAACATCGAACATTCACTTACTCAACCTGCCCTGCCTGTCGATCAGCTTCATTCTTCAAATGGATCACCGAATCTCTCCAGGACTCCCGTTTTACTCAAATACCACCCACGGCTGCCCCTGCACTGCTTATCTGCATGTAGCCCTTCAAAGGACGCGCCCCGCCCCTGTTTCCTTCAGGCTGCCTCCTGATTCGCCGAAAAACAGGAGGGAAACTTCCAACTTTGTTTTCAAACACTCGTCCGAATTTGATGTCAACGCCAGTAAAAGCAACTTACAATCTTTGATTGTGAAACTAAAAGCATTTTTTTAAAAACAATTTACCTCGACTTTCTACAATGTTTAGCTGCAGCTTTGCAAATCTCTCTTCAACCAGATTAGTGACTTCAGGTTGAAATCACATACAAGGTTAAGGGTGCCGGGGAAACATATTTCTCAACATTATGTTGGATGAGACACCAAACTGAGACCACCACCTCGTCTGGCTGCACATTCTGAGCACTCACCGCCCTCTGTCTAAAATAAACTGGCCTGTGATTCAAATGTAATCGTCCTTTTCTTCCGTGTCTGATTTACCTGCTGCTTTCCCTGGGGTAAACGATTCCAAATTTCGAGGGCATATGTTTAGGGTGAGAAGAGAAAGACTTCAAAGGGATCTGGGGGCAACTATTTCACACAGAGGGTGCTGCGTGGACGCAATGAGCTGCCAGATGAAGTGATGGAGGTTGGTACAATTACAACATGCGAAAGGCATCTGAATGGCTATTTGGATAGGAAGGGTTCAGAGAGATCAGGGCCAAGTGTTGGCAAATGGGACTAAATTAAATTAGGATAAATGGATTAGTGCGGGGCAGCTGTGCTGCAGAACAAAGTGGGCTGAAGACCTGGATCAGTGCGGGGCAGCTGTGAGCCAGCACACAGTGGACTGGAGGCCAAGTGTGGTGTGGTGAGGCTGAGAGGCAGAACAGAGTGGGCTGGAGGCCTGGATTAGTGTGGAGCAGTTGTGAGAAAGAACAGAGGCCTGGATCAGTGCAGAGCAGCTGACAGCTGCAGAGGAGCCGATAGAGAGCTGCAACATTCTCGAATGTCTGAGAGCTGGATAGGGGCGGATTAGAGGCCTGTGTCAGTACAGAATTGCTGAGAGCTGGATGAGGCAGGATTAGAGGCCTGTGTCAGTACAGAATGGCTGAGAGCTGGATGGGGCAGGTTTGGGGCCTGTATCAGTACAGAATGACTGAGAGCTGGATGGAGCAGGATTAGAGGCCTGTATCAGTACAGAATGGCTGAGAGCTGGATGGGGGCGGATTAGAGGCCTGTGTCAGTACAGAATGACTGAGAGCTGGATGGGGCAGGATTAGAGGCCTGTGTCAGTACAGAATGGCTGAGGCCTGGATGGGGGCGTATTAGAGGCCTGTGTCAGTACAGAATGGCTGAGGCCTGGATGGGGGCGGATTAGAGGCCTGTGTCAGGACAAGATGGCTGACGCCTGGATGGCAGCAGATTGTGGCCTGGATCCGTACAGAATGGCTGAGAGCTGGATTGGAGCAGACTGGAGACTTGGAGCAGAGCGAAAGCGGTAATTGGACTGGAGGTGGTTGTGGAGCTGGGGGAAGCTTGCTGTGAAGGTGATAGGTACATGCAAGTGGGTGGGGGTTGGGGAGCATCGATGGGGATAGGTCAGTGTGGAGTGTGGAGTGGATAGGTGGGAATGAAAATGGACAGGTGGGACAAGTCAAGTGGAGGGTGGGGTCTGAGATGAGGCGAGGCGTGGAAATTGAGGAAACGGGTGAAGTCAACATTGATGCTGTATGGTTGGAAGGTCCGAAGGTGGAAGATGAGGCATTGCTCCCCCCAGGCGTGAGGTGGGCTGGATTGTGCACTTTGTAGCTCAGGGTGTTGATGCCCTTGCTTGATAGGTTGGCGAAGAAGCAAATGGTGGTAAGACATGGAGCAGATGGTAACTGAGAGCAGTTAAGAGGGAAGGTGTTTAAGCAGCATGTTGAGAGATCTCGTGAGAAAATAGAGGGAAATGGTCGCATATGCAGCAGAGATTTGGTGGGCTTAACGGTTTTAAAGTTAGGACTGCTCCTGCTTGGAGAGGGAAGAAAGGTATACCAAAGACTGCCCGAGAAAACTTGGGTGCTTACGTAGCAGCAAGAAGGCAAAGTTGCAGTATAACAGCACTGCCTACAGAAAACGTGCAACTCAGATTCTGTCATTGGCTTGTAAATCAGGGGAGAGCGCGAACGCAGTCCCCCACAACCACAAATTTTGCAGTCGAGTATTCCGCATGTGGGGACATCGCAGGCGTCAGCACACCCAAAGTGCAATGGGATAGCCTCATCCTGGGAGCGCCACCGCATTGATCATGGTATCTCCCCTGCCAGGTAAGTATGCTCAGCACTCACACTCGCTCACACCCCACAACAGCCGCTCCCTCTCACTCTCACACTCACTCACTTTTGCAACATCGAACATTCACTTACTCAACCTGCCCTGCCTGTCGATCAGCTTCATTCTTCAAATGGATCACCGAATCTCTCCAGGACTCCCGTTTTACTCAAATACCACCCACGGCTGCCCCTGCACTGCTTATCTGCATGTAGCCCTTCAAAGGACGCGCCCCGCCCCTGTTTCCTTCAGGCTGCCTCCTGATTCGCCGAAAAACAGGAGGGAAACTTCCAACTTTGTTTTCAAACACTCGTCCGAATTTGATGTCAACGCCAGTAAAAGCAACTTACAATCTTTGATTGTGAAACTAAAAGCATTTTTTTAAAAACAATTTACCTCGACTTTCTACAATGTTTAGCTGCAGCTTTGCAAATCTCTCTTCAACCAGATTAGTGACTTCAGGTTGAAATCACATACAAGGTTAAGGGTGCCGGGGAAACATATTTCTCAACATTATGTTGGATGAGACACCAAACTGAGACCACCACCTCGTCTGGCTGCACATTCTGAGCACTCACCGCCCTCTGTCTAAAATAAACTGGCCTGTGATTCAAATGTAATCGTCCTTTTCTTCCGTGTCTGATTTACCTGCTGCTTTCCCTGGGGTAAACGATTCCAAATTTCGAGGGCATATGTTTAGGGTGAGAAGAGAAAGACTTCAAAGGGATCTGGGGGCAACTATTTCACACAGAGGGTGCTGCGTGGACGCAATGAGCTGCCAGATGAAGTGATGGAGGTTGGTACAATTACAACATGCGAAAGGCATCTGAATGGCTATTTGGATAGGAAGGGTTCAGAGAGATCAGGGCCAAGTGTTGGCAAATGGGACTAAATTAAATTAGGATAAATGGATTAGTGCGGGGCAGCTGTGCTGCAGAACAAAGTGGGCTGAAGACCTGGATCAGTGCGGGGCAGCTGTGAGCCAGCACACAGTGGACTGGAGGCCAAGTGTGGTGTGGTGAGGCTGAGAGGCAGAACAGAGTGGGCTGGAGGCCTGGATTAGTGTGGAGCAGTTGTGAGAAAGAACAGAGGCCTGGATCAGTGCAGAGCAGCTGACAGCTGCAGAGGAGCCGATAGAGAGCTGCAACATTCTCGAATGTCTGAGAGCTGGATAGGGGCGGATTAGAGGCCTGTGTCAGTACAGAATTGCTGAGAGCTGGATGAGGCAGGATTAGAGGCCTGTGTCAGTACAGAATGGCTGAGAGCTGGATGGGGCAGGTTTGGGGCCTGTATCAGTACAGAATGACTGAGAGCTGGATGGAGCAGGATTAGAGGCCTGTATCAGTACAGAAAGGATGAGAGCTGGATGGGGCAGGATTAGAGACCTGTATCAGTACAGAATGACTGAGAGCTGGATGGGGCAGGATTAGAGGCCTGTGTCAGTACAGAATGGCTGAGTCCTGGATGGGGGCGTATTAGAGGCCTGTGTCAGTACAGAATGGCTGAGGCCTGGATGGGGGCGGATTAGAGGCCTGTGTCAGGACAAGATGGCTGAGGCCTGGATGGCAGCAGATTGTGGCCTGGATCCGTACAGAATGGCTGAGAGCTGGATTGGAGCAGACTGGAGACTTGGAGCAGAGCGAAAGCGGTAATTGGACTGGAGGTGGTTGTGGAGCTGGGGGAAGCTTGCTGTGAAGGTGATAGGTACATGCAAGTGGGTGGGGGTTGGGGAGCATCGATGGGGATAGGTCAGTGTGGAGTGTGGAGTGGATAGGTGGGAATGAAAATGGACAGGTGGGACAAGTCAAGTGGAGGGTGGGGTCTGAGATGAGGCGAGGCGTGGAAATTGAGGAAACGGGTGAAGTCAACATTGATGCTGTATGGTTGGAAGGTCCGAAGGTGGAAGATGAGGCATTGCTCCCCCCAGGCGTGAGGTGGGCTGGATTGTGCACTTTGTAGCTCAGGGTGTTGATGCCCTTGCTTGATAGGTTGGCGAAGAAGCAAATGGTGGTAAGACATGGAGCAGATGGTGACTGAGAGCAGTTAAGAGGGAAGGTGTTTAAGCAGCATGTTGAGAGATCTCGTGAGGAAATAGAGGGAAATGGTCGCATATGCAGCAGAGATTTGGTGGGCTTAACGGTTTTAAAGTTAGGACTGCTCCTGCTTGGAGAGGGAAGAAAGGTATACCAAAGACTGCCCGAGCAAACTTGGGTGCTTACGTAGCAGCAAGAAGGCAAAGTTGTAGTATAACAGCACTGCCTACAGAAAACGTGCAACTCAGATTCTGTCATTGGCTTGTAAATCAGGGGAGAGCGCGAACGCAGTCCCCCACAACCACAAATTTTGCAGTCGAGTATCCCGCATGTGGGGACATCGCAGGCGTCAGCACACCCAAAGTGCAATGGGATAGCCTCATCCTGGGAGCGCCACCGCATTGATCATGGTATCTCCCCTGCCAGGTAAGTATGCTCAGCACTCACACTCGCTCACACCCCACAACAGCCGCTCCCTCTCACTCTCACACTCACTCACTTTTGCAACATCGAACATTCACTTACTCAACCTGCCCTGCCTGTCGATCAGCTTCATTCTTCAAATGGATCACCGAATCTCTCCAGGACTCCCGTTTTACTCAAATACCACCCACGGCTGCCCCTGCACTGCTTATCTGCATGGAGCCCTTCAAAGGACGCGCCCCGCCCCTGTTTCCTTCAGGCTGCCTCCTGATTCGCCGAAAAACAGGAGGGAAACTTCCAACTTTGTTTTCAAACACTCGTCCGAATTTGATGTCAACGCCAGTAAAAGCAACTTACAATCTTTGATTGTGAAACTAAAAGCATTTTTTAAAAACAATTTACCTCGACTTTCTACAATGTTTAGCTGCAGCTTTGCAAATCTCTCTTCAACCAGATTAGTGACTTCAGGTTGAAATCACATACAAGGTTAAGGGTGCCGGGGAAACATATTTCTCAACATTATGTTGGATGAGACACCAAACTGAGACCACCACCTCGTCTGGCTGCACATTCTGAGCACTCACCGCCCTCTGTCTAAAATAAACTGGCCTGTGATTCAAATGTAATCGTCCTTTTCTTCCGTGTCTGATTTACCTGCTGCTTTCCCTGGGGTAAACGATTCCAAATTTCGAGGGCATATGTTTAGGGTGAGAAGAGAAAGACTTCAAAGGGATCTGGGGGCAACTATTTCACACAGAGGGTGCTGCGTGGACGCAATGAGCTGCCAGATGAAGTGATGGAGGTTGGTACAATTACAACATGCGAAAGGCATCTGAATGGCTATTTGGATAGGAAGGGTTCAGAGAGATCAGGGCCAAGTGTTGGCAAATGGGACTAAATTAAATTAGGATAAATGGATTAGTGCGGGGCAGCTGTGCTGCAGAACAAAGTGGGCTGAAGACCTGGATCAGTGCGGGGCAGCTGTGAGCCAGCACACAGTGGACTGGAGGCCAAGTGTGGTGTGGTGAGGCTGAGAGGCAGAACAGAGTGGGCTGGAGGCCTGGATTAGTGTGGAGCAGTTGTGAGAAAGAACAGAGGCCTGGATCAGTGCAGAGCAGCTGACAGCTGCAGAGGAGCCGATAGAGAGCTGCAACATTCTCGAATGTCTGAGAGCTGGATAGGGGCGGATTAGAGGCCTGTGTCAGTACAGAATTGCTGAGAGCTGGATGAGGCAGGATTAGAGGCCTGTGTCAGTACAGAATGGCTGAGAGCTGGATGGGGCAGGTTTGGGGCCTGTATCAGTACAGAATGACTGAGAGCTGGATGGAGCAGGATTAGAGGCCTGTATCAGTACAGAAAGGATGAGAGCTGGATGGGGCAGGATTAGAGACCTGTATCAGTACAGAATGACTGAGAGCTGGATGGGGCAGGATTAGAGGCCTGTGTCAGTACAGAATGGCTGAGTCCTGGATGGGGGCGTATTAGAGGCCTGTGTCAGTACAGAATGGCTGAGGCCTGGATGGGGGCGGATTAGAGGCCTGTGTCAGGACAAGATGGCTGAGGCCTGGATGGCAGCAGATTGTGGCCTGGATCCGTACAGAATGGCTGAGAGCTGGATTGGAGCAGACTGGAGACTTGGAGCAGAGCGAAAGCGGTAATTGGACTGGAGGTGGTTGTGGAGCTGGGGGAAGCTTGCTGTGAAGGTGATAGGTACATGCAAGTGGGTGGGGGTTGGGGAGCATCGATGGGGATAGGTCAGTGTGGAGTGTGGAGTGGATAGGTGGGAATGAAAATGGACAGGTGGGACAAGTCAAGTGGAGGGTGGGGTCTGAGATGAGGCGAGGCGTGGAAATTGAGGAAACGGGTGAAGTCAACATTGATGCTGTATGGTTGGAAGGTCCGAAGGTGGAAGATGGGGCATTGCTCCCCCCAGGCGTGAGGTGGGCTGGATTGTGCACTTTGTAGCTCAGGGTGTTGATGCCCTTGCTTGATAGGTTGGCGAAGAAGCAAATGGTGGTAAGACATGGAGCAGATGGTGACTGAGAGCAGTTAAGAGGGAAGGTGTTTAAGCAGCATGTTGAGAGATCTCGTGAGGAAATAGAGGGAAATGGTCGCATATGCAGCAGAGATTTGGTGGGCTTAACGGTTTTAAAGTTAGGACTGCTCCTGCTTGGAGAGGGAAGAAAGGTATACCAAAGACTGCCCGAGCAAACTTGGGTGCTTATGTAGCAGCGAGAAGGCAAAGTTGCAGTATAACAGCACTGCCTACAGAAAACGTGCAACTCAGATTCTGTCATTGGCTTGTAAATCAGGGGAGAGCGCGAACGCAGTCCCCAACAACCACAAATTTTGCAGTCGAGTATCCCGCATGTGGGGACATCGCAGGCGTCAGCACACCCAAAGTGCAATGGGATAGCCTCATCCTGGGAGCGCCACCGCATTGATCATGGTATCTCCCCTGCCAGGTAAGTATGCTCAGCACTCACACTCGCTCACACCCCACAACAGCCGCTCCCTCTCACTCTCACACTCACTCACTTTTGCAACATCGAACATTCACTTACTCAACCTGCCCTGCCTGTCGATCAGCTTCATTCTTCAAATGGATCACCGAATCTCTCCAGGACTCCCGTTTTACTCAAATACCACCCACGGCTGCCCCTGCACTGCTTATCTGCATGGAGCCCTTCAAAGGACGCGCCCCGCCCCTGTTTCCTTCAGGCTGCCTCCTGATTCGCCGAAAAACAGGAGGGAAACTTCCAACTTTGTTTTCAAACACTCGTCCGAATTTGATGTCAACGCCAGTAAAAGCAACTTACAATCTTTGATTGTGAAACTAAAAGCATTTTTTAAAAACAATTTACCTCGACTTTCTACAATGTTTAGCTGCAGCTTTGCAAATCTCTCTTCAACCAGATTAGTGACTTCAGGTTGAAATCACATACAAGGTTAAGGGTGCCGGGGAAACATATTTCTCAACATTATGTTGGATGAGACACCAAACTGAGACCACCACCTCGTCTGGCTGCACATTCTGAGCACTCACCGCCCTCTGTCTAAAATAAACTGGCCTGTGAGTCGAATGTAATCGTCCTTTTCTTCCGTGTCTGATTTACCTGCTGCTTTCCCTGGGGTAAACGATTCCAAATTTCGAGGGCATATGTTTAGGGTGAGAAGAGAAAGACTTCAAAGGGATCTGGGGGCAACTATTTCACACAGAGGGTGCTGCGTGGACGCAATGAGCTGCCAGATGAAGTGATGGAGGTTGGTACAATTACAACATGCGAAAGGCATCTGAATGGCTATTTGGATAGGAAGGGTTCAGAGGGATCAGGGCCAAGTGTTGGCAAATGGGACTAAATTAAATTAGGATAAATGGATTAGTGCGGGGCAGCTGTGCTGCAGAACAAAGTGGGCTGAAGACCTGGATCAGTGCGGGGCAGCTGTGAGCCAGCACACAGTGGACTGGAGGCCAAGTGTGGTGTGGTGAGGCTGAGAGGCAGAACAGAGTGGGCTGGAGGCCTGGATTAGTGTGGAGCAGTTGTGAGAAAGAACAGAGGCCTGGATCAGTGCAGAGCAGCTGACAGCTGCAGAGGAGCCGATAGAGAGCTGCAACATTCTCGAATGTCTGAGAGCTGGATAGGGGCGGATTAGAGGCCTGTGTCAGTACAGAATTGCTGAGAGCTGGATGAGGCAGGATTAGAGGCCTGTGTCAGTACAGAATGGCTGAGAGCTGGATGGGGCAGGTTTGGGGCCTGTATCAGTACAGAATGACTGAGAGCTGGATGGAGCAGGATTAGAGGCCTGTATCAGTACAGAATGGCTGAGAGCTGGATGGCGGCATATTTGAGGCCTGTGTCAGTACAGAAAGGCTGAGAGCTGGATGGGGCAGGATTAGAGGCCTGTGTCAGTACAGAATGGCTGAGAGCTGGATGGGGCAGGATTAGAGGCCTGTGTCAGGACAAGATGGCTGAGGCCTGGATGGCAGCAGATTGTGGCCTGGATCCGTACAGAATGGCTGAGAGCTGGATTGGAGCAGACTGGAGACTTGGAGCAGAGTGAAAGCGGTAATTGGACTGGAGGTGGTTGTGGAGCTGGGGGAAGCTTGCTGTGAAGGTGATAGGTACATGCAAGTGGGTGGGGGTTGGGGAGCATCGATGGGGATAGGTCAGTGTGGAGTGTGGAGTGGATAGGTGGGAATGAAAATGGACAGGTGGGACAAGTCAAGTGGAGGGTGGGGTCTGAGATGAGGTGAGGCGTGGAAATTGAGGAAACGGGTGAAGTCAACATTGATGCTGTATGGTTGGAAGGTCCGAAGGTGGAAGATGAGGCATTGCTCCCCCCAGGCGTGAGGTGGGCTGGATTGTGCACTTTGTAGCTCAGGGTGTTGATGCCCTTGCTTGATAGGTTGGCGGAGAAGCAAATGGTGGTAAGACATGGAGCAGATGGTGACTGAGAGCAGTTAAGAGGGAAGGTGTTTAGGAACCCTCCAACCACAAGGTACCTCAACTCAGCACCGCCCTCCTAACCTGCAATCCTCTTCCTGACCTCTCCGCCCCCACCCCACTCCGGCCTATCACCCTCACCTTGACCTCCTTCCACCTATCCCACCTCCATCGCCCCTCCCCCTAGTCCCTCCTCCCTACCTTTTATCTCAGCCGGCTTGGCTCTCTCTCTCTTATTCCTGATGAAGGGCTTATGCTCGAAACGTCGAATTCTCTATTCCTGAGATGCTGCCTAACCTGCTGTGCTTTGACCAGCAACACATTTGCAGCAAGGTGTTTAAGCAGCATGTTGAGAGATCTCGTGAGGAAATAGAGGGAAATGGTCGCATATGCAGCAGAGATTTGGTGGGCTTAACGGTTTTAAAGTTAGGACTGCTCCTGCTTGGAGAGGGAAGAAAGGTATACCAAAGACTGCCCGAGCAAACTTGGGTGCTTACGTAGCAGCAAGAAGGCAAAGTTGCAGTATAACAGCACTGCCTACAGAAAACGTGCAACTCAGATTCTGTCATTGGCTTGTAAATCAGGGGAGAGCGCGAACGCAGTCCCCCACTACCACAAATTTTGCAGTCGAGTATCCCGCATGTGGGGACATCGCAGGCGTCAGCACACCCAAAGTGCAATGGGATAGCCTCATCCTGGGAGCGCCACTTTTTTTTTTATTTCAAAAATATACTTTATTCATAAAATATGCATAGAATAATTTGATACACTGTACATTAGGTAATGCCATTCATATTTCCACATTTACATACACAGCTCCGAATTATCATTATTCCATACAGATCAGTGCATTTCTCACTCATATATTGAGCTGAGGTGTCAGCAGAGCCCAAATGACTGCATGGACCCCCTGCTTTTCTTTAGACAGGCAGATGTTAAACGGTGGTCTTTCCCCACCGCGCCTTGGCGGCAGCTGCCCCAAGCTTCAGCGCGTCCCTCAACACGTAGTCCTGGACCTTGGAATGTGCCAGTCTGCAACACTCAGTCGGGGTCAACTCCTTCAGCTGGAAGATCAACAGGTTTCGGACCGCCCAGAGAGCGTCCTTCACCGAGTTGATGATCCTCCAGGCGCAGTTGATGTTCGTCTCGGTATGCGTCCCGGGGAACAGGCCGTAGAGCACGGACTCCCGCGTCACGGCGCTGCTCGGGACGAACCTCGACAAATACCACTGCATTCCTCTCCAGACTTCCTCTGCATAGGCACATTCCAGAAGGAGGTGTGTGACAGTCTCGTCCCCCCCCGCAGCCGCTTCGAGGGCAGCGTGCGGTGCGGCTGAGAGTCCGGGCGTGCATAAAGGATCTCACAGGCAGAGCCCTTCTCACCACCAGCCAAGCCATGTCTTGGTGCTTGTTGGAAAGTTCTGGCGATGAGGCATTCTGCCAAATTGCTTTGACAGTCTGCTCAGGGAACCACTCAACAGGATCCGCCCTCTCCTTTTCCCGAAGGGTCTCGAGGACGCTACGTGCTGACCACTTCCTGATGGACTTGTGGTCAAAAGTGTTTTTCTTCAGAAATTTCTCCACGAAGGACAGGTGGTACGGAACGGTCCAACTACTCGGAGCGTTCCGCGGCAGCGAGGCCAGGCCCATCCTTCGCAACACCGGGGACAGGTAGAACCTCAGTACGTAGTGACACTTGGTGTTTGTGTACCGGGGATCCACACACAGCTTGATGCAGCCACACACAAAGGTGGCCATCAGGGTGAGGGTGGCATTGGGTGTATTTTTTCCCCCGTTGCCCAGATCTTTGTACAGCGAGTCCCTTCGGACCCGGTCCATCTTTGAACTCCATATGAACTGGAAGATGGCCCGGGCGACTGCAGCGGCGCAGGTTCTGGGAATAGGCCAGACCTGTGCCACGTACAACAGCAATGACAGTGCCTCACACCTGATGACCAGGTTTTTTCCCGTGATGGAGAGCGACCGTAGCCTCCATCTGCCCAGTTTCTGCCTCACTTTACTGATACGCTCCTCCCAAGACTTGGCGCACGCCCCAGCCCCCCCCGAACCAAATACCCAGCACCTTCAGGTGATCGGTCCTGACCGTGAAGGGGATCGAGGATTGGTCGGCCCAGTTCCCGAAGAGCATGGCCTCGCTCTTGCCTCGGTTTACCTTGGCCCCCGAGGCCCGTTCGAACTGGTCACATATGCACATGAGTCTGCGCACGGACAGCGGATCCGAGCAGAAAACGGCGACGTCATCCATGTACAGGGAGGCCTTAACCTGCAGGCCCCCGCTGCCCGGAATAGTCACCCCTCTCAGGCTCGCATCCTTCCTGATGGACTCGGCAAATGGCTCTATGCAGCACACAAACAAGGCAGGAGAGAGAGGGCAGCCCTGCCTGACTCCAGATCTGACTGGGAAGCTATCTGATTCCCACCCATTGATTGAGACTGCACTGACGATGTTGGTGTAGAGCAGTCTGATCCAATTGCAGATTCCCTCCCCAAAGCCCATTTTGGAGAGAACATCTCTCATATACCTGTGTGATATCCTGTCAAAGGCTTTCTCCTGGTCCAGGCTGATCAGGCAGGCGTCCAACCCTCTGTCCTGCACGTAGGCGATCGTATTCCTGAGGAGTGCGAGACTCTCAGCGATCTTCCTGCCTGGCACAGCACAGGTTTGGTCAGGGTGAATCACCGACCCCAGAGCAGACCTGACCCGGTTGGCAATTACCTTTGACAGGATTTTGTAATCTGCATTCAACAGTGTGATCGGTCTCCAATTTTTGA
This sequence comes from Hemiscyllium ocellatum, assembly GCF_020745735.1. Taxonomy (NCBI): domain Eukaryota; kingdom Metazoa; phylum Chordata; class Chondrichthyes; order Orectolobiformes; family Hemiscylliidae; genus Hemiscyllium; species Hemiscyllium ocellatum. The sequence goes on from NC_083435.1 coordinate 37,279,167, forward strand.
GTTCCTCCCTCTCCCCCTTCCGCTTATAGATGAGGGTGATGATGCCTTTCCTCATGGATTCGCTCATGGTACCTGCCCGAAGCATACTGACATACACCTCCAGCAGGTCCTGGCCAATCAAGTCCCACAGAGCGGAATAGAGCTCGACCGGTAAGCCATCGCTTCCGGGAGTTTTATTCTTTTCGAAGGAGTCGAGGGCCTTGGTCAGCTCGTCCAGAGATAGCGGCTGGTCCAGCCTCTCGCGTGTTCTGTCGTCTAAGACCTCCGTGATAGACGACAGGAACGACTGGGAGGCCGCGCTGTCGGTCGGCTTCGCGTCATACAGACTGGCATAGAAGGATTTACTGATCCTCATGACGTCAGCCTGAGATGACGTTGTCGAGCCGTCTTCTTCCTTCAGGCTGCTGAGCACAGAGCTCTCTTTGTGCACCTTCTGGAAGAAGAAACGTGAGCACGTCTCGTCCTGCTCCACCGAGCGGACCCTGGACCGGAAGATTATCTTGGAGGCCTCTGAGGCAAAGAGCGAGGCTTGCTGGCCCTTCACCTCCTTGAGGTCCTCTGTGACATCGACCCCCATCGTCTGCAGCAGGAGTAGGTTCTGCATACTTTCCTGGAGCTGGGACAGTTTTCCCCGCCTCTCTCTCGCCTCCTGAACACCTTTGAGGATGAAGAACCTCTTGATGTTCCCTTTAACTGTTTCCCACCACTCTGCTGGAGACTCAAAGAGGGGCATCACGGTTCTCCAACCTGCGTAGTCCCTCTTGAGCTCCTCAATGTTTCCCGGGGTCAACAGCTTTGTGTTCAGCTTCCACGTTCCCTTACCCGCCCGCTGCTCGTCCTGTAGGTGACAGTCGGCCAGCAGGAGGCAGTGGTCAGAGAAGAACACCGGCTTGACGTCAGTGGATCTGACCGAGAGCGTTCGGGACACAAACAGGTAATCTATCCTTGAGCGGATAGACCCGTCTGCCCGTGACCAGGTGTATCTACGCTGTATAACTACATAACTTTGTTGGGACAACCAAAAATCAATATTCTTTTGTATTTCCTGTGATGAGAAATGTGAAAGATTCCTGAAATAAGTATCCAGTAACTTGGCAGTTAACATGGTGCAGCTGGGAGGTGTCACTGGAATACAGTATCTATTGTGAAAAACCTCAAGAAGAAAGATAAGAAAGGCTGGGTAAACATCATGAAGGACTAGGGTTGGACTACAAACCTGACCATCTCTTACACTGAGTTAAGCTTGAACTGTGTAAGATGCTGTACAGAGAGCCAATTACAGAGGGATAACTCAGCGTCATTGACAAATTGTAATTGGTGGGTGAGTGGGGTCCTGCACACTCTCTGCTTAAACTTCAGACATTCTGAAACTTTTTGTGTGCCTTTTTGCAATGCTGTAACTGAAGCTCTTGATCACATTAAATGTTACCTGACTCTGCCCCATGACTCAGACTCACAGGTAAAAACAATGACTGCAGATGCTGGAAACCAGATTCTGGATCAGTGGTGCTGGAAGAGCACAGCATTTCAGGCAGCTTCCAAGGAGCAGTGAAATCAACGTTTCGGGCAAAAGCCCTTCATCAGGAATACAGGCAGAGAGGCTGAAGCGTGGAGAGATAAGCTAGAGGAGGGTGGGGGTGGGGAGAGAGTAGCATAGAGTACAATAGGTGAGTGGGGGAGGGGATGAAGGTGATAGGTCAGGGAGGTGAGGGTGGAGTGGCTAGGTGGAAAAGGAGCTAGGCAGGTAGGACAAGTCCGGACAAATCATGGGGACAGTGCTGAGCTGCAAGTTTGGAAGTAGGGTTAGGTGGGGGAAGGGGAAATGAGGAAACTGTCCACATTGATGCCCTGGGGTTGAAGTGTTCTGAGGCAGAAGATGAGGCGTTCTTCCTCCAGGCGTCTGGTGGTGAGGGAGCGGTGGTGAAGGAGGCCCAGGACCTCCATATCCTCGGCAGAGTGGGAGGGGGAGTTGAAATGTTGGGCCATGGGGCGGTGTGGTTGATTGATGCGGTTGTCTCGGAGATGTTCCCTAAAGCGCTCTGCTAGGAGGTGCCCAGTCTCCCCAATGTAGAGGAGACTGCATCGGGAGCAACGGATATAATAAATGATATTAGTGGATGTGCAGGTAAAACTTTGATGGATGTGGAAGGCTCCTTTAGGGCCTTGGATAGAGGTGGGGGAGGAGGTGTGGGCGCAGGTTTTACAGTTCCTGGGGTGGCAGGGGAAGGTGCCAGGATGGGAGGGTGGGTTGTAGGGGGTCGTGGACCTGACCAGGTAGCCACGGAGGGAATGGTCTTTGCGAAAGGTGGAAAGGGGTGGGGAGGGAATATATATCCCTGGTGGTGGGGTCTTTTTGGAGGTGGCGGAAATGTCGGTGGATGATTTGGTTTATGCGAAGGTTGGTAGGGTGGAAGGTGAGCACCAGGGCGTTCTGTCCTTGTTACGGTTGGAGGGGTGGGGTCTGAGGACGGAGGTGCGGGATGTGGACGAGATGCGTTGGAGGGCATCTTTAACCATGTGGGAAGTGAAATTGTGGTCTCTAAAGAAGGAGGCCATCTGGTGTGTTCTGTGTTGGAACCGCAGATACGGCGGAGGCGGAGGAATTGGGAATAAAGGATGGCATTTTTGCAGCAGGTAGGGTGGGAAGAGGTGTAATCCAGGTAGCTGTGGTAATTGGTGGGTTTGTAAAAAATGTCAGTGTCAAGTCGGTCGTCATTAATGGAGATGGAGAGGTCCAGGAAGGGGAGGGAGATGTCAGAGATGGTCCAGGTAAATTTAAGGTTGGGGTGGAATGTGTTGGTGAAGATGATGAATTGCTCAACCTAATCGCGGGAGCACGAGATGGTACCAATGCAGTCATCAACGTAATGGAGGAAGAGGTGGGGAGTGGTGCCGGTGTAATTACGGAAGATCAACTGTTCTACGTAGCCAACAAAGAGACAGGCATAGCTGGGGCCCATGCATGTGCCCATGGCTACCCCTTTGATCTGGAGGAAGTGGAAGGTTTCGAAGGAGAAACTGTTAAGGGTGAGGACCAGTTTGGCCAAACGAATGAGAGTGTCGGTGGAAGGGTACTGTTGGGGACGTCTGGAGAGGAAGAAATGGATGGCTTGAAGGCCCTGGTCATGGCAGATGGAGGTGTAGAGGGATTGGATATCCATGGTGAAGACTCACACAGATAAAATCTAACATCTGAGAAAGCAATGGTTGGAAGGTGGGTCACACTGAAAGCTGAGATTTCAATGGGCTTTGCAAACAGAGGAATGGATACAAAATCTAAGAGTCTCCTTTTGGCTCGGAATATGTGCAGTTCCTGAGGTCCAGAGGAAGAGATTCTGCTCGAGAGCTGCAGGTTCGATTCTCCATCAGGAAGTGGTCAGCACGTAGTGTCCTTGAGACCCTTCAGGAAAAGGAGAGGGTGGATCCTATCGAGCGGTTCCCTGAACAGACTGTTGAAGCCATTTGGCAGAATGCCTCATCGCCAGAACTTTCCAACAAGCACCAAGGCATGGCTTGGCTGGTGGTGAGAAGGGCTCTGCCTGTGAAATCCTTTATGCACGCCCGGACTCTCAGCCGCACCGCATGCTGCCCTCGAAGCGGCTGCGGGGGCGACGAGACTGTCACACACCTCCTTCTGGAATGTGCCTACACAGAAGAAGTCTGGAGAGGAACGCAGTCGTGTTTGTCGAGGTTCATCCCGAGCAGCGCTGTGACGCGGGACTCCATGCTCTACGGTCTGTTCCCCAGGACACACACCGAGACGAACATCAACTGTGCCTGGAGGATCATCAACTCGGTGAAGGACGCTCTCTGGGCGGTCCGAAACCTGGTGATCTTCCAGCTGAAGGTGTTGACCCCGACTGAGTGTTGCAGACTGCCATATTCCAAGGTCCAGGACTACGTGTTGAGGGACGCGCTGAAGCTTGGGGCAGCTTCCGCCAAGGCGTGGTGGGGAAAGACCACCGTGTAACATCTGCCTGCCTAAGCACAGGGGGCCCATGCAGTCATTTGGGCTCTGCTGATCCCCCTGTTAAATATGTGAATAGTAATCGTATCGACCTGTATATATGAATTATTACTCTGTTTCGGTATGCAAAAAAATGGAATGTTTACGGATATATGGCATGACCAATTGCACAGATCATCAAAATATTTGGTGAATAAAGTATATTTTTGAAATAAAAAACACTGGTCTGTGATTCAAACCTAAACGTCGTTTTCGTGTGGATCTGATTTACTTATCGACATGAGACGTGGTTTATTATCGTTGATGCCAGTTTTTTCTTCTAACTTCCTGAGTAACTTTACAGTTCCTAAAAAACCTCACACTCGTTTACAATTTGCTTTGGAAGCACAACATATTTTTTACTTAAAAATATAATTTATTCGTCTTTGTGTATGTACATTGTCGTAAATGCAGTTCAGTTCTGTACAGTAGCGTATGAAGTAAATAAAGAAAACATTTGAGTTTGACTCTATCCCAACAAACCAAAGGCATCCTGTACACACCCAAGACTATATTTGTTTGCATTGAGACACCAGGAGGATCCAATCGTTAATAAAAAGGTTGATAGTAACCTGATTGAAGCTGGTCCAATTGGAGTTGACGTTGTTCTTCCTGATGTTGCTGTTTCTTGGTGCCAATATTCTCGGGAGTGTGTGAGGCCCCTCTGATTTGAAGATGTTTTTAAAATTACTTATGCAGGTCATTTCTGAGTACAGTCGCTTAGCAGTAGCTTAATGTCACAATGTAATTAGCATAATTTAGTCACTTGATGTTTCTGTCTCAGGAAGAGAGTTACAAAAGACAGAGTTGGATATTGTCATTTCCCTATCGGTTGAACTGAGCTGTCTCAAAAACAGTTTTCCTGAAACTCAGAACTATTGGTCCACCCAAAATCTTGCAGCATTGGCAAGGATCACACGGTGACACAGTGGTTAGCACTGCTGCCTCACAGTGCCAGAGATCTGGGTTCAATTCCTGCCTCAGGCGACTGACTGTGTGGAGTTTGCACATTCTCCCTGTGTCTGTGTGGGTTTCCTCCCATGGTCCAATACTGTGCAGGTCAGGTGAATGTGCTGAATTGCCTGTAGTGTTAGGTGCAGGTATGAATGTAGGGGAATGGTTCTGGGTGGGTCGGTGTGGACTTGTTGGGCCGAAGGGCCTGTTTCCACACTAATCTAATCTAATGGAGTACTATGCCCAGTTCTGGTCTCCCGATTACAGGAAAGACATTATTAAGCTGGAGAGCATTCAACAGGATGTTTCCAGTAATGGAGGGTTGGAGTGATAAGGAACGGCTGGATAGGCTGGGACTTTTTTCACTGGAGTGTAGAAGGTTCAGAGGTGACCTTAAAGAGGTTTATAAAATAATGAGGGGTATAGATAAGTGTCTTTTCCCGAGGGTGGGGGATTTCAAGATGAGGGGGCATATTTTTAAGGTGAGAGGAGAAAGATTTTACAAAAGACAATGAAGCCTTTTTTTAACACAGGGAACAGTTCGGGTGTGGGAAGAACTGTCAGAGGAAGTGGTGGATGTGGTACCTTTACAATGTTTAAAAGACATTTGGATAAGTTCATGAATCAGAAATGTTTGGAGGAATATGGGCCAGGAGCAGGCAGTAGGGACTAGTTTAGTTTGGGATTATGGTTGGCATGGACTGGTTGGACTGAAGGGTCTGTTTCCATGTTGTATGACTGTGTGACTCATGTACATTCAGAATATACCCTCAGCTAATGGACTGCACACCTTTCATTGCTTATCTTCAAATATACCTATACAAAGGAACACCATCGGGTCATTTGAAAGTTTCCTCCATTTACATCAGCATTGCATTATAGTTTGATCATTTTTAAGGAACATTAACTTCCATCTTTACGCTGCTAGTAAAGGTACAGTGTTGAAACATGTGGTGCTGGAAAAGCACAGCAGGTCAGGCAGCATCCGAGGAGCAGGAGAGTCAACGTTTCAGACGTAAGTCCTTCATCAGGAATGGGTATGGTGGGGCGGGGAGGGGGGAAAGGGGGCTGAAAGATATATAGGAGGGTGGTGGGTTAGGCCTATGGGGGAGGTATCTGGGAAGGTAATAAGTGGATACAAGTTGGGGGAGATGGTGATAAGTCAGAGGGGAGAGTGCAACAGATAAATGGAAGGAAGATGGACAGGTTAGGACGTTCAAGAGGGCGGTGCTGAGTAAAGGGTACAGTCTGGGTTTAAGAGTCTGAATGACAAATGTGATGATAGTTACTCACATTTTCCCTCAATTGCACAGCTTCCAAAGATTGGCTAACTGAGAAGTGGTACTTCATTGGGATATAAAAGCTTTGTTTCTAGGTTAGAATTTCCAATTTGACATAACTATCAGTCTGCAGTGATAGTTGGACAATGGTGACTTATTGTCAATGGCAGAGACTTTCTGTCTGCCAACAACAATGTGATTGGCTCTCAGACAGCTGAATGGCTGATGGGTGGGAATGATTGGGCAGAAGTTACCAGACGTTGGGTAAGGAAAGAGCAGTATAATAAAACCACGAGCCTGAGGAAAACCAGTTTACTAATCCGCATCAGTTGCTGGAAACTGTGCTCTTAAACAATAAAGCAGAGACTTTAAACCGTAGGTGGCTTGATGGTTAGTGTTACTGTTTCACAGCACCAAGGACATGGGTTTGATTCCAGCCTCGGGCAACTGCCTGTGTAGAGTTGCCACATTCTCCCTGTGTTTGTGTGGATTTCCTTCGGGTACTCCGGTTTCCTCTCACAGTCCAAAGATGTGCAGGTTAGGGTGGGGTGCTAAATTGCTGGAAAAGCACAGCAGATCAGGCAGCTTCCTCGGGTGCTTGCCTGACCGGCTGTGCTTTTCCAGCACCACACTCTCGACTCTGATCACCAGCATCTGCAGTCCTTCACTTTCTCCAGGCTAAATTGCTCCATAGTGTCCAGGGATGTGCAGGCTGGGTGGATCAGCCATGGGACATGCAGGGTGACAGGGAGAGGGGTTTTATCTCCTCCAGTTATACATTAGTGGTGCATAACTGTATGTCTATAGTTAGAATTTAGTTATTTTAATTAGATAATACCTCTTGTTAAGCACAGAAACTAGGTCATGTTTCCTATCGAACTGGTTCTAAAAAAAACAGATAATTTGGGGAATTTTACCTGCTTTTATAAAATCTATGATGTGCCGGGGAATAACCGCTTAATTTCCAGCATGCTACTTCAAAAGATGTCATAATTCCTAAAGGTTGAGCACTTGGCATCAGCTAATTCAGTTAACACAACACTTTTCCAGAAAAGAATTTAAGGTACAGTAGACCTCATGGAAGCAGAGATTCACTGAGCAACTTGTGGATTTCTGTGTTCAGTTGCACATGTGTAGTGGTCACAGCTCACCATTGGCTTTACAAAAGTAATGACGTCGAACGCTGACACTTCCTCCGTGGTAACAACACCAGAAAGCATCTCTTCAAAATCATAGGGGTGGGGGTACGGTGGCTCAGTGGTTAGCACGACTGCCTCACAGTGCCTGGGACCCAGGTTCGATTCCAGCCTTGGGTAACTGTGTGTGTAGAGTTTGCATGTTCTCCCTGTGTCTGCGTTGGTTTCCTCTGGGTGCTCTAGTTTCCTCCCACAGTCCAAATACGTGCAGATTTGGTGGCGTGGCCATGCTAAAGTGCTCATAGTGTTCAGGGATGTATAGCTTAGGTGCATTAGTCAGGGTAAATGTAGAGTAATGGGGAAATGGATTTGGGTGGAATACTCTTCAGAGGGTCGATGTGGACTTGTTGGGCCAAATGGTCTGTTTCCACACTGTAGAGATTCAATGATTCTTCAATGTGGATAGGAAGTGAGGGAAGAAATTGTGGGGCCATTAGCTGGGATATTTGTATCGTCTACAGCCACGGGTGAGGTATTGGAGGGTGGCTAATGTTGTGCCTTTATTTCAGAAAAGCTGTAAGAAGAATCCTGGGAACTATAAATCCGTGAGTTTGACATCAGTGGTGGGTAAGTTATTGGAGGGAATCCTGAGGGATTGGATTTATGTGCATTTGGAAAGGCAAGGACTGATTCAGGATAGTCAACATGGTTTTGCACATCAGAAATTGTGACTCATAAACTTGATTGAGTTTTTTTGAGAATGTGATCAAGAATATAGATGAGGGCAGAGCAGTCGAGTCTAAGTCGACATTAGCAAGGCCTTTGACAAGGGTTGCGTGTGGTGGACTAATTAGTAAAGTTCGATCACATGGGATTCAGGGAGAGCTTATCAACTGGATGTAAAATTGGCGTGGGAGTAGGAGACAGAGGGTGGTGTTGGAAGGTTGTTTTTCAGACTGGAGGCCTGTGACCAGCGGTGTTCTGCAGGGCTCGATGCAGGGTCCACTGTTTTTTGTCCTTTATAGAAATGATTTGGATGAGAATTTAAGAAGCATGGTTAGTAAGTTTGTGGATGACACCAGAAGTGGCAGATGCAGTGCCATTTGGATAAAGGTGAGGTATTGCATTTCAGTAAAACAAACAAGCACTGATTATGCAGTTAATGGTAGAGTCCTGGGTAGTGTTGTTGAACAGAGTGCCCTAGGGGTTCAGGTACATGGTTCTTTGAAAGTTACGTCATAAAAAGCTAAGGTGGTTGAGAAGGAATTTAGCGTGTTTGCCTTCAGTGCTCAGGCCACTGGGGAAAGGAGGGATGTCATGTTACAGTTATACAGGATGTTGGTGAGACCACTTTTGGAATACTGTGTCTGATTCTGGCACCTTGTATCGGAAGCTTGTTATTAAATTGGACAGGGGTCAGAAAATATTTACAAAGATGTTACTGAGACTGGACGGTTTGAGTTACAGGGAGAGGCTGGATCAGCTGGGACTTTCTTCACTGGAGTGTACGGGTTAAGGGTGACCTTACAGAGATTTATAAAATCATGAAGGGTATAAATAAGGTGAATAGCGAAGGTCTTTTCCCTCGGGTGGGGGAGTTCTAAACTAGGGGGCATATTTTTAAGGTGAGAGGAGAAAGATTTAAAAGAGAGTTGAGGGGTAACTTTTTAAGACTGAGGATGGTTGGTATGTGGAGTGAACAGAGGCAGTGGTACAATTACAAAATTTCAAAGACATTTGGACAGATACATGAATAGGGAAGGTTTAAAAGGATATGGGTCAAAGACTGACAAATGGGACTAGTGCAGTTTGGAGAAACTTGGTCAGCATGCACGAGTTAGGCCGAAGGGTCTGTTTCTGTGCTTTCTGACTCTATGAAATAGGTTGAAAGTAAAAGGGGGTGTGAGAGACAACGGTGTTAAGTGCCTGGAATGTGCTGCTCAAGGAAATGGAAAAGGCTGATGCTGTTGCAATATTTAAGAGGCACCTTGATGGATATACAATCAGGCAGGATTACAGGGTTATGGACCACCTTGAGGCAAAGATGGTTCGTTTAGAAATGTGTCCTGTGTCGCCTGAACTTGGTGGGGCTGAGGGCCTGTTCCTGTACTGTTCTTTATTGAGCATAGTATTTATTGCAGGATGGAACAAAATAAAAGGTGGACTAAGCATCCATGGCGTGGGGGGTAGAATTTAAGCGATGCACAGAGAGCAGCTGCTGGTCATGAACTGCAGTCATATGCACATTGTGATAACAGCCCATCTGCTGGATATGTGCAAATACAATCTGTTATTAGTTTGTAATCCAGGGGAGAGCGTGAACACAGGCCCCCATTATCACAAATTTCACAGGCAAGGATCCCACATTCTGAGACATCGGAGTAGGAATCCGTACACCTGAGGTGCAATGGGATAGCCTCATCCTGGGAGAACCACTGTTTTTTTTAAAATTGTAAACAAATACTTTATTCAGAAAAATTACCCGAATCTACATAAACTGGTACTAAAGCAGTTCTGTACAAGCTTCGAATATCAAATCTTCAATCTGGCATTCCCTGTGGTTGTAAGGCCGAAGGTATTTCTTACCTTCGCAGGAGACTATTTACACACATTTGCCGCAAAAGTGAACAGATCCCCTTTGTACTTCAGTAGGAAGATCCCAGATGGTGGTCTTTCCTCCTCAGCTGCCCCAAGCTTCAGTGTGTCCCTCAGCACTTGGTCCTGGACCTTGGGATGTGCCAGTCTGCAACGCCCGGTCAGGGTCAACTCCTTGCCCTGGAAGACCGGCAGGTTTCGGGCAGAACAAAGAGCGTCTTTCACCAAGGTGATGGTCCTCCAAGCACAGTTGACATTTGTCTCGGTGTGTGTCCGGGGTAACAGCCTGGAGAACATGGAGTCACGGAGCTTCTCGGGGCGAACCTCAACATAAACCACTGCATCTCCCTCCAGACTCCCTTTACAAAGGCACACTCCAGAAGGAGATGTGTGACAGTCACAGCAGCACACACAAACGCATTCACGTGGACAGCAGCTTCCAAACCCATACCTTCTGCCATCTTGAAGGACAACACCACCACCTTCAAGTTCCCTTCCAAGCCACTCAATCATTCCGACTTGGAAAAATACCGCTGTCCATCAAGTGTCACAGTGCCCCTCCCTAACTGCACAGAAGGATCCTGGGTAATCCAAGATGGAGGATGGGAAACATTTGTGGCTGTAAGACCTGCTCCTTTTTTTTTGAGGTATTTTAGGTGTTGGAGGTGATTTCCTCGAATTCCGTGAGCAGCAAATACTGTTTTATATGCTGTTCCATTGTTTTGGAACTTTGGGGAGAAAAGATCAAAACAACGGCACTTTTAAAAGGAGGAAGACAGACAAAGGCAGTGACCATGTGTTCAGTGAGGGAGAGAGAGAAAGAAACCTACACTGCTGCCTGACACAGCAGTCAATCTGCACAGTTCCTGTCTTTGCTGGCTGAATTCATGTATCTCTGGACATCAGAGTGCATCTAGGAAAAATTAACCAACAGTGAGATTCACAGTTGATCTTGGGGGAACCGGTGTTGGAGAGGTCACAGCACAGGAACAGATAAGTGTATGGTTTTTGCATGTAACCTTGCTGGGGATCTAGAGTAATGACCAGAGTGGGTTATTTCTTGATTATATGTTTTACTGAGTTCTGTCTTTTGATTAACTTTTAAAAATATCAACCATAAGTACAAAATTAGCCTGGAGATGTATTTTTAAGAACAATAAGGCGGTATTACTTTCGGGGTCTGTGGATTATGAAGGAGCAAAGATGGACAAAAGTAGAGTGACGTGCTCTTCCTGTTGGATGTGGGAGTTTAGGGGGAGTTTCCATGTTACTGATGATTATATCTGCAGGAAGTGTCTTTGGTTGCAAATCCTATCAGATCACATGGATTGGTTAGAGTCCACCTATCCCACCTCCATCGCCCCTCCCCCTAGTCCCTCCTCCCTACCTTTTATCTCAGCCGGCTTGGCTCTCTCTCTCTTATTCCTGATGAAGGGCTTATGCTCGAAACGTCGAATTCTCTATTCCTGAGATGCTGCCTAACCTGCTGTGCTTTGACCAGCAACACATTTGCAGCTGTGATCTCCAGCATCTGCAGACCTCATTTTTTACTCGTAGAGTTTAGTGGGAGGCAATGAGGAATTTACAAGAGCAAGCGGGTGTGATGGATGGCAGTTATAGGAAGGGAGGAAAGCTGCAGATGCAGTCATATAGATGGGTTAAAACCAGGAAAGGTAGAAGGGATGGGCAAGTAGTTCAGGACTCTCCTGTGACTATCCCCATCTCAAACAAGTATGATGTTTTGGAAAATGTAGGGGGTGATGGACTCTCAAGGGAATGTAGCATGAACAGCCAAGTTTCTGGTACTGAGAACAGCTGGAATGTAATGTGGGGTATGTCAGGTTCCAAGTGATTGATTGTGGTAACACAGAGAGACGTTTCTGCTGCCAGCAGTGAAAACCAGAATGGTGTGTTGCCTCCCTGGTGCCAAGATCAAGGATGTCTCAGAGAGGATGCAGAATGATCTGAAAGGGGAGAGGGACCAGCAGGGGGTCATTGCACATATTGGAACTGGTTAGCATTCTACTGCAAAGCACCAGGGTCCCAGGTTCGATTCCAGCCTCAGGCAACTGTCTGTGTGAAGTTTGCACATTCTTCCCATGTCTGCATGGGTTTCCTCCGGGTGCTCCGGTTTCCTCCCACAGTCTAAAGATGTGCAGGTCAGGTCAATTGGCCATGCTAAATTGCCCTTGGTGTGAGGTGCATTAGTCAGAGAGAAATGGGTTTGGGTGGGTTGCTCTTTGGAGGGTCAGTGTGGACTGGTTGGGCTGAAGGGCCTGTTTCCACACTGTAGAGAATCTCATCTAATCTAAAACTAACGATACAGGAAGGGAAAAGGATAAAATTCTGAAGGGAGAATACTGACGGTTAGGCAGGAATTGAAAAAGTATGTCCTTGGGGATAGTAATATCTGGTTTACTCCTGGTGCTATGAGCTAGTGAGGATAGGAATAGAAGGATAGAGCAGATGAATGATGGGTTGAGGAGCTGGTGCAGGGATGAAGAGTTCACATTTTTGGATTGTCGGAATCTCTTCTGGGTTAACGTGAGCTGGACAAGAAGGACGGATTGCACCTAAACTGACAGGAAGATTTGCGAGAGCTGCTTGGGAGGATTTAAACTAGTAAGGTGGGGGTGGAGGGGGCCGGGGGGGTGTGTGGTGGTGGTGGGGGGGGGTGGGGGGGGTGTGGATGTGGTGGTGATTGGAACCCAGGGAGAGAGTGAGGAAAGACATCAATCTGAGATTGATATAGTTGAGAGAAGAAACAGGTCAAACAGTCAGGGCAGGCAGGGATAAAGTAGAGAACAAGGTAGGACTGATAAACTAAACTGCATTCATTTCAATGCAAGGGGCCTAACAGGGAAGGCAGATGAACTCAGGGCATGGTTAGGAACATGGGACTGGGATATCATAGCAATTACAGAAACATGGCTCAGGGATGGACAGGACTGGCAGCTTAATGTTCCAGGATACAAATGCTACAGGAAGGACAGAAAGGGAGGCAAAAGAGGACGGAGAGTGGTGTTTTCGATAAGGGATCCCATGACTACTGGACTAAGGGAGGATATTCCTGGGAATACATCAAAGGAAGTTATTTGGGTGGAACTGAGGAATAAGAAAGAGGTGATCACCTTATTGGGATTGCATTATAGATCCCGTCATAGTCAGAGGGAAATTGAGAAACAAATTTGTAAGGAGATCTCAGTTATCTATAAAAATAAAAGGGTGGTTATAGTAGAAGATTTTAAATTTCCAAACATAGACTGGGACTGCCGTAGTGTTAAGGGTTTAGATTGAGAGGAATTTTTAAAATAGTGATGGGAAAGGATAGACCACATCTAAAAGTTGAATTTCTCAGTCGGAGGAAGGTCAATTTTGATGGCATTAGGCAAAAACTTTCAAAAGCTGATTGGGAACAGATGTTCGCAGGTAAAGAGACAGCTGGAAAACCGGAAGCCTTCAAAAATGAGAAATTGAAAGTCCAGAGAAAATGTACTGCATTCCTATTCAGATGAAAGGGAAGAGGAGAAAGTGAGGACTGCAGATGCTGGAGATCAGAGCTGAAAATGTGTTGCTGGAAAAGCGCAGCAGGCCAGGCAGCATCCAAAGAGCAGGAGAATCGACGTTTCGGGCATGAGCCCTTCTTCAGGCTCATTTTCAGCAGATGAAAGGGAAGGCTGATAGCTGGAGGGAATGCTGGATGATGAGAGAAATTGAGGTTTTAGTAAAAAGAAGGAAGCATATGCCAGGTATCGACAGCAGAGATTGAGTGAATCCTTGGAAGAGTATAAAGGCAGTAGGAGTATACTTAAGAGAGAAATTAGGAGGGGAAAAAGGGGAC